>NC_039365.1:60310243-60646407 GCF_003573695.1 Papaver somniferum
TTTTGGTAGGCAATTCCACAATAAATGTTGAATATTACCTGCACAATAAAAACAAGAAAATACCCAAGTAAAATCAAACAAAACAAAATAAAATTAAACAAAACTAAAAAAATAGAAAAGGCAAGTCCGCGTCGGCGGCGCCAAAAACTGATGTAGTTTTACAAGTGATAAGTATAGGATTCGATACTCGGACTTTTCAAAGGATGGGTTTTAAGATTACTCAAAGAAAATACTAAGACAACTAATTAAAATTGATTTTTTGGTTTAACAAGGAGATGGAGAACTAGGGTTGGGAATCCACTACTTTGATATTGCAAATTCACTAATTAAGACTTCTACACAATACTCCAAATTACTCAAGGCAGTTTTGAACTCAATCTCATGCCTTGGAGGATAAAAAGGTTACAAGCTCTATTTTTATGACTTTGTCATTAATCTTAGGACAAATTCTCCTTCGCCTATAAAAAATCAATAGTCTAAAACTATTCAAAACAATTTAAATGAGGCATGCAAGAAGAGAGAACTTTTAAGGAATTATTAGCACAAAAGGGGGGTAAATATGATAAAGAAAATAATTATTTAAATAAACTTATCAAGAAAATAGCTTCATCCCAACACTAGAAAAGAAACTTAGCTACTCATGGATCGAAAAATGGAGAAATATTGATTTTTCATTGTATTCAAAAAGTAATTTAAATAGCTTACAATGATCTCCAGTCGCTAAAGATGTTCAACCACTAGACAGTTGTAATAGTTCAGTAGAAAAAGACCTAATACAACTAAACGATAAACGATACAACACTTCTGTGGTTCTAAAACGATAATCTTCTGCGACTGCTTCTGACAGGCGTTGTTTTCGTGTTCTTGGTTGAGCATCAGGAAGAATATTTGTAACTTCTCTATTCTCGATTCTAAGCCTCACTTTCTTTCCCAGACTCCCCGTCCCCCTTCTACAGCTTCAGCACATCCTTTATATACTTGAAAGAACCACAAAATCTCCGCATTAACTCCAAAAGTTCTCCATTTACTCCTGCATATACGTGAATATTTTCTTTCTATTCTTTTATCTTCCACGCCTTCTCAACAATCCAATCAGGGAAATTACCTTGTTTATCTCCTTCACGCGTATGCTGGTAACTTTGAGTCTCCAAACACGTGCAATACACAATCCTGTTCGAGTATAACCTAAACAGAGAAGATATCTTCCCTGATGTTCACTTACTTTCCAAAAATATCCGATTTTATCTTCACACGTCAAAGACTGAATCTTCTGTACTATACTTAGTACTATCAATAATCAGAATACTGAACTGTAATTGAAGAAGAATGAAAATGGTAACAATCTGCCTAAGCAGCCTCAGAACAATTCATTAATTCAAGCTTAAGATACAAAAATGGTTCTTACACCTAATAAAGAAGAAAGAGAAAATATCTCAGATCGGAAGTGGCTAATCCGGGAAAGACACCTGTCCTTAGTTTGACTAATCTAATAGTGACGCATGCCGCTTCAATACTAGCCACTAACTAATACTGAGTACACCCTTATGGATTACTCAGGGCAGACCACAGTTCAAGATGTATGTATATGACAAATACCCTCCCCTCCACCAATCCTTATCCTCAAGTATTGAACTTTGGAAAATGGCTCTTGATGTTGCAAGCATCCTCCCAAGTGGCATCTGCAGCTGAGGTCTTGGTCCATTGAATGAGCAGTTGAGGAACTGAGACACCATTTCTGATAATAATTATGGAATCCGGTGCAGCTGCAGGGATGACCAGTACCTGGCCTTCACTGTTGATGACTGGTAGAGTTGGGGAGATGATATGTTGAGCACCAATCTGTTTCTTGAGCTGAGAGACATGAAAAATAGGGTAGATTCTTGCTTCAGCAGGTAATAGTGACTTGTAGGCTACACTGCCAATTTTCTAAAGCACAGTGAAGGGTCCATAGTTGATAGGGTGTAGAATACATCCTATTTATTATCTATTGTTTATGCTTTCTCTGCTATTTTTCTTGTAAATTATGTATTTTACGCATGTTTTTGAGTTATTGGTATTTTGGAGTCGCACGGAAGAAAAGAAGAAGAAATCACCCAATTTGTGCGAAATGGGCAATATTGTCATTTCATAGGCGACTCATTTAATGAAGAATTTTCTAGACTCATCTAGACTCATGGGTTTGAATAATTGGGCTTGTATTTGGAAAGAGAAGATGGAAGATTTGAGAAAGACTTGGATTTGGAAGTTGAGATACAAAGGGAAAGTGGTGTTATTATGGAATGAGGATTCTATTCCTAAGAGGATTGCTAGGAAATTGAAGCCTATAAATAGAGAAGTTCTCTACACAATTTTTACACACCTTTACACACACAACACTTCTCTTTTCTTTATTCTTTGTGTGAACTCCTTAGCATGAGTAGCTAATTTTATTGATTAAGGATGAATTCCTAGTTCTTGACATGTTTTGAGTTTTGTTTTAAATCTACTTTGAAGTTTTCACATGATTATCGTTTTTTTTACTAATAGGAATATTTATACATTCATGGTTGATTGATAGGTTGTTTAGGATGCATACTAAATTGATTTGTTAGTTGATCTAAAGCTAGTGAAAGTTAGGGGATAAGTAATCGTTTCTTGACTCTTTACACAAGTAGCAAACATGAGATCTTGCGGAGGGATTCCGTGGAGCAATTGTGTGTGGAAACAATATTAGCAAGTAGACCTTGAGATAAGAGTCTAACTACGAATATCAACCTAATAAATTCATAAATCTTAATGCGTTTAACTAAATTACATCTTGAGTGAGCTACTACTAGGTGGTTTGGTAAATAGAATCCGGTAGTCGAGAACTTCTGTATCCGGTGATACTAGGGATTTAGGGGTTTAGCACTGAGCTAGCTGCTTTACCTACGGTTGGTGATAATCTGTGACTAATAAAAAGTGGAAAAGAACATAACTTGAATCATTGTTTTGCAACGAAGAAGGATTCCTTGATCTAATCTCTCTTATTGATTTCAACTTTATCTTTTTAATTGCGTTGTTTATTCTTTTACTTTATAAAATCTAAAACCCCCCTTTTTTGTGACATTATAAGACAACTAAAACCTCTTGCTCCTCGTGGGAACGATCCTTACTATCGATATATTACTTGTTAATTAGTGAGAAAAATATTAATTAATTTATTGTGATTACGACACGCATCAAATTTTGGAGTCGATGCCGGGGAGCAGCGGAGCAGCTTTAGTTGTTTTTATTTTCGTTTTGTTTTTTTTTAACTTTGTTTTCTAGATTTTTTATTTCAGGTACCAGTTTTCCATGTACGGTGGACAAGAGCAAGCATATTACAACAATCAATACGGTTTTCAACCTCAACATTATGGCAACTTCGAACCATCTTTAGGATACAATCAAAACCAATCTTTTGGATATGATCAATTTCCTACAAAACCTTATGGATATTCTCATACATATCAACAACCTTGTAGTAGGTATGTAAGTCAAGAACCAAGGTGGGATAACTCTACTTCTAAATGGCTTCATTCGAGTTCTATGCAGATTATGAAAGAATTGCAAGATATGCGACAAATACTAGACCAACTTGACCGTGATAAAAAGAACGTCGCACAAACCAATTTATGCAACACTTTTTCTTATCCGGCTCTGGATCGTAGTTATGATCATTCACCCATTCAAAGGGAAGAGTCCTGGGAAAGAGAACCTATTGTAGCCAACGGTGGTAAGCGTGTGAACGTCAAGAAACTTGCACAGAAATTATACAAGTTGGAAGATGATGGAACCTCGGAAGAGCTTGTCGCAGAAATTAGTAGGACCATCCATATGGAACTTAAACGACGTCTGGATAAAGGTTATGAAACCGATGAAGATTCTTATTATGGTGAGTCTGAAAGTGAAGATGATTGTCTTGAAAGGACCAACCTTTGGAGACTTTTGATGACATTAGTGCAGCGTACTCGAGCCTTGATCTTAATAATGATCAATCAGCTATTCAAAAGGTAGAGCTTGAGGAAGATGCAATGAGTGCTTTTAAAAAATTCCTTAGGGAAAGAAATGAGTTGCGGTAGTGTATGAGTGTTGCAACAATGAGGAAGTTATTCCAACTCCGGATCATAATAACGATCCTTCACTTATTCAAAAATAGGAGATTGGGCGTGACTTACCTATTGTTATAAACGGTGTAACACCCTCACAAGATCTTACAATTTATGCCGATGAAAATCATTTTAGTGAATGGCCCGATTCCGATGATGAGAATGTTGAAGAGATAATGCTAGAGGATGAAACCAAATTCATTGATTTTGTGGAAGACCCAATTGAACTTTCCAATGATTTTAATGATGTCGAGACTTTGGTTAAGGTAGAAAACGCCGAAGAATGGTTGCAAGGTTTGACCACGATATACAAGAGGTAAGTAATTCACTTGAATTTTTTAAAGATGAAGAGGATTCCGTAATACAAGAAATTGTGCAAGGTTTGTCAAACCCTTTGCATATTGATTCTTCTCCTTTACCTCTTATTGGTTTGAATGTATGTGCTTCGAAAGTATTTTTGGATGATTTTGTTTCTAGATATCCACCATTGGAAACACTTGATGCTAACACTATGCAGGTTTTCCAAGAGGAATACATGGAAGTTCCCAAATTCTATGTTCTTTATGCACTTCCGAGTGTGGACAAGACTAAGTGTGGGGGAAATTTCTATCGAGCGATAATTTCACTGTTGTTTTCTTGTGCTAATATTTGTATGAAGCTAGTGTTTGCAAAACAGGTAATGTGGGTGGATCCCCAAATTTTCCGATTGTTAGTATATGGGGAGTGAATCTTACAAGAAGCCAAGTCGGGTCGTCGACTTTAAAACAAGCGCTTAATGGGACGCAACCCATAGGTTTTGTATTTTTTACCTTTTACTTTTTGTTTTCTTTTTGTTTTGTTATTTTTTTTTCTTGTTCCATATCATGTTAGGATTTCCCATCTTAACTTTGCTAGGAGGATTCAATTACATTGAGGACAATGTAAGGTTTAAGTGTGGGGGAGTGGTTAAGCATTTATTTAAAAAAAAAAAAATTTGCATAAAACCTCCAACTTGTAGAGATTTTAGAGTCACTAGCATACTTCTAGGTATGTTTACATAGAGAATTCTGACCGACATAACTGAACTTGGAAGTGTTATGGAACTACGTTCGGATTTCTTGCTTGTTAGAGTGTTAAATAATGGATTTAATCATGCCGGTGATGCAGATTAGGAGCAGGGAGACATGCATTATTAGATTTACTGATCAATCATTAGTGGAGACTACCCTATTTATATCATGCGAGGCACTGACCAAATTTCTTTATAAATAACTAAAGAGCTTTCTTTTGAGTGTGTGTCACCGTACGTTAATTCCGGGTAGAATGGTGAGCTACCCAACCTCCCACCAATAAAAGCACTACTCTTTGATCTCTTGAGTGCTAATTTTGTCAATCATGAGGGTGATGTCTATAGATGAAAGCCTCCTTCTTGTAGTTCGATTTTCAGTTAGTACCATTCTCTATCGACAACAACGGATCCATAGAAACACCATCATCATCAACAAGGGAGCGACATCAAAATCTACAAGGAAAGTTGAAAAAGTTCATGGTTTACAAGCAACGGAACAAGAAAAGAGCAAATTTCATATCCAAGTAAAGCAACTAGACAATGAGCGTAATTTTATATCCAAGTTGAAGATTTATTTACAAGAGCAAAGAAAAGCAAAAGGTGAGAATTATTGAAGTTTATGATTTCGAGACGATACAAGTTGTGAAGAATCAAGCAGTAAAGTACTTTTCCCACGACCATGGTTTGTTTTTATTTTCACTTTGTTTTGTATTTTATTTCTCTTGTCTCTAAAAAAAAAGTAAATTGAAAAAAAATTAAAAAAAAAAATGAGACAAGAGAAAAATTTATCATTGGTTTTATTTATTTAATAAGCCGTGGGGAAGGAAAATCTATAAGGAAGTTTCAACAAGGATTTTGAGGAAGAAAGTTACAAATTGTCAAGGAATTACGAAGTTCGAGAATTTATCATCAATAATTGGAACCAAAGACGAAGACCAAGAAGATAAAAACGAGGAGCGGAAGACGTTTCTATTGGATGTTGTGAGAGTGGTGTTATCATCATTGCAATCGGATGTGAAGGTGAGTAAGTAATCTCATCCTTTTTTAGTAACATTTAAGAATGAGAATATGTTCTTTAGTATTTCTAACTTCTTATTACTAGCATGCAGAAACTCTATGTCCTCATAACTCTTTGGATGCTTGGGACGCTGGAACGCTTTGAAGTTGTAAGTTTTAGTTTGATTTGCTTGAGGACTAGCAAAGTCTAAGTGTGGGGGAATTTGATAGGGTGTAGAATAATCCTATTTATTATCTATTGTTTATGCTTTCTCTGCTATTTTTCTTGTAAATTATGTATTTTACGCATGTTTTTGAGTTATTAGGTATTTTGGAGTCGCACGGAGGAAAAGAAGAAGAAATCGCCCAATTTGTGCGAAATGGGCAATATTGTCATTTCATAGGCGACTCATTTAATGAAGAATTTTCTAGACTCATCTAGACTCATGGGTTTGAATAATTGGGCTTGGATTTGGAAAGAGAAGATGGAAGATTTGAGAAAGACTTGGATTTGGAAGTTGAGATACAAAGGGAAAGTGGTGTTATTATGGAATGAGGATTCTATTCCTAAGAGGATTGCTAGGAAATTGAAGACTATAAATAGAGAAGTTCTCTACACAATTTTTACACACCTTTACACACACAACACTTCTCTTTTATTTATTCTTTGTGTGAACTCCTTAGCATGAGTAGCTAATTTTATTGATTAAGGATGAATTCCTAGTTCTTGACATGTTTTGAGTTTTGTTTTAAATCTACTTTGAAGTTTTCACATGATTATCGTTTTTTTTTTACTAATAGGAATGTTTATACATTCATGGTTGATTGATAGATTGTTTAGGATGCATACTAAATTAATTTGTTAGTTGATCTAAAGCTAGTGAAAGTTAGGGGATAAGTAATCGTTTCTTGACTCTTTACACAAGTAGAAAACATGAGATCTTGCGGAGGGATTCCGTGGAGCAATTGTGTGTGGAAACAACATTAGCAAGTATACCTTGAGCTAAGAGTCTAACTACTAATATCAACCTAATAAATTCATAAATCTTAATGCGTTTAACTAAATTACATATTGAGTGAGCTACTACTAGGTGGTTTGGTGAATAGAATCCGGTAGTAAGAACTTCCGTATCCGGTGATACTAGGGATTTAGGGGTTTAGCACTGAGCTAGATGCTTTACCTGCGGTTGGTGATAATCTGTGACTAATAAAAAGTGGAAAAGAACATAACTTGAATCATTGTTTTGCAACGAAGAAGGATTCCTTGATCTAATCTCTCTTATTGATTTCAACTTTATCTTTTTAATTGCTTTATTTATTCTTTTACTTTATAAAATCTAAAACCCCCCTTTTTTGTGACATTATAAGACAACTAAAACCTCTTGCTCCTCGTGGGAACGATCCTTACTATCGCTATATTACTTGTTAATTAGTGAAAAAAATATTAATTAATTTGTTGTGGTTACGACACGCATCAATAGTATTTTGCTGCAATCTTTAAATTCTTTCTCAATGCCATGGAGGCTTGTCTGTAAGGTTGGAGTTTTAAGTAAACTTTATCACCAAAAACAAAACTTCTATCCACTCTAGTCTTGTATGCATAGAGCTTCATTCTCTCCTGGGACTTGTGTAGTGAGTCTTTCAGTAATTCCAACATAGCACTCCTTTGTTTTAAGTACTCTTCAACAACAACAACAGAAGTGGTGGATGTAGAAGGAAAAGCTAAGTTAGGAGGATTGTAACCATAAAGAGCTGTAAATGGACTCACCTTGAGACTGGTGTGGTAATTGATGTTGTACCACCATTCTGCAAGAGGAATCCAATGATGCCACTTCTTTGGCTGATGTCCACACGTGCATCTGAGGTAATTCTCCAAACATTGATTCACTCTCTCAGTCTGGCCCTCAGTTTGTGGATGGTAAGCAGTGCTGAGATGTAACTGTGTACCAAGAGCTTTGAACAAATCTTGACAAAAGTGGCTGGTGAAGACCTTTTCTCTGTCAGACACAATGCATGCAGGCAACCCATGTAGTTTATAAACTTGAGCAAGGAACTCTCTTGCTACAGAAGCAGCAGTGTAAGGATGATGCAAGCCAATGAAATGTGCATATTTTGTCAGTATGTCCACCACTACTAAGATAACTGACTTTCTTTCACTCATTGTAAAGCCCTCTATGAAATCCATAGAGATGTGCTTCCAAGCATGGTCATGGATTGGTAAGGGTTGCAACAATCCAGCTGGAAAATTGTGGTCACCCTTATTTCTTTGGCAGACATCACAAACTGATATAAACTGAAGGATTTCCTTCTTCATTGCAGACCAAAAGAATGTGGATTTAGCTCTCATATAAGTAGCTTGAATACCAGAATGGCCACCAGCTGCAGAAGAGTGAATGCAATCCAAAATTTTGGCCTTAACATCTGTTGAGGATCCAACATAGATCCTTGACTTAAACCTCAAAACACCATCAATGTAGGAGTAATTTGGAAGAGTAGATGGATGTAGTGCAAGATGTGCAATGAGAGCCTGTACCTTTGCATCAGAAGAGTAGCTATCAATAATTTCTTGAGACCAAGCTGGTTTTGAAATAGTGATACTCTGGAAAGTACCACTCTCATGAGGTCTTCTAGAAATTGCATCAGCTACAACATTGTCAGACCCCTTTTTATATCTGATTTCATATTCAAAACCCATAAGCTTCATTAACCATTTCTGTTGTAAGGTATAAGAAATTTTCTGCTCTAAAAAATACTTGATGCTCTAGTGGTCAGTTTGGATAATGAAGTGGTTGCCTTGAAGATATTGTCTCCATCTGGTGACATCTTGAACAATGGAGAGAAATTCCTTTTCATAAGTAGACATGGCAGCTGCTTTTGGTCCTAGAGGTTTACTGTAAAAAGCCAATGGTTTTCCCTAGCAGGACTGCACCAATACCAGTATCACGAGCATCAGTTTCAACAACAAATGTCTTATTGAAATTTGGTAGAGCTAGTATGGGAGTAGAGGACATGGCTTCCTTGAGATGTTGAAAAGCTGCTATAGTTGCAGGGGACCAAAGGAATGAATTTTTCTTGAGTAATTCAGTGAGTGGTCTTCTAATGAGGCTATAGTCCTTTACAAATTTCCTGTAATAGCCAGTGAGGCCCAAAAATCCTCTTAGATCTTTAAGTGTGTGAGGAAGTGGCCAAGTGATCATAGCAGAAATCTTTGCAGGGTCATCTTTAACTCATTCAGCAGTGATGATGTGTCCCAAATATTCTAGCTCCTGTTGGCCAAAGCAGCACTTGGTAAAGTTGGCAAATAGCTGATGTTGTCTCAATATATCCAGTGTAAGTTGCAAGTGCAACAGATGCTCCTCGAGGGAAGAACTATACACAAGGATATCATCAAAGAAAACTAAGATGAATTTCCTTAAGTGTGCTTTAAATATGTCATTCATAAGAGCTTGGAAGGTAGCAGATGAATTTGTCAGTACAAATGGCATCACCTTGAATTCAAAGTGCCCATGATGGGCTCTGAATGCAGTCTTATAGATGTCAGCAGAAGTGACCCTGATTTGATGGTATCCAGCTCTTAAATCAATTTTGGAAAAAAAATTTCTTACCATGTAATTCATCCAGCAACTCCTCTATGATGGGAATTGGGAATTTGTCCTTTACTGTGATGTTGTTAAGTTTCCTATAATCAACACAAAATCTCCAAGTGTTGTCCTTCTTTTTGGCCAAAAGGATAGGAGCTGCAAAAGGACTGTGACTACTTTGAATGATTCCAGACTGAAGCATATCTTGAACTAGTTGTTCCACCACTGACTTCTGAAGGTAGGGACACTTATAAGGTCTCATGTTAACTGGTTCAGAATTTGGTTTAAGATGAATGGAGCAGTCTAGGTTTCTCTAAGGTGGAAGGGATTTTGGCTCAGAAAAAACATCAGAGTAGTGATTAATTAATTCTGAAACTTGAGGTGGTGGTGGTGGAGTAGGTGTTGTTGAAGAGGAGATGGAAAATAGGTGGCCCATCAGGCCATGGGTGTGTTTTTTGAAGAATCTTGTAGCTGCATTGCCACTCATCATGCTGCAAGAAGCTTTATCTGGAGTACCAGTAAGTGTAATCTTCTTCCCATTATGTCTAAACGAAATGCTCAACTTGGAGAAGTTAAAAATTACATCTCCCAATTGCTTCAGCCAATCAGCTCCCAAAACCAAATCACAGCCACCAAGTGGTAAGAGTATTAAACTACCAGAAAACATGTGGTTGTGCATAAACCAATTTAAGTTTGAGCAAACACCATTACTGACAGTTTTATCACCATCAGCCACAGTGACTATCATGCTAGCAGTTGGCTCAATATTACAGTTGAGTTTCCTAGCAATGTCACTATCAATGAAGCTATGTGTGCTACCAGTATCAATAAGTACTGAAATATTCCTCTTGTTAATAAGGCCAGAAATTCTAATAGTTTCACCAGAATTATTACCTGTCAAGGCATGAAGGGAGATTTCCATGTCACTCTCCATATGTGAGTTCTCTTCTACAAGAGGAGCAGCTTCTTCTGTATCTAGAGAATTGTCTTCGCTCTCAGCTCCAATCATTAAGCATAAATGTTGTTGTTTACAGACATGACCTCTTTTGTATACCTCATCACAATTATAACACAGACCTCTTGCTTTTCTAGCCTGCACTTGTTCAGGGGTGAGTCTTTTAATGGGAATAAATGTGTTATGTTTTGGTAATGGGTTTGAAGTGGAAGATGATGATTGAGTGGAAGAAGAAGGTGTGACTTCATGCTGTGGAGTAAAATGTCTAGTGGTGTAAAAGGAAGTGGAATGTGCTCTTGTAGGAGGTCTGACAGACTTTTATTGGAGAGCTAATGTTTTCTCTTGCATTCTAGCTAGAGAAAAAGAAGTTAACAGTGTTGTAGGAACAAACATAAGCACTGGCTCTCTTAAATATTCCTTTAACCCACCAATAAAATTTCTAATGAAATACTCCTCAGTAAATATGTTGTGTTTGCTTAACAGTAAGGCCTTCAAATGTTCAAATTCCTCAAAATAAGCATCCACAGTTGTAAGTTGAGACAATTTATTGAACATACCCATAATGTTTTCATGAGAAGGATTTTCAAAACGAAGACAAACATTATTACTTTAGTCTTGCCAAGAAATATGAGGTCTATTCAATCTAAAATTCTCAAACCATTTAGTTTTCTTGCCATCAAAATGCATCGCAGCCATTCTAGCTTTGTTAAATTCAGAAATCTCATGCATCTGAAAGAAATACTCACATTTATTAAGACATCCTTTAGGATTGTCGCCATCGAAATGTGGAAAATCCATTTTGGGAAGACGATGATGAGGATTGTAATATTGGCCCCCTGAACGATTGTGAAACGAATTCCCAACCTGTAGATTGTGTCCCTGAGTTTCACTATGATCACCTTGGTGTAATTGCTTTGTAGACAAGAGCTCCTCCATCATCGTTTTGATTGACAACATATGTGAATCCAGTCCATCTTTTAATTTGTTATCGAAGTTGTCTGTGGAAAGCTTCGATTCTAGTTGGAGATTGATGGTATCGATTTGAAGCTATAATTTTATTAGTTGTCTTCGTAAGCTCTTTACAAGTTTGAGAAACCATGGTGAGATGAGGAAAAAAAAGAGCTAAATTTGATGCGTGGGTAGGAACGAACAACTATGATACTAATTGTATTATACTTAGTACTATCAATAATCAGAATACTGAACTGGAATTGAAGAAGAATGAAAATGGTAACAATCTGCCTAAGCATCCTCAGAACAATTCATTAATTCAAGCTTAAGATACAAAAATGGTTCTTAGACCTAATAAAGAAGAAAGAGGAAATATCTCAGATCGGAAGTGGCTAATCCGGGAAAGACACATGTCCTTAGTTTGACTAATCTAATAGTGACACATGCCACTTCAATACTAGCCACTAACTAATACTGAGTACACCCTTATGGATTACTCAGGGCAGACCACAGTTCAAGATGTAGGTATATGACATCTTCATATTCTCAACTGCCATGTTTTCTCACGATCGTGAATATATCTTCCTCTTTTCGAATTTACACACCTTACCAATCCTGTTACATCTTAACATGCCCAAAACAACCCGAGACCACGAGAAAATCCAACAGCATCTCGTCCAAATCATATCCAGGAAATATCGCCGGCAATAATCCTGCTTTACTTCCAGTCGTCGATCTATCCAATTTTGATCATAGCAAAGACCCATACCAGGTCTGTTTCACTGAACTTAGTCCAGATAACTCAAATTCAGTGATTGAATCTCTTCAGAACACGACTAACAATCAAACACTAATTTCGCTGGTGATTGCAACAATATATCCAAATAATTTAGCCAATTCTAGACAATTTAAATACCATTACCATCTCTGTTAAGCTCAAGGGAGCAGACCCACAAACTTTTATCCATTGAATCTCAGTAGAACTCCTCCAAATCACCAACCCTAATTCTGCCTGTCTGAAGAACCAGTTTCCCGCCAATTTCAGAAATTCAAAAAGGTTGAAGATGACTGCCCCCTGACCAGCAGTGGTGTCCCCTTAGCAATTTGGGGTACATATAGCAATTTTTGGGGTGCGAATAGAAATTTGTGGGCTACAAAGAGTAATTTTGGGCTGTACATAATAGAAATTTTGGGGTGCCTTTAGTAATTTCTCGAGAAGCCATCGCCTCCAACAGAAGTTGCACATGAAATGACACTTTAGCCCTTTTAAGCAACGTTGCTTCTCCTTTTTCTCCAAAGTACCTAAAACTCAAAATTAAACATAAGAAACATAATTTACAAGAAAACTTAGCAAACAAAGCATAAACAATAGATAAATATCAAGGTGTTTTAGATACCTATCAAATAGAACTGTTTTGATAAAAGTTCGGTGTCTGTCAAATCATGCAAGCATGATATACGAACTAAACATGCTATAAACCCATATGAGTTCAATAAACAGGATTTGTGCTGGTTTGATGCAGGTTCTAAATGTCAGAAAACATTTTTTCCTAATCATAAGAAAAAAGAGTTAAAAAGTTATATTAACCCTGATTATCATCATTATTATGATTATATCGCCAGTACTGTTCACAAATATTAACCGGAAACTGTGCATGAGGTTGACTCTGCACATCCTGCCTCTTGGTAACAAGATTGGCTCTACCCCATTTGTATATAACTTGAGATGGGGCAAGTATCCGTGTGATTTGTTTTGAACTTGGGTTAATTTTTTTTTTGATTTTTTAGAAAAACAGTTTTTTCTCCCAAGGATAAAAGTATGTAGTTCGTCTACTATCTTTTTTGCTTTATACTGTGTCCTCAGAGGTTGCGATCCTTTGGTACTGAACTCAAAATCCTACATTATTTTTGTGGGTCGCGGTTCAAGAACAGGTCCAAGCACATCTTTGGGTCTATAAAAGTAGTGGTACGCGTACCCTTCTTCTACCTCCCTTCTTGTCCGTGTACGTGAACTTTCTAAGTTTCATGTGTTTTCTCCATTAAACATCTTTGGAGATCAAAAAGTGAAAAGGGTTTTTCAAGGGATATATCAAGTAAGTCTTCTCTTCCTCTAATCTCTCTCAGTTTCTAAATCTCATGAGGAATTTCAAGGTTTCAAAAGAAATCTCAAAAAACTTGGGTTTTTCTTATTCTTCTAGCATGAACTTACCTATAGATCAAAATTCTATTAGGATTAGGTTTGTCACTGATCATGCGGAAAGGTTTTTAAAAGAATTTCATCTAATGGGTTTATTCTAGAAAAGAAATTGGATTTTGTTAGTGGACATAAAGAAGATTTGGTATGTTTTGAAAAGTTTAATCTTGAAAACATCTTTGATGGTCTTGGTGAAGGTTTTGACACTCTTACAAGAATCATCTATGATGTTAATTATGATGACATGGAATTCAAGACCATGATAAATAGACAAATGATTCTTGTTAATAGAGAGTTGATTTCAAGGATCACTAAAATTCTCCTAGGGAGTTTTCGCCTCCCAAGACTTAGTCGTGAAAGACCATCTTATGAAACCATTTCTAATGGTCTTTGTGGTAAGAGTGTTGATTGGAATGAAGGGAAATTTCCTACTACTCATCTTAGTCTCGCCTTGATGTCTTTTGGAAAACTTGGTATTTCTAATCTTTGTCCTTCCATGATTGAGAATTCTCGTTGGGGTAGTGAGTTTGCGGAGTTGGTCTATTTCTTTGAGTTGGGAACTCAAAGTCTCGACATTTATGGGTTTATCATTTATCAAATGTTTTCGATGACTTCTTCCAACAAGAAGTTAGGCCATCCTTGCTTGATTGAGCGAATTTGTCGCACTTTCTCCATTACTCCCATTGGAAACTCTATTGGATCTCCCAAGCTTGTTCGCCCTTGTACTTTCAAACATATGAAGGAAAATGCTTGCAAGAGACAAAGATGTGACACTCCTGTTGACTCATATCTTCCTCCATGAAGCTTCTTCATCAAATTCACAAGAGTGTTTGTAAAATTAATGCCAAGATAAGGTGTGTGCAAGAACAATTACATGTGATTGCTACTAAGTTTCCTGAAATCAAGGAGGACATAGATAAACTTCGTGCCACATTTATGGTCTCCGATGAGGAAGATGATGATTATATTTTCGTGCTTATCTATTTTTTCTAGGAAACTTCTCATGAGAATTTATTCTTGTGTTTTTAAGAAGGATAACTAGGGTTTGGAATAGCCATTATTGTGAGTACACATAGCTATTACCAACGTTTTCATCTTGCAATGTTTTTAGATTTATTTGTTTAAATTCTAAAAGTGACTTGGAAGATGATTTTTGCAGTATTAATCTTTATGGGATATGTTGTTTACATCGGTGAACCTTGACTGTCCCATATTTGTACAAAAGTTAACTCTATTATATGTTGGTATGAAAGCATTGATAAAAGATAGAATGAACTTTTGACTACAAAATTTAAGCATATAATGTCATTATGCAAATATTGATGGAAGATAGGATGAACTTTTGTTTACAAATATTAAGTCTATTATATGTCATTATGCAAATAGTGATGAAAAATAGAATGAATTTGATTATTCCGCAGTATTGGTCTTTCCCTGATCCACATCTTTGTGTATATACTGTGCGGCTCCGTAAGTTCTCTTATGTGAGCATTTATGATTAAATTAATCATGGGTTCTCTTGTGGTTAATTTAATTGAGATTTTTGGATACAAATTTATGTTTCATTTGATTTGTTAATGTCCAAAGAAATCCTTCTTTTCTTGCAAAAGTAAGGTCGTTGTTGTTGTTCTTTCGGGAATGACATTTTATGGGGAAGAGTTCTTAATTGAACTTGTGCTGAATTTCCAAATCTTTGTGGGGAGTGCGGCTGTAGAATATTGTAGGAGTTATCTTGTATCTTTATAAATTCCTTGATGAATACACTAAGTTTCAACTATGTGAAATCATAGAAACAAGTTGGTATGTTGTTCTCTTTTGGTCATGAAGTATCTCTATGAAAATTTCATGAGGATCCCACTAGTTTTCGTACCTTTGCCAATTTATATTAACAAAAAAGGGGAGAATTGATGTGTAGTTCACACTACAAATACATATGGTTTACAGATCATTATGTAAGGGGGAGTGGTTTTCATTGTGAGACGAAGTATTGACTAAGAGGTTTGATACATATCACCATAGTATTATTGTCAAAGTTGTGATAAAATTGAACTTTAATGTTGTGTAATAATACTACGACACTGTATAACAATGATTGAGAGCAACTGTTTTCTCATTTTTATAGCTACGGATCTTCAACAACTATGATGCTGAGTTGAACACATTTGGAATCATTGGAGTACTTGGAAGTGACGAAGATTTCGAGTAATGTTGAAGAACCAAGGAGATCAAGCATTTGGATGAGAAACTACAAATTTTATTTATTTTGTAATCCATATGTATTGATAGTTTTGTCACTAAAATTGACAAAGGGGGAGGTTGTTAGAGCACTTCTCAGTCGAACTCGCAAGCGTTGCTATCTCAAGCTTGTTTGTCAATGTTAGTGATCAAAACTATAAGTCTTGATTTCTAGTCTACTTATAGTAATGTCTCGGACTAGGATAGATTATGTAGTTGAGAATTAGACTTCACGACGTTCATCAATTGAACACGGAGAACTACTAAGGAGAGCTTATGGAACTTCATCAACAAAAGGTATGTGGAGATTAAAACTCATCTATCACTCGGAAAGTATATTTCTACTCTATCTCATGTATTGAGACAAAAGTCGTATTACTATATAATATTCGATTATGCACATTTGAGATTTCGAGCTGGGTTTAACTCGCTTACGTATTTATCGAAATATATGTTGGTAAGTTTTCGCTTCAACCAAGTTCACAGTCAAAATATGATCATGTGAAAATCGCCGAGTAACATCTTACATGGTTTGTGTGATACAATCATTTGGTGTAGACTTGGAAGTTGGAATGTTTCGTTATGATTATTTCAATAACTTGAAAATTGCTTTGATGCTAAGAGTGTGTGAAAACGGCTATTGTCATCCTCTAAGAAAGTTTCAATGATTGAAATAAGAGTTTAGAACTATTGGATTATGAACATAGTATGCATTCTTGCATGTATGTAATCCATGACAGGAACTATAGTATGCATACCCGTATGCGTACTTGTAGTTGTGGAATTCCGGGTACCAAGTACACATACCGATACGCGTACTTGCGTAAGGTATAGGTCCGGGAATTTCTGCTGGGTTTTGGAAGTGTACTAAGGTATGCGTACCCGTTCGCATACTGGCGAACCCAAACTCAGACCGGCTACTTAGGTATGCGTACCCGGATGCATACTTGAGCAGTTAAAGTTCTAAATTCGGTTTGTTCATGAACCAGTACATTTATATTAGTTTCATGATTTGAAAGAAATATCATGAAATCAAGGAGTTTGTTGAAATGAAGGAGTTTCCTTGAATTGAAGGACTTTCCATGAGATGAAGGAGTTTCATAGGGTAGGCTTAGCTATCCAGAAGGGTGTTGGTGCACAGATTGTTGCCCGACTCCCACCCATTCATGTGTAAATATTTACTTTTATAATAATTATTATTATTATCAAAAAAAATACTAATAATAAAAATAAAAATAAATAAGGGGCGTGTAGGACCGGCGACGGCTAGGGCATGGTCGGCCGGCTAGGGTCCCGGTCCTGTGAGCTTTCTCCTAATTTTATATTATTTTCATGATTTGATGGAAATATCATGACATCAAAGAATTTCATGAGACCAAGGAAATAATAATAATAAAACAATAAGAAATCATGAAGTGTGGGACCGGTCACAACTAGGGCATAACCGGCCGCTAGTAGACCCGGTCCCGTGGCACTTTTCCTAATTTTATATTATTTCCTTGATGTGAAGGAAATATAATGAAATCAAGGAATTTCATGAGATGAAGGAATTTTGTTTAAATGAAGGGATTTTCATGAGATCAAGGAAAAATAATAAAATATGATAAAATAAAGAAAGAGGCCTGGAACCGGCCACGACATGACAAGCCGACTGGTGGGCTCGGTCCCCTAGCGCCTTAGCCAATATTTTTTTTAATTACTTTTCTTCCTATTTTGCATAGGTTCGTCATTCCTTTATATTTTCGAATACTCATTCGTGCATTCAAGTGCTCGTTAGTGTATTATTTCTGAGTACACTTGCACCATTTTGGTCGGTCCTTACTCGATAGTGGCTCAGATGCCCGTACGTTGAATATTTATCACTAACCCATGGAATTCTGCTGGGAAGAACCATGAATTGAAGTGATGAAATAGTATGAAGAACGTAAAATGTTCTCTAGGGATTCAGTTAATGAATCTAATGATTTAAAAATAATTAATTGATAGCTCTATACTAGCACGATCGTCTAGGAGCATTAATTATTTGAGAATTGAGTGATATGAGCTTGTTGAAGCGTCATATTTATTTTATATAGTCAGGGAAAACATTGTTACGTCCTGAAGACGTTATTGCTCTATACTAGCAGGCAAGCTGTTTAGGAGTCGTCCAATCGTTCGATTCTATATAGAAGTGATTACTGAATTTGATCAGTATTCATGAGATATGCCGTTGCCTCAGTTGGGAGACTGCACATCTACATATGCTCTAAGATACAATATTCACAGTTAGAGGTTCTCGCGTCATGAGATTTCATGCTTCGATGAGAGACATGAGCCTCAATACTCATCTGATTGTTGGATCAGGAGTATGTACAATTATGGTTTTACGATTTTAGCCTTTGTCGAAAATCCACCATCTACATTAAATCCTCTGCTTAGTGAGGGACAGTCATGTTCCTCAGTCAGCACTGGATGGTGATTTTATAGTTGTAAACGAAATAAGTAATTGAACTTAGTCGTAAGATAAGATGTTACCGGATTTTGGATTGCACGACCGAACCATGGATTGAACGAAGATCCCAGTGGCATGATAGAGCATCGTCTAACGAGCGTAACGTGGTGTAGCACCGCTTATTTGGTGATGGAACCTTGGTTGGTTTAGGATTCACGGGCTCGGGCCCAAAAAGGATATCCTTGTGGAATTAGGTTTTGGAAATAAAATTTGATATAAGAGGGATAAACATCTCTTTTTTTTCTTTTAATTTCTTCTTCACACGACCACCACCTTCATCACCTCACGTCAGCAGCAAGAAGGAGATTTTTCGCCGGAGCTCAACGTCGCCGACCGTCGCCGCCACTGTCCGGCCAACTTCCGGCCGGCGCCGACCAGGTACATGGAATTTTTTTTTTGTGTGTTTGCTGTTTCATTAGTTGTTCATGTTTTGTTCATGTTAAAGTTATATATATATATACATGTGCATATATAAGTGTGAGTTTTATGGAAACCCTTGTTTGAAAAACGTATGTTCGTTCGATCGTTAGTTTAAGAAACTAGTAATAATCCCTGACTTAGGAGAGATTTTTTTTATACATAGACCTGTGTCTAGTGATAAAATTTTGTTTATGAGATTTCATGAAAACCAAAACTTTATCTTGAAAGGTGTGAATTTTCACAAAATCGAAATAAACCTTCGTTTCAAAGACGGACGATTGTACGAAGGAAAAGTTTTTTTTTATTTTTTTGATAAACCGTGAAATATCCACGATTTTCTTATATAAAACCGTGACATGTTCAAAAAAAAAATTTACGTGAGTTTTGTTCACATTAAAATAATAAAACTTATTTTTACGTGAATAATTCACGTTTATATATATATATATATATAAATATATATTTTTTGTTGAAAACCAAAATTTGATTTTGAGTAATCTTAAAAGTAGACAATTATTTATGATGAAATATTGTTTTGGTTTTCATAATTCGTTGGTGAATGTTCACGGTAAAAATTATGTTCTTGATTTTATGAAAAATCAAGTTTCGAAAACTAATGTTCTGCTCACTCTGTAGGTTCGAATGAACGAGTGAGTTTTGAAGTGTTAACTCTTGTATCACAATCACTACTGTTAGTGGAATCATAAACAGGTAAGAGCTAAGAGTTTCCTGTAGATGCTTGCATGAGCATTTTTATCATCCAATTGCTTCATTCCATCGTTTTGTTGATGTTTGCATCTTGTATGGACGATATACTGAAGTAGAGTATTGTATGCGTGTTACAGCTACTTCGCAAGGATGTCTGACTCCCAAGAAAACGATGTTTCCAGAGACGATACATGCATGGATGAGACTTCTATTGGTGAAAGAAGAAGAAGAAACACCTGGAATCAAAAACGTTCCAAATGTAGATGATACATTCTTCACGGTTCAGCAGGGAACTGAAAAACGCCTCAAAACCCCAACATTTTGTCTTCTGATAAATCCCAGAAATATTACTCAGAAGAAATTGGTGACTCCTCGGGCAGACATTCAATTTTGTCTTGAACGAGGACTTTTTCTTGCGTCAATCATAGAGTTTAAGCTTTCTCGACGACCCTTAGAAAAATTCTCTGGCTGGGCGAGACATATTCTGGGTTTTCGTCATGTTAGAGCCATATTGGACAGTGCACAGGTGACAAGGGATATCCAAGCATCTGGAGACTTGTTCATTTTTTATGATGCGCGAGGTATTGTAGCTCTGCTTGCTTGCTGGTGCATTCCAACTCATACTTTCATATGCATATGGGGAGAGTTTACCATCACCTTAGAGGATGTAGTTGCTTTGTTGCATCTCCTAATTACGAGTAACCTCCCTGAAAGTCTTTCGGCGGAGGAGACAGCAATCTCTAACATCTTGACAGCCGAAATGGAGGAAATTAATAAAGTGTCCGGCAAAGGTTGTTATGCTCACTGGTTAACGCACTGGTGGCCGAGAGATACCCCTCTTGGCAGTCCTGTCTGCCTATCGCTGCTTTCTTGTGTTTATGGCTGTCCAGAGATGTATTTGAAGATACTGAAAATTTGTTGAAGCCGTTTGTAATTCCTTTTGCCATTAATATGGCTCAAGGTGATCAACTTCCAATAGGTAGTCTATTCTTGGGTTCCTTGTACTCTAACTTAGACTCCTTGGTTATACACTCCAGCGTCTCAAATAGCTTTATGAAGATTGAATGCTATGCCAATACAATGTTTCTTCAATCTTTGATGTGGGGAACGCTTCAAGAATTATGTTCCCATTCCTCGTACTGTTTTACAAGGACTGAATGCTGGTGCTCGGCATTTTTTTGAGAGGGATAATTCCAGGATTATGCGATGGTCTACAAAGCAACCTCGATTCAAGACACGCCTCATTGATGTGTTAGACCGTGAATATGAATTCAACTTCTTTCCATGGGTGTTAATTCTCCCTTATATTTCTCAGTTGACAACCTTCAATGCTGGATAAAGTATGGCTTTGAAGTCCGGTGCAGATTTGAGTGACGGTGAGAGGTCTTTTATGCTGAGTTGCACTCTTGGTCACTTGATATCAGCAATATATGGAGACCTTTCAGTGGAAAAATAAAACATCGATAGAGAAGCTCTGCAAATGGGTATGGATCAGTGTGTTCCGAATTTTCGAAGGAAGAAGCCGTCAGTTGAACAGCTTAAGACCCGTTTAGAACGCACACATGTGGAAGGAAGCACTTACTAGTTCCCTTGCTCTAAACGAGTTACGTATGTAACTCCAGGTTACATAGACTTTTGGGATCAACAACTCGAGCGTTTGCACAATTTTGTGATGGTTGATAATCCTTTGGTGAAGGAACCTCCTTCTACTGAGATGATTGTTGCGCGACCAAGACTGAAGCATCTCTCTAGTGGTGATAAACAAAAAACATCTCCAGGGTGTTCACAAGTATGCATCCTTTGTAAAATTTTCATAAAATCATGACAATTGTATTTTGATTATTGCATCAATTTTTTTTTGCAGGACGGTCGTATCGTGAGACCTCAAATTGATGTAAACTTATCGGAAGCAGAAACAATTATTCACGGTGGAGAAGGCAGGAGCAAAAATTTTAAGATGTTGCCTAATACCATAAATTCCCCAGTGGTTTCCTTGGTGAGTTGTCAATATTTCTTTCACCGTGACTTCTTCTCATCCGTGTAATTAGGATCACAAAACTCATGTTTGTTATTCCGTTACAGAACTTTACCTCTTCAAGTATTGATGGCCTTCGATTCTCCACTGGGCAAGTAGTTTCTGAATCAAGTATTGAAGAAGAAGATGATGTAAGTACCTCTACGCACATTTAGCAGCAACCTTTACGAATAAAATTCTAATTTTCCCAAATATATCCAAGAGGATGCTTCCATGGAAGTGGAGAGTACTGGTGATGCTCATTCGTCTTCGGAAAATAATGAAAAGGAAGATTCCCAAAACTGAAGACCGAATGAAAATGATGATGCTCCTGATGCTGATACGGGCAATTCTGACTCTTTGAATGCTTCAGAGACCACCCAAGTAAGAATTTATCTTGTATTCTATTCATATAAGAATAAAATTTCTGATTTGTGAATGAATGAATGAGAATACGTGGAATACATGAAAAGTTTTGCCGAAATACGTCACCAGAAAATTCAGAACTCATCCTTTTAGCGAAAATGCCATAAAATCTCAGTCCAATGTCAGATTTTCGCGATTTACCCATGTATCCTCATGCCCAAAAAATTTCCAAGCTTTTTAAAAGAAGCTTTTGGAGTTTTGAGCATATTTAGAGGCCGAAATCAGCGAAACAGTAAACTTCCAGGAGACTTTCAGAAATTTTCAGCTGGCGTGTAGTTCGATGTTTTGGCCACATAATTTTACTCGCTTATCCAATCGCTGTGAAATTTTGATATGTTGTATAGAACATCCATACGAAGAGAATGGTATATAACTGAACCTTATATTCTTCACCAATGGATCCCAGTTCATCATCTTATGTAGGGAAGTGTAAATCTCTTCAGATGAGCTTGTTGCAAAACGTGTTTTTATGACTTTCACGCTATTTTTTCATGTATTGAATGAATAATGATGAACTTTGATGATTTTAAACCACTTACGTGATGTAGTTTATTATTCCGTTTGGTTTCCATGTTTGGATTGCTCTAATCTCATGTAATCTTCATATTATGTGCCAAATGCCGAAGTTGAGAACACTGAAACCAATAATGATAACTCGAGAAGCCCAGGGGTTATAGATGAAGAGACAACCATATCTGCAATTTAAAGTCGTGAGGGAGTTGTTGTTGATGTTGTTAAATAGACTGAGACTTTAATTGTTGTTGCTTCAGTGGCGAAAGAAGCCGGACCACGAGTAGAAGAAACCGAAGAAATTGTTGCCATGACTGTAGAAGTTGCTCCAGTAATTGAGAATCGTATAGTGGTGCATGAATATCCGAGTGCAGTAGTTGCTTTTGATCCTTCATTTGATGCATCACTCCCATACCACGAACTAGTTGGTGGATTCAGTGTTCCTATCGGATATTTCGACTTGTACGAGAAGATATGGAGGAAATTTGGTCACATCATCATTACCAGATATCCCAAGCGTGCTTATTCTTTAACAATGAAAGTAAGTGTGATCTTGCATGTTGTAAGTGATATATGCGCTGGGGCCAGAAATACTGTTACTCCAGATGTACTCTTTGATTGGGAGTTCAACTTGGAGAATTCTGAGAGATTTGGTTTCAACGTGAAGTGGCTTCGTAAGAAGATAAGCGCTATCAAGGACTCGTGTGAGAAGACCCTCTCCCAATGATGCTGTGATGGAGAAGGAAGATAAGATTTCTAGATTGACTGAAGAGCTGAACATGGAGAAGGCGGCTTTACAAGTCTTGAAGGATGCAGAGGCACAAAAATCTTACTTTGCTGATTTTCTTTGATTCCCTTTCCATGATCTCTTGAACTTCTGAGAGATGTGAGATTTTATTGTCGGTTTTGATTTTTTTGATTGGTTTTGGATAGGTAGATGATTGAGGATTTTCTTTTGAATTTGATAGAGATTTTCTTTAAGTAAACTGAACTTTGATAAATTGCTGAATTCAAATTACTAAATGCAAGTATTGCAAACATTTTGGAGGAAATTGAAATACAGTGAAAGAAAATCCTAAATGAAAAATTCAGATATTTTGGGCGTTCATACCTTGAACCAAAATACCTCAAAGATCCAATATCTTAGGCATCAAATGACTTAAGCCATGTTTCATGTATTACTGCCACATTCTCCTTGCCATCCATGTTAATCAATCTGTAGTATCCACCATCAACGGACTTAGAGATCATGAAAGGTCCTTACCAGTTGGAATTCCTTGCAGAATGAAGATTACGCTTAGTTGCTTTGAGAATTAAATCTCCTTTCTGGAAATTGTTAGGATTGATTGTCCGCGTCTTGAATATCCTCTGTTGGTTTGGAATTCCTCGTGCAGTAGGGTTCCAGGTTGTCGAAGCCTTCCAATCTTGTTGTACATATGGACATTCACGGAGAGGAGAGTATCTAGGATATTGTTTGTCGAGATCAGCCATTATTTCAGCAGTGATTGTATTAATGAGATGCTCAATTTGGAGAGGTTCCGCATTCAACTACTTGATGAAATATTGATGAGGTGAGGTTATCCATTCATATCATTTTGCAATAGCTAAGTTGTTGGTAGGATGAAGCCCTCAGACCGAAGCAGTATATTTGAAAACTGATAAAATGGACGCATGAGGAGGAATAAGACTTTCCTGAGTGCGGAACCTTTTGACGAAAGCATTTGCACTTTCTTCAGGTTTTTGTGTCAGTTCCGTTAAGGATTTGACATGCTCAAATGGTGGAGTATCCTCTATTTCTTCTGAATCAGAGCTTTCTTCAACAAAGAAATGTGCAATTGAAGGTGTCGGAGTTACCTTTCCAATGTGAATCCACGTATGTCCAAGGATCATATCATATCCTGGATCTTCCCCGATTATGTAAAATTTGGTTTCTATCCAGGTTGAGTCCACTTTCATTTCGAGGGTAATGTAGCCATAAGCATCTCTGGGCGTCCCTTCATGATCCATAATTGAGGTTGGAACATGGATAGCTTCTTGTCGAGTGATACCAACAGCTCTGAGAGTTTTTAGAGGGATAATATTGACAGCAGTGCCAACATCAATGAATGCTCGTTTTAACTCATTTCCCTTGAGATGGACTGTGGTGAGAAGTCCCCAGTCATACATATCTTTGTCTGTTACTGAAGGCTCAGGGAGTGTCTCCTGGATCAACAAACGCTTTCCTGACACGATGTGATTTAATGCAGCAAACATATCTTTTCTTTGAGCCTTTGATAGGTACATCAATTCACAGGCGTGTTCGATTAAGGATTGAACCGCTTCTTTGACAGGTGGCCCAGAGAGAGTGAAGGTTCTGACCGGGAGAGGGTCTCTGTGTATTCTTTCAGTCCCCAAGTAAAGCTCCCTTGATTCAACTTTTTCTTGGAATATGTGCTTTAAGATTCTGCAGTCATTTGTGGGATGATTGACGAATCTGTGAAAACGACAGTAACGAGGATTTTCCATGTCTTCTTCGGTTGGTTCTTTCTTGACATACGACAACTTGATTGCACCATCTTGGATCCAGACATCTAGTAGTTCAATCACCTCTTCAATGGAAAAAGGGAAATCGGGCGCTTCTTGATCATCTCATGTGCGTTGAGGGGCTTGTGCGTCTCTTTGGTTATCCTTCCTTTGTGCTTTCGAAGGAGCTGGAGAAGTATGTTTGCGTTGTGGCCCGGCTTTTCGTTTGCTCCCTTCTGCAACAACGTTTGTGGAAGGTTGGAGGTTGTACTGTTTGTTGATTAAACGTCTGCTACCTCGAGTTTCTCGTGGTTCTTCAGCTTTTGTAGCTTTAGCCCTCTCTAGCAAAGCGGGTGCGGTAATCACTGATCTCTTAGCCGCTTCATGAAATTCTGAAAAGGTATGGAACCAGAGATTTTCCAGTAAAGCTCTGTAGACCGGGATCATTCCATTGATGTACAAGTCCACAAGTTGTTTCTTTATGACATTTAGATCATGACAGTCCATGTAAAACCCCGTAATTTTCTTAATATTATTTTCGCGCTAAAACCCGACCCATATTATTTACTCGTAGTTTTGAGATAAAATTTAATTTGTAAAATATGGTTACCATCATAAAAATTAAAATAATAAATGTTAATTTATTAGGCTACATTTCTTGAAAATATAAATCATTTTTCCATGTTGATTAATTAATTGATTAGAATTTATTAGTTATAGCAATAACATGTGCATTGATTGGTAGTTACATGTAACTAATTTTAGACATTTTTATGGAGATTTATTAGTATTATTTTTAGCTAGATAATTGTAGCATGAATTTAAAATACATAAGAAAATTAAATATTTGAACTATATTGGCAATTTAATGATTTTTCTTTTATGAAAATATTTTTGTATATCTTTTACATTAATTGATAGGTAACCAAAAAAATGTATATATATATATTTGAATTTTATTTTAGTTTATAAAGATAAAATAGGAAATTTATTAATTAGTACTAATTGCATGCATATGATAATGCAAATTAAAGGAATCTTCCTAATTTACACGTGTTAGCAAAATTAAAGGAATTTTATTTAATATATAAATGTGAATTTATGTTTGCGTTTAAGAAAGGAATTTTATTTAATATATAAATGTGAATTTATGTTTGCGTTTAAGAAAGGTATATTTGGATAAAAATAGAAACATCATTAATAACGATTTAAGGAATTTATTTGTGTTAGGATGGCAAGAATTATTTTTCTTTATTTTAATTTGAATTAATAAATAGCATGCATGGGTTGTCACTTTATGATAGGAAATAAATTTTAAATAATGAAATACAATTTAAATCAATGAGTTTTTATTTGCATGTGCTTGGTTTAATTAAAAATGTTGCCTAATAAAATATATGAAATGTTGACATTATGGATTTTGTTTGTCTATCTTTCTTTTTGAGTGAATGTTATTTACTACAGAACAAAAACAAAAACTAGCCATCATTTTTATCTCTCTCTTTTTTCTCTTTCTCTCTCTCTCTCTGATTTTTTTCTAAAATTACAAAGAAAACTAAACCTTTTTACCCATCACTTTTAGTATAGTCTTCTCGTGGTTTTATTTACATCATACAAGAAAAGAAAAATAAAGGCATTTGTGTATCAAGATTTTGGAAAGCTATTTGAGGTAGGGAGTTTCTACCTAATACAAAAATCAAAACCTATTTTAGCATTATGATAATATTGATTTCTTTTTCATTTTCATGCTAATAATGATGACGATTGTTTTAGATTTATTAAAGTTGTTTTCTTAGTGTGAATTGATTTATTTATACAGTTTTGTATATAGATTTTTAACCATTATTATTAGGTTATTCTAGATTTTTATTTTAACAATTAATCTAGGTAGTATTGTTTGTTTTTTCTTTATTTGTTAAAGAAATTTTATAATGCATTATGGTTGAGTTTTGATTTGCGAAAGCAAATTTATTGAATTAGACATTTAGTTATTGGAAATGAGTTTGGTGTTTGTACGCGGTTAAATTATGATGATTAGAAACAGATATATAAGTCTCTCTGCTGCTGAAATGTCAGGCCTTTATGGCATCCCACCACTGGTGGTTACCCTGGGAAGACTGTTCGGGGAACAATATTGGTTTGTTTACCGGAATAACTCTGACAACTATATTAAGAATCATTCGAAGAAAGAAAAATAAGATTGTTCATGAATGATTGTGGTTTGTTTACCGGAATAACTATGTCAACTAGATTAATGATCTAGAATTTGAGGTTGAAGATTTTGAGTAAGAAATGTTAAGTATTCGTGCTTGAGATTGACGTAAGTATTGTTGTGGATTTTTGTGCATGGATTTTATTATTGTATCTACTACATTTGTTTGTTTTTCGATGCACTCTATTATTTTTTTTGAAACTTACTACTGGGTTGTGGTTTGCTCACCCCCTTTTCCTCCCTTTCAACAGAGAATGAAGAAAGACTAGCCGTAAAAGAAATTATTATGTATCACGGGGATTGGGCATTGCGCATTTTGAATTAAACCAGAGTGTTGGTTTGTTTTAATATACTTTGATTTTGTAATTATTATTTTTACAGTTTTGTAATTCTTAAAGTAGTATTAGATTTCATTCAATAATTTTTCACTTGATTTGAGTTTTTTATTTTATTTAAAAACTCTTGGAACGAAAAATCTGAACCTTCACGAGTGGCGGTCCGGAAATTTGGACTTGCTAGCTGGATCGGACCCGACCCACAAGGTCGAATCCGCGTCCGCTGGAAGTCCGAAAATCCGGGCTGTCACAGTCCAGGACTTGAAGTCTGAACCTTTTCACATAATCATTAGGATGTTCATTGCTCCTTTGAAAAATTCTTCCAAGATCAGAGAGGGTGATTTGCTCTGAAACAAAGAAATATTTCCTTTTGGCAGAGGAATCCTTTATGTAGCAGCAGGGTATGGAGGTTGGTGACGATGGACAGATGAAGTTTTATCTTTTCCGCGGTCCTTCAAGAGGCGCTCCAAGTATTCACGAGTGATGAAACTGGATTGTTCCTTCGCTGGAGGATTGTCTGCAGCTTTAGCTTTAAGAACTTCTTCATCATCTACTACATGGATTGGAGTGACTTCAGGATCAACGTCCGAAGATGTTTCTTTAGCTTTTCCTTTCTCCTTAGTTTTCTCTGACATCTTGTCCGTAAGAGTCTTGAGATAATTGCATAACTCCTTCTGAGTGGCAGCCATGTCAACCTGATTCTTGGCAAGAGTCTCTTGCACCTTCACGAGATCACCTATGGTAGGCGGATTTTCTCTGACTTCCTCGGGATGCCGGCCGAATAGAGGATGATTTCCAGTGTTGGTTTGAGGAGGAGTAATATCACCACCATTGTTGGAAGCAGGAACGATTTCTGGAATACTATCATTGTTATTGTTACTAGTGCTAGCGTCGTTTGCATTCGTGACTAACCCATACCTAAGACCAGCCATATTGTGAAAATGAGATTGCAACCGAGTGTAGATGGTGTATTTTCAACAAAGGTCAAAATCGTAAAATCATGATACTGCATGTTTCTGACGCGGCTTTCAGGCATGTGACGATTCATATTTTACGAGCCATGATGAATACGTTTCTCGAAAGGCCTCCACTAGCTGAGTGTTCGATGCCTTGCATTTCATCATGACCTTTGTGTAGAATAACGTAATTGGGCGGTTCTCCGTAAGATTGAGAGCAACAACGCCTTCAGGACGTCGGTGACTCACTGTTCCTTGACTACATAGAGAGACCCACCTCTACATAGAAGAACGATTCGGCGGTTCTCCATAAGATTGAGGGCAACAACACCTTCAGGACGTCAGTGACACTCACTGTTCCCTGACTATGTAGAGAGACCGTGTATAGATCCATGCGGTTCTCCGTAAGATTGAGAGCAATAACGCCTTCAGGACTTCGGAAACACTCGCTGTTTCCTGACTATGCATCTTTCAGAATGGGTATGACGCTTTAACTAGCTAATATCCCTTCTGTGATAGATTAATTCTACCGTGACATTCACCACTGAATTCCTAGAAGATAATCTATTTTAACTTATTACTCCGATTTCATGATCGAATCCACGGCTGATCTCATGGAATGGTAATAGATGATCTCATTACTCCGATTTCATGATCGAATCCACGACTGATTTCATGGGATGGTAATAACTACTTTCATTACTCCGATTCTATGGTCGAATCCACGATCCCGTGGAATGGTAATACTCGTTTTATTATACCGAATTCATGGTCGAATCCACGGCCGATCCTATGGATTGATAATAAAAAACTACTCACTTTTATTACTCAGTTTCGTGAATCATTCCCCACTGAATTTCATAAATTAGTAATAAATACTCAACAATTAGGCATCTGGACCATGCCCCATAAAATGGTGCAAGTGCACTCGATAATGATGTACGACCGAGAACCCGAATGCACGAACGAGCATTCGAAAATATGGACAAACGAGGAATCCTGCACAAAACAGGAGAGGGAAAATAATAACATTAAAATAATAAAGAGGCGCTCATGGGCCAGCCCACCGGCTGGCCGGCCATGGGCGGTCCCATGCCTCCTCCATTATTTTTCCTTATTTTGTTATTTTCATGAACTCATGAAAACTCCTTCATTCTAGCAACTTTCCTTGTTTGAGCAAAACTCACGGTTTCTCCATATTTTTACGATTTCATGAGAAATAATAATATAAAATAGGAAAAGGTGTTGCGGGAACGGGAAACCTAGCCGGGCCGGCAATGCCCTTGCCGTGGCCGGTCCCACACCTTGCAATCCCTTGTATTTTCATAATTATTATTTTCTTAATATCATGAACCTCCTCCGTTTCAACAAAACTCATGGTTTCTCCATAGTTTCACGGTTTTATGAAAAATAATAATATAAAACCGGGAAAGGTGTCCTGGGACCAGGCTACCTGGCCGGCCAGCCATGCCCTAGTCATGGCCGGTCCCACACCTTACAATCCCTAGTCTTTCATAATTATTATTTTCCTCATCTCATGAAACTCCTCGGTTTGAGCAAAAATCATGGTTTCTTCATATTTTCTCAAATATTGCTCAAACCATGAAAAACCAAAAGCCGACACGGTCACACGTCTGGCTAGCTTCTCACGCCAATATTAAATGTTAAAATATCCTTATTTTAATATTTACAAAATATTGATCAAACGAGCACACATGCTCATTCGAGCAAAAATCAAGAATTTCAGTCAAAGATCAAAGTCTTCTGAAAATTCAACATATTGCTCAAACGCACACCAAAAAATACTGAAACTCTCAGGACTAAGACACGGACATATTATGGTGACAATGGGATGCTTCCTTGACCGACCAGGGTCGGCCCTAAGGCTTGCACAAAGACGGTCCCACACATCTTAACAATTTTGACCTAATTTGCTCAATTGCTCATATTGGGCCCAAACTCTTTTCAATCAACTTGGAGTTTTCTCAAATGACCATCAGTTGGTCCCACGACCACCAAGGGAAGGTCTCATGCCCTCTTGGTCGGTCCCTCACTTTTTCATAATTAGGTTTTATCACCTAATGCTCAATCGAGCACTATTTCAATAAATAATGAAACCGGCATTCAATCATCATTCTTTCATCAACCAGTCAACTAAGGACTCGATCACTCGGGCACCACATGGTCGTCCAATATTCCAGGTGGTCGGTCTCTCACTAACTCATGACCTATTTTCAGCGATTCGTCAATTGACGAACAATTGATTAAAAATTAGGGTTTCGAATACACGCTCCACAAATCATCATTCTGAGCAAGATTCAAACACTAATTAATTTATGTTGATTCAGCAATCAACATATGGATTAATTATATAAAATTTGGTAGTCTACCAATATTTTAATTAATATTTTATTGGGTCACGTTACAAATAAATAATCCGTCGAATTGATCAATACTTGCTCAATTGCTCGAATATTGATCCAACTATCAGTATTTTCAGTAATTTGTCGAATCGAGCAATACTTGCACAGTTACTCGAATTCAACAGTATTTTCTCAGACGAGCGATATCAACATAAGAACACGTATGTTCAATCAATGAATCACTGAGAATTCGTCGCTCATGCTCGATTCAACAAAACTAAGACTCATTGTTTAATTAGTCAACAATTAACTAATAAAATACATGTCTGTCATGCAGACTCCATGATTCGTGAGACATCAATCACATCACATGGGGGGATATCAATTACGGTTTTGGTCTGGCGGTGTACGGCACATGGATTCATCCACGGTGAGAAATGTGAGTAATTCGTGCAACGGTTGAAGGAGTTAGCAAAGTAGTGGGTGGACGGTTAACCAAGTCTCCGCACGACCCGAAACTGGTTTCACCACGATCTTCTACTTTCCCACTCTTGCACTCAAGAAACCGTCACGCTTACAGGGATCAAGGACTATTCTAACAGTAAAAATAAGTCTCTGAATCCATGATTGAGGACATCAACATTCGTCTACACAGAATTATCGAGGAATTACTCTGAATAATTCATCAATCTACCAGAACTTATTCGAACTCAACAGTTCATCAATTTTGCATAAACCTTCAACACATCCACAATCCTTGATCATCATTGATCCCACACAATTCTCAGCTTCCCTCCTACAGATCAACCCATCTCCCTCTTTGTGACCGAATTGACTCTGGAACGGCCATTGACTTGGTTTAGGCCGGAGTCCTACAGATTGATCTCTCGAATCTAAGCACTCCCTTTGCAGTGCATCTGTGTGAGGTTCAACAGTTTGCTCGATCGAGGAGTCTTGTCCGCACGCTCGATTCTTCACTTTCCTAAAAAACCAACAAACCGTTTTTCCCCATCCACAGATTGGCGACCACAGTGGGAGATTAATCTCTCGGTTTCAATCTAACATTTTCACAAAATGGTTGATCTTAGGTCAGGTTCAGTCAAAAATCGTAACTCAAACAACGCTAGCACTAGAAACAATGGTGGTATTCGAGAAACTACTCCTGCTTCCAGTATCGGTGTTGGTGACACCACTCCTTCTCAAACCAACATTGGAGATTATCCCCTGTTCGGCCACTCTCTTGAAGAAATCAGAGAAAATCCACCTACCATAGGTGATCTCATAAAGGTACAAGAAACTCTTGCCAAAAATCAAATTGACATGGCTAACACACAGAAGGAGTTGTGCAATTATCTCAAAACTCTCACTGAAAAGATGTCAAAGAAAACTCGGGAGAATGGAAAAGCCAAAGAAACACCTTCGGCTGCTGATCCTGAAGTCACTCCGATCCATGTAGTAGATGATGATGAAGTCCACAAGGGTGCAAACAACCCACCAACAAATGAACCTGCAGGCTTCATCACCCGTGAGGACCTGGAACGCATGGAGGATTGAGGAAAAGACACATCACCATCTGTTCACCGTCATCAATCTCCATATTCTCTTGCTACGCAAAGAATTCCTCTCCCGAAAGACTACACTTCCCTAACGTCCACACTGTACAACGGAACAAAGAACGATCTGTAACACGTCTCTCGATTCCTGGATGCACTAGGAGAGCATGAACACAACGGGACGATCCTAGTCTGCAGAGCCTTGTTTTCTCCGGTTCCATACTTTCTCAGAACTCCATGAAGCAGCCAAACGATCCGCCTGCTTTACTGGAAAAATAAAAGTATGCAAGTCGAGGAATCTCGAAGCAGCCGATACCTAGTCAACAATCAGTACATTCTCCAGCCTTCAATAAACGTTGAATGAAAGGAAAGTCGAGACACATCATTAGAACGCTTCTCCAACATCCAAGGCTCATCTGAAGGCGCAAAGAAAAGATAACCAATCCTAAAATGCACAAACCTCGACCCGACATCAATGAACGGGGAAATGATCAGACAGACTCAAACTTCTATCTTCTCATGGATTGATCGAGTTACTAGAAGTCTGGTCAAGATGGTGCAATCAAATTATCATTCATCAGGAGAGAGCCAACTGAAGGAGAAATGGAGAATCTCAGGTACTGTCGCCTTCATAAGTCCATCGATCATCCAACAAGTAACTGCAACATTTTGAAGCACATCTTCAAAGGGAATGTTGATCCACAATAGCTTCAACTGGGGACTGAAGGAGTACATAATAATCCTCTCCCAATCAGAACCTTCACACTCTCTGAATAACCAGTCAAAGAAGCAGTCCAATCGTTGATCGAGCATATATGTGAAATTGCTCTATCTGTCTAAGGCACAAAGGAAAGACATGTTCACAGCATCGAATTACATTGTGTCAGACGTCTGTCCATCCCAGAAATACTCCTTGAACCTTCATCCACAGACAAGGAAATGTTCGACTAGGGACTACTTACCACAGTCCGTCTCAGAGGAAATGGATTCGGAAGAACGTTGATTGATGCTGACACCACCATCAACATCATTCCACTGAAAACCCTCAAAGCTTCAGGCATCACTCGACAAGAAGCTACTCGTGATCCCATCTCAATCAGAGACATCGAACGAACGCTCGGAAATACTTATGGCTACATCGCTCTCAAAGTTAACATGAGTTCAACCTGGACATAAACCAAGTTTCACATAATCAGGAAGATCTAGGATATGACATGTTCTTCAGATGAGCGTGAATCCACGCTGAAAAGATGGGTACTGACAGAGCGCCTTTGGTTGAACATCTCTCTAACGAAGAAAGTACTGATCTAGAAGATTCGACGGACGTTCCATCATCAGAGCACTTGGGGGAATTTCGAACTTTAACGAGGTTGAAGCAAGAACCTGCAAAAGATGCATAGACATTCATCAAGAGGTTTCGCACTCAGGCAAGTCTGATTCCTCCCATGTCTATGTCATTTATTCCCTCACATGCTACCCTAGAATGGGGAATCAATTTTGCTAGCAACTCTGCAAGACGTTATAAATGGTAACTTCACCGCATTTGTATTTTACCAAGTGGTTGAATTTGACATTTCTCCGAATCGAGCACTGAGACGTTCATCACTGAGATGATGTCCAAGCATGGCAAAGAACACTTTGGACGTTTCTCCATAACCTTACAGGAGTGTCCGTGTGTGCCACAAACTCAGAACGCTCTGATGTTTGCACAAGTGTTGAATCCCACTACCGCAATGAAAGGAATGCTGAATCAATAGAAGATAGTTGGGGACGAAACGATCAAACCTAAGACATGCTCAAGGGATATGACGCTTCAACGCTCAAGCATCTAAGAAGCCTTCAAATTGTACTCCCAATCAAAGCGTACACCTTCGGTAATGGCACATCTGGCTTCAACACAAATATATTGATTCAACACCAGCACGATCAAAGTGTAACTGAACTACAATCGATAAGTCTTCATTATCCCATGATAAGACTTCTGAAGCAGATGCAACATCATTCATACATGAATGGCACTAACTCCTTCAACATACACTGACAAACCTTAGGTGATTCCGTGAAACTTCATCAATGGGACTTCTCTACATCACAATCCCCTGCACGACTGATGAACTTCTTCTCTTCACTAATCATATAAAATCATGGTTCTAGCCTTTTCGGTATCTGGAGCAACTTCGAACCGGCATCAACAAGGATATATGGAGGAACTCCATCCATGGTCTCGGCATCAACAAGAATTTATGGAGAAAATTAAATCGTGATCTCAGCATCAACAACGGTTTCATGAGAAACATCCTCGCTTCATCAATTGATCATTCTCTGAAGTATTGCTCGGTGAAGCGGACTTCTCCAAGAACTAATGATTTATATCAAGGTGTGTATACATGAAATATTTTCACATGAAAGTCTTTCCGAAGCTTGCACGACGGGCGGGAAAAATCCCACGTCTTCTACAAGATGTTCTCAGCACCTCTACAAATGAGATACAACACACTTCAGGACATGGGTTTACAAAAACGTACCAATGGGTGAGGAATAGGACAATTCTTCCTCAACAAAAGATGTTCGTTTATGTCTCAACTACAACATATCAAAAAGTCACGTCAATCGGACATAGGAGCAGAAAGATATGGCTTCGACATTCAGGTTTATGGAATCTGAAAATTTGCACGGGATTACAAGTTATGAATGTGCATGCGTCATTGAATGACCTCTACAACTCCAAATTGAGTGATTCTTTTCTCATGTGATAACTCAGTCTCTTAGCTTCAGAATTAGGGGTCAAGCATCCAATTCCGACGTCGTATGAGGTTCCTACAGCTTCCAGAGCATACACCATGCAAGCAGCAATTCTTAGACGGGATTCATAACTTCCACAGTCGATCGGTGTCCACCAGGTCTTTCCACTAAGTACTTCATCAAGGTACCTCCAACTTCGACCACCTAGGTCTTTACATCAATTTTTCTGCCTGGGTCCTCTATCCAAGTCTTTCCAGAAGAAGAGAAAACGAAAAGGAGAGATTTAACAAAATACTGGGGATTGACGGTCCACTGATCATGACGATAAGTTTCACAGTTCAAGACCCGTGGCACCAGACTCTCATGTGATAATCATTCATCATAAAAGGAATGCTACCACCGGGACATGCAACCACGGTCATTACATCACCCCCTCTTGAGAGCAACCTCAGTTATGGTCTCATGACCAGCGTTTCAAAAGTGATGTTTCTACGGATGACAGAAGCAATATGGCACTGCAAGCACCATGCTCATGTATCAATCAAGGGGTCCTGATCTCAAATGAATCAATGATATTCAAATCCTTCACCAACCGTTCAAGACATAAGCGAATGGTCTAAAGACACAACATGAGTGTTTTACAACAAGCTCGTCTGAGATGATTTTACACTGTCCTGCACAAAGCAGTGAGCTGGGAGAAATTGGTGAAGAATATAGTGGTGGTCCATACACCATTCTCTTTGTATGGATGTCATATACAACATATCCAAAATTCACATCATTTGGAGAAACGAGCAAAAAGATGTGGCCAAAACTTTAGACTATATGACAGCTGAAAATTTTCTGAAAACCTCCTGGAAGTTTACTGTTCCGTCGATTTCGACTCTTAAACGTGCTCAAAAGCTTGGAAATTTTCCGAATGAAAAAACATGGGTAGATCACGAAAATCCGACATCGGACGAAGATTCTACAACATTTTCAATGAAGACCTGAAATCTGAATTTTCTGATGACGAATTATGACGAAATTCTTCATCCATCTACATCTGAATCAGAAGCTACGCCTTCCGCGCGAGATCGGACTTCATCTTCAGCCGCTAGTCTCATTTACTGAAGCCAGTGGCGTTTGCTGATAAGCTGCAAGCCTTTCATCTTCATCTTTCCTTTTCAGTAATAACTCATCTCGTCCCTGCTTCTCTTCTGCATCCGCTAAAGCTAAGAAAGCGTTGATTCCACTACGGACGAATCCCAGATGATGATCGAGAGATATACAATGTATCAGCTTTCCAGCGTCTCTGAAAGGTTGGTTCACCTCGGCATGAACATCTGCATAAGTCTTCATCTTTGACTTGATATTTCTGGAGCGTTCCCCGGAAGAACAAGGAGGGTGGTTGTAACTGGAAGTCACAATTATCTGAGGTGAAAGGCATGGAGTCATGGATATACCAATAACAAACACGCAACAAAAATGGTAACCATCCAACTCTTACCTATTTACAGTTTCACTAGCTGTAGTGATCATAATCTCGAGAATTTGTTCACTCCTTCAAACCTGCAAAGACGAACAAAATTCGTTATTCAAAACCATAACGTGATTTTCATAAAAATGCGAACAATTCACGAAACTTCCATAATTGAACAATTCACATAATTTTCACCGTGTGAGCGACTCCCACCGAGTGAACACCCATTGGTTTTGTGCATGCACTATCAGATCACAAAATCCGTACAAACAATATTTTATCAAAAATTGTTTACTTCTAGCAATTGATAAAATCAAAATTTGATTTCATATAAATTTTCGCTGTGTGAACATTCATTGGTTTTTCAAAAATTGGACAGACGTCCATTCTACAATTGTGAAAACTCACATACATACATTTTTCACCGTGAATAATTGTCTACTTTCAAAAATTGTTCAAAATTAAAACATCGAATTTACAAAAATATATATTTTAACGTGAAACTCATGTAACTTTGAAAATATATGTATATATTTTTTCTCCCTCTCGCGAACATCCGTCTTTGAAACGAGAAGTGTATTTTCAAAAATTTATGACAGCTAACATATCGAAAATAAATTTTTCCATGAAAGCTCATAAACAAATTTTTTTATTGCTAACAGACGCAAGTCTATTCAAAAATAAAAATAAAAAATCTTTTCTCTCGTACGAGCATCCACCTTCGAAACGAGAGTTTATTTCCTTTTGTGAAATCTCACATATTTAAAAAAAATAAAATTTTGGCTTTCGTGAAAGCGCATAGACAAATTTTTTATCACTATATTTTGTTTGTTTCTTAACTTACGAACGAACATCTGTTTCTAAAACAAGGATTTCTTTTTGGGCTCGGGCCCACAAACATTAAACCGACCAAAACAGGATTCCCGATCGTCCAAATCAGCAGTGCCTCATCTCTCCGTGCTCACGGGATGGCACTATATCATACTATCAGGATCCTCACCTGAATATTTGCTCGTACATGACACCATTGGAGAAAATCTGAGGATTTTGAAAATACCTTTGTGCAACTGAGTTCAACCACTGATCTCGGTGACTGAAAATCACCATTTAATGCTTACTATGGAACCTGACTGTCCCTCACTAAGCATGGGACTTAATGTAGATGGTGGATTTTCAACAAAGGTCAAAATCGTAAAATCATGATACTGCATGTTTCTGACGCGGCTTTCAAGCATGTGACGATTCATATTTTACGAGCCATGATGAATATGTTTCTCGAAAAGCCTCCACTAGCTGAGCGTTCGATGCCTCGCATTTCATCATGACCTTTATGTAGAATAACGTAATTGGGCGGTTCTCCGTAAGATTGAGAGAAACAACGCCTTCAAGACGTCGGTGACTCGCTGTTCCCTAACTACATCGAGAGCCCAACCTCTACATAGAAGAACGATTTGGCGGTTCTCCGTAAGATTAAGAGCAACAACGCCTTCAGGACGTCGGTAACACTCACTGTTCCCTGAATATGTAGAGAGACCGTGTATAGATCCAGGCGGTTCTCCGTAAGATTGAGAGCAATGACGCCTTCAGGACTTCGGCAACACTCGATGTTTCCTGACTATGCACCTTTCAGAATGGGTATGACGCTTTAACTGGCTAATATCCCTTCTGTGATGGATTAATTCTACCGTGACATTCACCACTGAATTCCTAGAAGATAATCTATTTTATCTTATTACTCCGATTTCATGAGTGAATCAATGGATGATCTCATGGAATGATAATAGATAATCTCATTACTCTGATTTCATGATCGAATCCACGGCTGATCTCATGGGATGGTAATAACTACTTTCATTACCCCGATTCTATGGTCAAATCCACGATCCCATGGAATGGTAATACTCATTTTATTATTCCGAATTCATGGTCGAATCCACGGCTGATCCTATGGATTTATTATAAAAAACTATTCACTTTTATTACTCGGTTTCATGAATCATTCTCCACTGAATTTCATAAATTAGTAATAAATACTCAATAATCGGGCATCTGGACCATGCCCCATAAAATGGTACAAGTGCACTCGATAATGATGCACGACCGAGCACCCGAATGTACGAACGAGCATTCGAAAATATGGACAAACGAGAAATCCTGCACAAAACAGGAGAGGGAAAATAATAACATTAAAATAATAAAGAGACGCTCATAGGCCGGGCCCGCCGGCTGGCCGGCCATGCCCTAGCTGTGTCCGGTCCCATGCCTCCTCCATTATTTTTCCTTATTTTGTTATTTTCATGAACTCATGAAAACCCCTTCATTCTAGCAACTTTCCTTGTTTGAGCAAAACTCACGGTTTCTCCATATTTTCACGATTTCATGAGAAATAATAATACAAAATAGGGAAAGGTGTCGCGGGACCAGGAAACCTAGCCGGCCGGACATTCCCTGGACGTGGCCAATCACACCTTGCAATCCCTTGTCTTTTCATAATTATTATTTCCCTAATCTCATGAAACTCCTCCGTTTCAACAAAACTCATGGTTTCTCCATAGTTTCACGGTTTCATGAAAAATAATAATATAAAACCGGGAACGGTGTCGTGGGACCGGGCTACCTGGCCAGACGGCCATTCCCTAGTCATGTTCGGTCCCACACCTTACAATCCCTAGTCTTTCATAATTATTATTTTCCTCATCTCATGAAACTCCTCAGTTTGAGCAAAAATCATGGTTTCTTCATATTTTCTCAAATATTGCTCAAATCATGAAAAACCAAAAGACAACATGGTCACACGGCCGGCTAGCTTCTCACGCCAATATTAAATGTTATAATATCCTTATTTTAATATTTATAAAATATTGATAAAATGAGCACACATGCTCATTCGAGCAAAAATCAAGAATTTCAGTCAAAGATCAAAGTCTTCTGAAAATTCAACATATTGCTCAAACACTTACCAGGAAACACTGAAACTCTCAGGACTAAGACACGTACATTATGATGACATGGGCATGCTTCATTGACCGACCAGGATCGGCCCTAAGGCTTGTACAAATCCGGGTCCCACACATCTTAATAATTTTGACCTTATTTGCTCAATTGCTCATATTGGGCCCAAACTCTTTTCAATCAACTTGGAGTTTTCTCAAACAACCATCAGCTGGTCCCAAGACCAGCAAGGGACGGTCTCATGCCCTCTTGGTCGGTCCCTCACTTTTTCATAATTAAGTTTTATCACCTAATGCTCAATCGAGCACTATTTCAATAAATGATGAAACCGGCATTTAATCATCATTCTTTCATCAACCAGTCAACTAAGGACTCGAGCACTCGGGCACCACATGGTCTTCCATTATTTGATGTGGTCGGTCTCTCCCTCACTCATGACTTATTTTCAGCGATTCGTCAATTGACGAACAATTGATTAAAAATTAGGGTTTCGAATAAACGCTCCACAAATCATCATTCTGAGCAAGATGCAAACACTAAAGAATTTATGTTGATTCAACAATCAACATCTGGATTATTTATGTAATATTTGGTAGTCTATCAATATTTTAATTAATATTTTATTGGGCCACGTTACGAATAATTATTCCATCGAATTGAGCAATACTTGCTCAATTGCTCGAATATTGATCCAACTATCAATATTCAGTAATTTGTCGAATCGAGCAATACTTTCTCAGTTACTCGAATTCAACAGTATTTTCTCAGACAAGCGATATCAACATAGGAACACGTATGTTCAATCCATGAATCACTGAGCATTCGTCGCTCATGCTCGATTCAACAAAACTAAGACTCATTGTCTAATTAGTCAACAATTGACTAATAAAATACACGTATATCATGCAGACTCCACGATTCGTGAGACATCAATCACATCACATGGGGGGATATCAATTAGGGTTTTGGTCTGACGGCCTACGGCACGTGGATTCATCCACGATGAGAAATGTGAGTAAGTCGTGAAATGGTTGAAGGAATTAGAAAAGTAGTCGGTGGACGGTTAACCAAGTCTCCGCACGACTTGGAACTGGTTTCACCACGATCTTCCACTTTCCCACTCTTTCACTCAAGAAACCATCACACTTACAGGGATCAAGGTGTTTACTATTCTGACAGTATAAATAAGTCTCTGAATCCATGATTGAGGACATCAACATTCGTCTACACACAATTCTCGAGGAATTACTCTCAAGAATTCATCAATCTACCAGAACTTATTCGAACTCGACAATTCATCAATTTTGCAGAAACCTTCAACAAATCCACAATCCTTGATCATTATTGACTGCATACAATTCTCATCTTCCCTCCTACAGATCAACCCATCTCTCTCTTTGTGACCAAATTGACTATGGAACGGCCATTGACTTGGTTTAGGACGGAGTCCTACAGATTGATCTCTCGAATCTAAGCACTCCCTTTGTAGTGCACCTGTGTGAGGTTCAACAGTTTTCTCAGTCGAGGAGTCTTGTCTGCACGCTCGATTCTTCACTTTCTTAAAAATCAGGAAACCGTTTTTCCCCATCTACACCGAGAGAATGATCTCCCACCGTGGTCTCCAATCTGTAGATGGGGGAAAACGAGTCTCTGGTTTTTAAGGAATTGAGGAGACGACCGTGTGGAGGAAGCTCCTTGAACCGAGCAAAATGCCTAACCTCACACAGATGCACTGCAAGAAGGGAGTGCTTTAAGTTCGATAGATCAATCTGTAGAACTCCGACCTAAACCAACACAATGGCCGTTTCAGAGTCAATTCGGTCACAAGAGAGGATGGGTCAATCTGTAGGTGGAAAGCTGAGAAATGTGTGATATCAACAGTGATCAAAGATTGTAGGTGTGTTGTATATTCTGCATGAAGAAATAAGATAAGTTATGATTGATTGAATTTTGTTCTATTGAGAGTAATTGCTCAAATGTTGAGTTCTTAATCTCTTGTTGTCTATTCGACTAGAGATTGTATGTTGTTTCAATCATGATTCAGGGACTTATTTATATTACAATGATTGTGGACACCTTGATCCCATGAAGTGTGACAGTTGCTGGAGTTAAAGAGTGAGGAGGTGAAAATCGAGTTAAAACCAGTTGCTCATCATGCGGAGACTTGGTTGATTTTCTACCCAATTCTTTGCTAACTTCTCTAACTGCTTGCACGACTTGCTCACATTCTCATCGTGTGGATGACCACACGTTCCGTAGGCCACCAGACCAAAACCCTAGTTGATATCCCCCATGTGACACGATTGATATCTTGTGTGATTATGGAGTCTGCAAGGCAGACTTAGTCAGTTGTTGACTTTATGAGACGATGAGTCTTTGTATTGCTGAGTTGAACATGATTTGCAAATGTTCTAGGACTCATGAATTGAACATGTCTGTTGAGACAAAATTGTCGAATAAAATGTTGATAGTTAAGGTGAGCAAATATTGCTCGTTTGATGAATTGTTTAATGTTGATAGTTGAATCAATATTCCTTAGTCTGAGAAAATATTGCTCATCTGAGCGGATGTTGCTGAATGGTTGAATATTGATAGTTGGATCAATATTACTTACTATGAGCAAATGTTGCTCGTTTGAAGAATTATTGGTAGCGGGACCAAATAAAATATTAATTTAAAATACTGGCAACTGAACCGAGTACGATAATTGAAATGTTGATCATGAGATCAACGTAAAATTGTTAGTGTTTGAATCTGCTCAAAATTATGTTTTGCGGACCTTTGGATTCGAAACCCTAATTTTGATCAATTGATTAATTGATGATTTATTGAAAATCAACCACGGAGTGAATGAGGGACTGGCTACATGGGATGATGAGTCGACCATGTAACGCCTAGATTCTCGAGTGATAAAATACCAAAGTCTCTTGAAGACCAGTTGGTGAAAGTATGATTAAATGCTGTTTTAATCATTTATTAAAATAATGCTCGTCTGATCCTTAGGTGATAAAACCTAATCATGATGGAGTGAGGGACCGACCAAGAAGTCATGAAACCGTCCCTGGTTGGTCATGGGATCGACTGACGATCATTTTGTGAAATTCCAAATTGTTTGGAAGAGTTTTAACCTAATGTGAACAAATTAGGTCAAATAATGAAAATGTGTGGGATCGACCTCTTGCAATCCAAAGAGACAACCTTGGTCGGTCAAGGTAACATGCTCATGTTTCCAAAGTGTTCGTGTCTCAGTCCTGAGAATTTTGAAATTTTCTGATGCGCGTTTGAGCAACATTTGAGAAAAATATGAAGAAATCAGGGTTTTTGCTGAGACCGAGGAACTTCATAAGATGAAGGAAATAATAATAAAATAAGGGATTATAAAGTGTAGGACTGGCTATGGCTAAGGCATGGCCGGCCGGCCAATGAGCCCGGTTCCATGGCACTTTTCCTAATTTTATATTATTTTCATGATTCGAAGGAAATATCATGAAATCAAGGAGTTTGTTTAAATGAAGGAGTTTCCTTGAATTGAAAGAGTTTCTATGAGGTGAAGAGGTTACGAAACTGCCTTCTTAACCGTGATGCTAACCACAAGTTTTGTAACTCGCTTTTTCATAGAATTGGTATCGTGATTCAAAAAGGTGTAGGTGCCCAGCTAGTGGCATGGCTACCTGCTACCGATATGTGATTGACCTTCTTCATTTATTCTAATAAACTGCCTCTCTCGTCTCTTTAGATAATAATAATAATAATTATTATTATTATTGCATGGGACGTTTTAGTGGATATCTGTTTCCGAGCGGCTGTGGCAGTTAGGAAGGAAGCCTCACTGGTTTTACATCCGGTGGGAACACATTATTGCATGTTGACTTGTTAGTTTACAATTGGGAAGGTGGAAAGGATACTTGCTTTGATGTCACAGGGGTCTCTCCCTTCACAACCGATCTTCGATATTTTGCACCAGGTCAAGCTATATCCAAAGCTGTTCTCCGTAAGAGCAACAAATACTTAGCCACATGCGAGACTCATGGATACAATTTGGGTATCTTGGCCTTCACTACTTTAGGAGAATTAGGTGAGGACACAATTTCTTTCGTGAAGAGACTCAAAAACTGTTTTGTCAACAACGACGCCAATTGTGGCTCAGCCAGCTTTTTAATTCATAGGTTAGGTGTGGCAATTCAAAAAGGAGTTGGTGCCCAGCTTGTTTGTAGGTTGCCATCCATTGACATTGTACCTTGTATTTGATTCTTTTGTTCAAAAAAAAAGTAATTGGTATGATAATAATAATAAACGATTTCTCGTTAAAAATAAAAATAAATAAAAAATAATAATAATAGAAGAAGAAGAATCGAGTTTTCTGTGTGCGATTTGTACTTTTTTTTGCAGTGATATTGAAGAATTAGGGATTAAAGTTTTGTGTTTTAAGGGATTTAGGTTTTCGTTTTTTCTTCTTTTCATCATCATCGTTTTCTCCCATTCTTTTTCATCTTTTCTCTGAGGCAGTAGGGTTTCGTTGATTGAAGAACGTGTTAGGGTTTTCTAAGTTCTGGAAAAGGTTTTTGGAGGTTGAAGACGTGTTAAGATTCTTCCAATCTCCATCTATGGTAAGTAGAAGTTGCCATTGTTTTAGGGGGGTTTTGCTGTAATTCTTTTGTGTTGATTAATTTGGACCTTTGAGACGAAGTTTCTCCAAGATTGTCACGGGGTTGATTGTTGGGGAAGAGGGTTCGAATTTTGAAGGAAGTGATAGTCAGGGTTAAGGTTTTTCGGATTCTTTGACTGCTAAGTGAAATTGGAATTGAATTAGGGGTGGGTATTGTGGTGTAATTGAAAGGGAGAAGTTTAATCAAGTAGCTCTCAATCCTCAGTGGTGCTAGTGAGTAGTTTCAACTTTTGTTTTGTGATTTATTTTCTTTTATTGAGGTTGTGATTATTCTGTTTTTGTTCTATGGGGTAGGAGCTATAAAATTATGACTATTCTATGTAATTGAAGTTTCATCAATAGCTCTCAATCCTCAGTGTTGCAACTTTGAAGGGGTTCAGAGGTTTGCAGATTCAGCTGTTTGAAGATTCAATTAGGAGGTAAATTCAAGAGTGGTTTTTGTGTTATGTGTTTTGTTTCTCTACAGTTAAGTGTGTGTAGAAGCATTAGCAGGGGGTTTTTGTTCATCATAGAGAAGAGCGGTGCTTTGAGTTTGAAGATTGTTATTGGGGTTTTTCTTTTGTGTTTTGAGAAATTATCCTGTTTCATCTTGGTTGTTTAATTAGTGATTCAAGGACTGGTATTTAAGTTTTCAACTGAGGTAGTTTGCCTATTTTGAATTCTTTTTGTCCCATTCTTTGATTCCTAATTATAGTGTATTGTAGTTATGCCACGGAATCGCTCATGTTCTTCATCTTCAACCTCAATATCTGATGCACCTCCAATTATGCGGAGAACAAGAGCATCATCACGAAGTTCATCATCTTCATCCGCTAGGTTGTCTAATACTTCTTGTAAGGAACCATATGTACCGATACAAGTTGCTTCATCTACATCTTCCTCTTTTGATACCTTTCTTGCAAGTCAAGATGAATATTCTTATGGACAACATCTAATCACAGATCATGATGACTCTTTCTGTCGTTGCTCGTATAAAAAATTTGATAATTGTCATGATGGTGTATGTGATGGTGGGTATGCTAAAAGTTCGATCTTCAGACACATCAAAGATATGCATTTTCATGGCACTACAGATATAACAGTTTGCATGGAAAATGATACGTACATATGATAGGGTCTATTTGGCTTGGGAGAAACTTCTCAGGAAGTTACAGATGTGGATGTGTTTTAATTGTAGGAAATGGTTTTCATGGAGGAGGTTATGACGTGAACACCCAGGTGGAGTATTACCAGGTCCTGTCAATGGAAGAGGTGCATATTTCTTGTTCTATGGCGTTGATAAGCCGATTCAACATCTCCCTGTTGATATCCCACCAATTATGCCCACTAGAGGCGATGATGATTCTGAGGGTCTTTATTTAGGTATGCTCAATCTAATTTTTCATAAACAAATAACCACTATCTCTAGCATTCCACCACAATGTCGTTTACAGTTTTCAAGAACTTTAAAATCTACCCTTGATAAAGTGGTGGATAAACCCAACAACATATCTTCATGGGTTCAACTGCTCCTTCTACCAATTTGCACCCTAAATCTGTACATACCAAAAAGCTCACGGGAAGAGAGATCTGGCAATCGAAAGCGAATACAAACTGCAGCCATTAATCAAGCCTTAGTCACTTGGAAAGAGCCAAATGGATGTAACATTTTGCTACATCATCTATTGGAGGTTCACAAGGAGAATCAGCATCACAGGAAACAATATGCTAAAAAGAAACCAAAAACTAATGTTGAAGCTTGCAGGAAGAAACTCAGCTACGGGCACTATACAACAGCCATCAGAATTTTGTTTTCCAATAGCGTTGCACCATATAACGAAGATACTTTACACGAGTTGCAGCAGAAACACCCATATGCTCCTCCTCCTTCAATACCTTCTGAAAACACAGTGTCTGCACCAGTTTCAGTTGACAGCAGAGCTGTCTTGACTGCAATTAAAGGCTTCCCAAAAGGAAACTCATGTGGCAGAGGCGTCCTTAGAGCCCAACATCTGCTGGACGCCTTAAGTGGACCTGCTACTGCTGTGTATGAAGAATTATTATCAGCCATCCCAGACGTAGTTAACTTGTGGTTAGCTGGTCAGTGTCCTGCAGCCCTAGGTGAGTACATTGCAAGCGCCCCTATAATTTCATTACTCAAGCCTGATGGTGGCCTGAGACCAATCGTTGTTGGGATAATATGAAGAAAATTATGTTCGAAACTAGCAGCAAGTGTTGTGCGCAACGAAATGGCTTGTTATTTGGGTGACCATCAATTCGGAGTAGGCATTCCATGTGGTGGTGAAAGTATATTGCATTCTGCCAACATATTTCTTGAGCTGAAAGGTACACATAATACTCTAACTATGATGCTCATTGATTTTACAAATGCGTTTAACCTAGTTGATAGAACAAACTTAATTAGGGAGGTCAGAGACAGATGTCCTAGCATATCTAGATGGGTTTAATTTTGTTATGCTAAACCCGCAAAATTATATTAAAATGAGTCCATCCTTTCTTCAGCTTAGGGTGTCCAACAAGGTGACCCGCTTGGTCCCTTGTTATTTGCGCTTAGCCTTCATCCTCTTGTTTGTAAAATTGCTTCTCAATGTTCATTGGATCTTCATGCCTGGTACCTTGATGATGGTACCATTATTGGAGACACTATAGAAGTTTCAAAAACACTCAACATCATTCAGCAGGAAGGTGTTTCAAGAGGACTGCATTTAAACATCAAAAAGACTGACATTTTTTGGCCTTCTACTGAACCTAGAAGCCTTGAAGTCGGAGTGTTCCCTGCTAATATAGGTATACCTTCTAGTGGCATGAAATTATTGGGTGGACCAGTCAGCTTGGACACTCAATTATGTACTGACATGGCGATGAACAGAGTTGACAAGACTATACGCCTCATGGAAAATGTTAAGAAGTTGAAAGACCCACAAAGTGAGATATTACTTTTACGTTGTTGTACAAGTGTTTCAAGGTTATATTTCACACTTCATACTACAAATCCCCAGGTCCTCCAAGCAGCAACAAGCCACTTTGATCAAAACTTATTCCAGTATCTACGTCTATTGATCACAGGAGATGGTGCTGGTTTCGGCCCTCTTCAACAAAGGCTAGCAACTCTACCTATGAAGGATGGAGGTTTAAGGGTATATACAATGTCTGATACAGGTCAGTACTGTTATCTGGCTTCTTACATTCAGACTCAAATCTTGCAACGCACAATTTTGAGTTCTATTGGTATGTCAGAGCCAAACCCCAACTTCCAGTTTGCACTCAACAAGTTCATGCAGACTTGTGGTCTTTCTCATTCTAATTTTAATATCAATATCACTGCCCCTCATCCCATGAAAGCTTTGGCAGGTTGTTATTTTGATGTTATCAAGAAGGAGTTGCCCAATAAGTTCACCATGTCTGAAAGGGATGCATCCTTATGGCAGAGCAACAAGACTGAGCATGCTATGGATTATTTGAAGGCAATACCAATTTCTGGACTACATCAAACTATTGGTCCCAGACAGTTCCATGTTGTCACTCAATACAGACTAGGAATCCCACTCTTCCCCGAGGAAAACATTTGTACAATATGTAAGCGGCACATGGATGTTTTCGGTGATCACGCAGTCCATTGCGCAAGTGAAGTTGGGGGTAAATTTCGTCATGATTTAGTACGTGACGTGTTGATGGATATATGCTACAAGGAAAGTGTTTCTTCCAGGAAGGAAATATCAATGGGCTTCTTGTCAGATCAGAATGTTCCTTTGAAACCCGCATACATAATGGTGTACAACTGGGAGAATGGACGTGATACATGTTTTGACGTCACGGGGACCTCGCCGTTTTCCGGAAATGGGACTCGAAGCTTCACTCCAGGTCGTGCTATTTCTATAGCTGTTGTACCCATCGGGTAGGAGAAGAGATTGGAAAGTACATCACTCGATTCCGAGACTTCACATTAGAATGCCATGAGGATATCCCAGAAGAGCTCTTAGTGGAAATTTTCATCAGAGGAATGGATACTTTTTTCCGTCTAAACCTAACGAACTTCAAATTTCAAACTTTTGTGGAGATTGAAGAGGCTGCGACACGGATATCAGATTGCACGGACGGTCACACTTGGCAACAACATTATGTCAACACCGCGTCTGCACCATCTTTCAATGATCAAGTGAAAGAGGAAAAGGAGAAGCTGCTTTTGGCTTTTATCACGGAGGAAAGTCCGGCAGAAGGGGAGGAAGAGCGGATGGCGGAAGATATAACCTACCACCGCCATCACCGTGCAGTAAAGAGAAGATAATAGGACTCTTGGAACAGTGGGTGTCGAACAAAGAAGAGACCTTGCCACCCATGTCAGCAGAACCTACCGTGGCAGATAAGACGCATGAACGGTATTTCCACTGTTCATACATGAAAAATGATTCCCCTTAACCAGGTTAGGGTGCCCCAAAGAGGGGAAAGGCCACACATGGAACATGGGGACTAAGGCCCAAGTCCACCAAAGAAGTATCCATGAGTTGGAAGGTACAATGAAAGAATTAACAAGGAAGAAGGAGGTTATATTAGAGAAGGGATGACATTAGTAGTAATTAAGGAGGTTTAGGACACATGGCAATATGTCATAAAAAGAATGGGCTTTTGGAAAGTCTATATAATAAAGGACAAGGTACAATGGAAAGAAAACTCTCTCTCATACCATTCTAAGAAAAGTGAGGTCATCTTGGTAGACTAGGACGGGTAGAACCTAACGAGAATTCCGGTATTAACATTTGGCAACCACATCCGGAGGCTCGTGTCTAGTCTATCATAATGCAGCCGAGCGATACTATCCCGAACGCGACTAACGGTCAGTTAAATAATCTGCCCCCTAACCTAGAAGGGGAGTGGATAGGGATAGTGATGGATCCAATCTTACAAGCGAGAAGACCTGAGGCGACGCAGGAGAAGGATAAGCAACTATAGGGGGGAAGCACGTCACTTGCGCAACCTACTTTAAAAGAAATGCAGAAAGAGTTGGAGGAACACATCCACATGGAAAGAGAGTTGAGAAAATTGCTAAAAGAAGCTAGCAACGAGCAAAGCGCCAAGCATACCTTAGAAAACGCCGAGGATAAAGGAGAAGATCACGGTATGATGACGCAGGAGGCGATGGCCAAGTTTTTCGAGACAAACTACAAAGTGGTAAAACAGAATAACTACGATTTTATGGCAAGCCCGTTGATAGGAACGTAGTGCTGCATTTTATACCCATATTTATTTTAGCTATGACTCGATATTCTTGGCTAATCACTCTATTTTAGTGCTTTTGTAGAAAGTACAGATGAATTTGGCTCACCCGAAGGATTAACATCTAAAGTGAAATCTAAACAGTGTTTGCAACTAGATGGACTAATAATTGTTGCTCACTGCAGAAGAACCTTGTATTTGGCTGGCCTGGTATTGTTATGTATCGGCAGCACTCGAGGCTAGAACCATTTTGTGCATTGTGGAAAACAAGAATTGTCTTCGCTTATTCAAACGGCCCGGCCCACTGATGACTAAAGAGAAATTGGAGACGTGGTTTCTTATGTACCACATTTGTTGGTCGAGTTCAATATGAGATATGGAGAGAGTAACTGCGTGAGATGGGGTTCATCACCTCTTCCAACATCAGGTTCATGCAGACCGAGTTCAAGTTCTTCTTATTTGAACTGTCGACCAGCAACATCATTGCTTGAGGTGTTGTCGGTTTCAATATCTATAAAGTGGAGTCCTTAGCTGAATAATTGCATCTGAGTGGTATTTTCTAGTATCTGCAATGGGTCTGACCTAAACTTGGATAAAGAAGACTTGTTATAGTGATGCGACTGAAGACGAGAATTGGTTGGTCAAGACACAGATGGTGGTTTGTATGATGGCTGGATTATTATTGCAGGTGGTAATTGAAGTGGTTTCTGGATTGATATTGCTGCTGGTTTGAATGATATGGAGTTGACCAGTTAACATGAATGATGGTATTTTTCTGCGTTGTTCGGGTAAACTTGCAGAAGAATCTGAAGAACTGAAGGAGAAAGAAGTACGCTCAATGGCTGGTGATGATTGTCTCGTCAATCCAAAACGATGAGCGGATCTAGATGATGATGCGATGGTTCTTAGGGACACAAGAGTATTACTCCGACTCAGTTTAGTATACAGGAAGCAAAAGAAGGTTGACAGGGAGAGGCCGGCTGCAGACTGCAGTTGAATTTGAGAACGAAGTGAGGTTGTGCTGGCTGTATTTGGGGTCAGTGGAGATGGAGTTCATGTTACTCTCCCAATTTCAGAATCCTGGAGGCTACATAAAAGACGAGATGAATTGGAGTTCGATGGAGTTGAGGCTATTGATGTGTCTGGTTGTCGTGAATGAGTTGCTATCTTGGCTGGTGGGTTGTTGCTCGTGTTCTGGAAGACAAGATGCATGCAAAGTTGATGTTCCAGCTGAAGTCGAGAACGACTGGGTGCTTGGTTGAACTGATCGAACTAGAAGAAGGTCAGCATGCAGTCGGTGGGGTGACGATATCTTTGCAGCTGGTAACTTGGGGCAGTTTTGTGTCATGAAAATGAGGCAGAGAAGGGAATGGACTTGCATGTCGCTGAATTAGAGGCTATGAAGACAAGACTGGGGGTCCTCTGCAGCTTGGTCGTGAATCGCAGCGACAGTTCCGCAGAGGGACAAGGATCTGGTGATGCTACTGATGGTCAGCGACTAAGATATGCGGATGTGCATGGGATTAATGGCAGTTTTGTGGAGATCGTTAGCAACATATTATGTTGTTCGGAGTTAAGAAGGGTGTCGTGCTTGTACGGACAAAAATTAAGAGCTGCTGGTACTGGTCGAGAAGGTTCAAGTCATAAGATACTTGGTCGTGGTTGAACTGGCAGAGGGGTTGTGGTCGTTATTGATGAGAGTTCGGATGTGGAGTGTGAGAGTTGGTACTGGACTGGGCTTTGGAAATATCTGCTAAGCCTTATTTCCTCGACAGAACCTATCTATTTAGGGATCGATAAGAACAGAATTGAGGAGAAGTCAGCTACTGGAGCCGCAACTGAAGAGCAAAGAAGAAGAGGAGGCGGCCGCATAGGTGTTTTGGAGCATAAGAAAAAGAGACGACACAGAGGATTTTGGTTTGATCGTTTTTCTTTTGATTATTATTTTTATGGGTTTTAAGAAATCCATTTCTATGTATTGCTAGATTTCATAACTAGGGTTTTTATGGTTTGAGACTACATGGGTATTAGGCTACTTTAAATTGAATAATATAGGAAAAGACCATTATGATTTGGATAGATTAATTCTCGAACATTGTTTATTGATTTATTGAAAAATGAGTTGTTGCTTCACCGGTTTTAAAAATCTATGTGCTTAATTGATAGTTTTACGAATATGTTTGTCTTATTATTTGATGATCCACGCTTGGTTAATTTCTTTGATGGGTTATACTTAGAAAAGCCAAATAATATTTGTGAACCTGTATTTAGTTTCGTATAATTTTCTTGCTAACGCAATTTGATGGTGCTTGCTTGGGTTTAGTCTTTTGATGTGCCATGCTTAGGGTGTCCCAACGATATTTTCGACTCTAATACATATAATAGGTGAAGTCGATAGAACGAATAATAAACATATATTCATAATTATGTTTCATTTTAGTAATTAAATAGATATAGTAGTGGATACCATGAAACCCTGGTTACCGACTTTTATTTTCGATTCATTTTATTAGTTTACTTTAATTTTATTATTCATTTTCAATTCTAAAAATCCAAAAATATTGTTTTGTGTTAGTTTTATTAGAGATATTGATTATAGTATTTCCACCGCTCCCCGTGGGTTCGAATCGTACTTGCCTCTGTCTACTAGTTAGACACCGTGCGATTGCGGTTATCAAATAGGCATCTCCGGATCCGATCACCCGTATACCCCTATGATTGTGGATTATCAGTATCCAGAAGATTATACCTCACCAAAGTTCAAAGTGTATGACGGACAAGGGAATGCGCGAGAGCATATTAGCCTATTCATCGCTTCTATGAACGATCGAGCCTCTGATGGGAAATTATGCCTAAGGGAGTTCCCGAAGTCGTTGTCTGAGACGGCCTTCTCTTGGTATGATAACCTAAAACCCGAAAGCAGTAGCTCATGGACGGATATGTCCACACACTTCCTCAGAAAGTTTTACTCCGCAAAAAAAAAAGTCACGACCATCGACTTGAGTAAGTGTAACCAGCGGTTAGGGGAAGACATAGGGAAGTATATCACTCAGTTTCGACATTTCACGATGGATTTCCATGAGGACGTTAAGGAAGATGCACTAATGGATATCTGCGTACGAGGAATGATACCATGCTTCAAGAAAATCCTAGTGAATTTCCGATTTCTAACTTTCGTCGAGCTGGAAGAAGCCGCAGCGAGAATCGCCGACTGTGTTGAAGAAAGCAACTCGGATTATGTCTGGCGCAACACAGTCAACAATATCTCAACAACACCAAGGAACACCCGTGAAAACAACAACCAAGAAGGCTGGGGGGCGCAAACAAATCAGTCATACAGGGATCAACCGCTTCCTCCCCCACTGCCTTGTAGTAAAGAGCAGATCTTCAGGCTCCTGGAGCAGTGGGTGGCGAATAAAGAAATTCAGCTGCCTTCAACAAGGGAGGGCCCCAACTATATCCAAAAGAGCAATGCCAGATATTTCCACTTCCATCGCAGAGTACAACACCCCACGGTCGACTGTTATAACCTGAAAAGAATGTTTGAAACTAGAAGTGGGCGAAATCGAAATGGGAAATTCTGAGGGAGGAAAAGCAACTCAAAATCAGGTAACGATGCTTTCTCATGATCCCAGCGGGGACGAATGGAAACTTGGAAAGAAAAGGACGAAGAAGCTTGCGACGTCACCATAGAAGGATGCGCATTTACAAACACAGATGGCGTCGCTAGCAAATTTGCGGGCACAGTGTTGTCCCAACAGTTTTTTGACTCACTAGGTTTTAGCGAGATCAAAGCAGGGAAGCGGCCAAAGCTATTGCAGGAATTGCGGAAGGAAAGCCTTACGATTCCCTCCCCAAAGAAACTATTGTATTCACAGACGAGGATATTTGATATCCGGGAGAGCACCAGAGACCCTTGTACCTGACCGCGCACATAAATAAGATTCCTTTGAATAGGGCCTTCGTGGATGGGGGAGCATCTCTAAATTTAATCTCTACATACACACTAGACCTTCTCGTAGTGCAGCAGTCGGCAGTCAAAATGCGAACCACGACGGTGAAAGGATTCGGAGGACATACTCAGACGGCCATCGGGATCGTCCATTTGGTTATGAAGATTGGTACCATTCGCGGGCTTACCCCTTTCATGTATTGGAAGACGACATGACGTTCCATGTACTGTTAGGACGAGGGTGGTTACTCAGCCATAAGGTGGTAGTGTCAATGTACCATCAGTGCATCAAGACTAACATAGGGGGAAGGAAATTTTGGATACCAGCCACGAGCCACCCCTTTGACCCGGAAGAAGCTTACATGGCAGACGCGGTTTTTTATGATTTGGCTAAGGAAGCGGATTAAATTCCCGAGGTAAAACTTCCCCCTCTACCAAAATGGGGCGAGGAAGAAAACACAGAGCCAACCAAGTCGGTCTTCAGTCCGTCCAGGATGACGTTCCCAGAGGAAAGAAAGCTGAAGCACGAAGGCCAACCAAGGTTCCGTCGTTTCTCAAGACCAGATGGGGGATACGTGTACCGCTTATAGCAATTAACCGGGGGAGCATCTACAAGCACGCAAAACTTCGACACACCCAATGTAGAGGCCCCCTCAGACGATCAAAGCCTAAACGAGCTACCTTACAATACAATCGATGATGGAGAATTATAGGAACTACTTGGTGCGAATACACAGTCTACAGAAGAACGGGCTTCTAAAGACCTCACCATGGATGATGTAGAAAAAATTGACATCGGAACAGAAAATGACAAGCGACCAATCCTGATCAGTAAAAGTTTGGACGTGAAAGAAAGAGAAGCATTGATCGCCTTTCTCAGGGAATACAGAGATGTTTTCGCTTACGATTATGATGAAATGCGGGGTCTAGACAGCAGCCTCGTAGATCATAAACTTGGAGTGTCTTTTGAATTCCAGCCGATAAAACAAAGAAGTAGAGAGTTCCTGAGGGAAACCGCTCTCGCAATAAAGGAAGAAGTGGAACGCCTATTGAAAGCCAAGTTCATCAGACCTATTCAGCACTCGACATGGTTAGACAACATCGTCAGAGTGGTGAAGAAGAATGGAAAGATCCGGTGCTGCGTGGACTATAGGGATCTCAATCGGGCTTGTCCCAAATATGATTTCCCACTGCCTAACATCGACTTAACGCTGGACGAGACTGGAGGCAAGACATGCTTCTCTTTCATGGATGGGTTTAATGGATATAACCAAATAAAGATGGTTGAAGCGGGTGCAAAGAAGACTGCCTTCCAAACTCCATATGGGAACTTCTACTACGTAGTGATGACCTTCGGACTAAAGAACGCCGACGCCACGTATCAGCGCGTCATGACATCCATATTCCACGATCTACTGCATTAGACGGTAGAGGTATATGGGGATGATATCGTAGTTAAGACTTCAGAGACTGAGAGCCACGAATCTCACCTAAATATGGTCTTCGAAAGATATAGGAAGTACCAACTCAAGATAAACCCGTTCAAGTGCGCCTTTGAGGTTACATCCGAAAAATTCTTGGGATTCGTTGTAACCGATGAAGGGATTCGTGTGGATCCAAGTAAGGTCGAGGCGATCATGACCATGACACCACCGACTAATGCCAAAGATCTCCAGGCGTTTATAGGACGGATATCGTATATACGACTCTTCGTGCCTGGTTTGGCTCAGATACTGTCGCCGTTCTTTCCCCTACTAAGGAAAGGGACAGTCTTCAAATGGGAAGAAACTCAACAGGTCGCGTTTGAAAAACTAAAGCAGTGCCCCGTCACCAATAAAAATAGTGCCTCTTTACTTATACACGGCGTTCACAAGCTCAGCCATAGGGGCATACCTGGCACAAGATATGAGAGGAAATAAATTATCACCCATCTACTACGTGAGTCGGGTTTAAGAGACGCAGAATTGAGATACCCACGAGTAGAATAAGCATGCCTATCCCTCATCTATGCAACACAAAAATTATGGCCATACCTCATGGCACATAAGAAGATCGTTGTGGCCGCGGAAAACCCCATAGCCTACCTCGCCTCTAAGCCCGTCCTAACTGGGAGAATGGCACGATGACTGTTGCAGTTATCAGAATTCAAACTCGACTATCAGCAACCTAAAGGAGTACGAGGGCAAGCCATCGCTAACCTAATGGCTATGTTTACTGGAGAAGGAGATGACGAGATTCATGATCGGGTGCCAGGAGAAGTAGATACCGCTGATATTGACAAGCCTTGGACCATGTTTTTCGATGGATCGTCATATGATATTGTCGGAGGAGCGGGAGTGGTGTTCGAAGCACCACAAGGAGAATTGCTCTCGTATTCATTCAAGTTGGCCTTCCCTTGTAGTAATAATGTAGCCGAATATGAAGCTTTGATCCTAGGGCTCAGGATGGCAAAGGAGATTGGTTTTGGAGGCGTCGAAATAAAAGGTGACTCGAGGTTGGTAACTAACCAAGTCAACGGGGATTTCCACGTCAAGGAGCCACATTTAGCTCCGTATCGAGCAGAGGCTCAAAACCTGATAAGTCAGACAGGGTCGACCCTAGATCATACAGGCAGAGGAAAGAATAAACACGCAGATGCCCTGGAAACACTATCTAGCAAGATCCAGTTGAATGATAAGGAGGAAGGTACGGTAACGGTTAAGAGGAAGGAGCTGCCCAGCACCTGGAAAGAAGATATGGCCTTCGAGGAGGCGGACTTACATCGACGATCTGGAAAAACGGAGGAGGATCGTGTAATACATACCCGAACTCTGAAACAATTCGTACTGATCTAAGAAGCTTTTTACTACCGAGCAACAGGGGGAGCCCTCGCCAGGTGCGTAAATAAGAGAGAAGCGGAAAAAATACTCTAGGAGCTACAACGACAACATGTGGGCAAACTGAAGTAGTCCACCTATACAGAAATATCCATAGGAGAGGGGTATACTGGCCTAGTATGTCAGTGCAAGCAGCGGCCCTCCAAGACGATTGCGATGATTTCCAAGCCCCACCACAACCCGCCGAAATCTGCACAGTTGACGGGGTAGATTGGAGACAACCATACACGGATTTCATCCAAAACGGAAAATTACCCAGTGACAGGCAGGCGGACCTAAAAATCCAAAAGAAAGCGGCGCGTTTTTTCATGCATGAGGGGATTCTATACCGTAGAAGCTATAGTAACGCTATGCTAAGGTGATTATCAGACAAGGAGGCCGCCGAGGTAATGACTCGGTCCCATAATGCAGAACATCAAGGAATGCGAAAGTTATTTCTACAACTCTATGAAGGCGGGTTTTACTGGCCCACTATGGAAAGTGATACCGCGGAACATGTGAGAAGATGCCTCAACTGCCAAACACATGGATACCTAATCAGAACACCTCACACCTTGCTGCATAGCGTGGTAACACCATGGACGTTCCACAGTTGGGCTTTAGACATTATAGGGAAGATCAACCCGATGTCATCAAAGCGCCACAAGTACATAATAACTTCCACCGAGTACACTACGAAATGGGTCGAGGCGATACCTCTCAAAGACTATGTCGGGGCAACTATTGCAGCATTACATTATTTGCAGATTTGGCGTGCCCATGATTATCAGGGCGGATAATGCAAAGTCATTCCTAAACAAGGACGTAATAGATTTTCTACGATAATGTAATGTGAGGCTTCGTACGTCAACCCCCTACTATCCTCAAAGGAATGGGCAAGACGAACCGAGCAATAAGACGCTCTTGATCAGGACAGTGGAGGACCACCACCGAGAGTGGCACGAGCAGCTCCCGCTCGCGGTATGGGCATACAGAATCTCGAAACAGAGTTCCACCGGGGCGTCATCATATTCTCTGATCTACAGGGTGGACGCAATTTTACCGGTGGAGATTCCGATCCCATCTGTGAGAGTAGCAATGGCTAGTCATACGACACTAGACGAAGTAAGCCGCTTTGCCCATTTAGATATAATAGAAGAAATGAGAGCCCGGGCGGAACGGTTCGCTGAGGCATACAGGAAGCGCACATCGAACTATTATAATCAGAACGTAAAGGAAAGAAGATTCGAGGTAGACGATTTGGTCCTTAAGATTTCTCCTCACGTGCAAAGAAATGCTAGTGCAGGGAAATTCGCCGCGAACTGGGAAGGACCCTTCAGAGTAAGGAAGGTAGCAGAAAGCGGGTATTACAAGCTTAGACGCATGAATGGCACAAAATTCAAGTCACCCATCAATGGTAAATGGATAAAGAAAAACTATGCATAAACAGATCAATGTAAAACTCGTTTCGAATAAATGCCGATTTTGATATATGATTTGCAACGTCTAACAAAGATCGCGGGGACGCCAATGGCACCCGATCGATTGAAAAAAGGCCGCGGGAATACCAATGGCGCCCGATCGGCTGACAAATTTACTAAAGGTTGCAGGAATGCCAATGGCGCCTGATCGACTGAAAAAAGTTTGTGGGAATGCCAATGGCGCCTGATCTACTGACAAAAGGCCGCGGGAATTCCAATGGTGCCCGATCGGCTGACAGATTTATTAAAGGTTGCAGGAATGCCAATGGAGCCTGATCGACTGACAAAAGGTTGCGGGAATGCCAATGGCGCCCGATCGACTGACAAAAGGTCGCGGGAATGCCAATGGCGCCCGATCGGCTGACAAATTTACTAAAGGTTGCAGGAATGTCAATGGCACCTGATCGACTGACAAAAGGTTACGGGAATGCCAATGGCGTCTGATCGACTGACAAAAGGCCACGGGAATGCCAATGGCGCCCGATCATCTGACAAATTTACTAAAGGTTACAGGAATGCCAATGGTGCCTGATCGACTGAAAAAAGGTTGCGGGAACGCCAATGGCGCCCGATCGACTGACAAAAGGCCGCGGAATGCCAATGGCGCCCGATCGGCTGACAAATTTACTAAAGGTTGCAGGAATGCCAACAGCGCCTGATCGACTGACAAAAGGCCGCGGGAATGCCAATGGCGCCCGATCGGATTACAAATTTACTAAGAGTTGCAGGGACGTCAATAGTGCCCGATTGACTGACAAATTTATTAAAGGTTGCGAGAATGCTAATGGCACCCGATCGGGTACGCAAACTAAATAAAAGAGACAGGAATGTAAACGACACCCGGTTAACCAAGAGAAAAACAAAGGGGGAGTAGCCACGTTCCACACACATCCCGTCCTCCCAATTCTCTGTTAAGAAAAACAAGGAGGGAGTAGGCGCGTCTAACATACACCCCTCCCTCCCAGTTCCCTATTGAGAAAAAACAAAAGGGGGAGTAGGCGCGTTCCACATGCACCCCGCCCTCCCAGTTCCCTGTTGAGAAAAAACAAAGGGGGGAGTAGGCGCGTTCCACATACACCCCGTACTCCCAGTTCCCTGTTGAGAAAAACAAAGGGGGGAGTAGGCGCATTACACATACACCCCGCCCTCTCAGTTCCCTGCTGACAAAAACAAAGGAGGGAATAGGCGCGTCTAACATACACCCTTCCCTCCCAGTTCCCTGTTGAGAAAAACAAAGGGGGCAGTAGGCACGTTCCACATACACCCCGCCCTCCCAGTTCCATGTTGAGAAAAACAAGTGGGGGGGGGGGGGGGGGGGGGGGGGAGTAGGCGCGTCTAACATACATCCTGCCCTTCCAGTTCCCTGTTGAGAAAAACAAGGGGGGGAGTAGGCGCGCTTAACATACATATCTCGCTCCCCCTACCCCCGCTAAAAAAAACGAGAGATGGGGAGGGGGAGAGGGTCAATACGCTTTATCACAAGTTCCTACCCAGCAACCCTGTTAAAAGAAGGGATGGAATAAGCATATACTTAATTAAACCCTCACAAAAGAAGGAGAGAAGGGAGGCAGACGGAATGAATACATTATATAGAATAAATACCCGAGTACAAAGGAAAGCTAAAAACCAACGACAACAAGTCGTCTATCACTCATTCATCATCTGATAGTAACACGCGACAATGAGCAATGTCTACATATACGGACTGCACCATTAAGAGCGCTTCTTCACGCTGATCAATAGCAGTAGCCAACGCATAATCAGCTTCATTAGCCAATTCAGTGAGCTCCTTTATTTCGCTGGGAACCTTTGATTTACGAGCAGCGTCTAGCACTTTCTATCGACCATGATAAATCATGCGCATCTTGTCCACGTGCACCACCCGAGAAGCCAATAACATATCTATCTCCCCCCTCAAAAGGAGCAAACGCCTCAATTCACCAGGGATATCAAAGGAGCGAACAAGCGCGGAGACCGCTGCAAGGGTTAAAGTATACCCTTGCAAGTGAGGGGAAGCCCACTCAGAAATAGATAGACGACAATCAGCTATGGCTTGATCTATGTTGGCCATCATCACAACGGACTCTTCAAAGAGCTGATCAGAAGCTTGGCGGATCTTAACCGTCTCGTCCAATGTACAACGGATTTGGACATATACGCTCCCCTTCGTTCGAACCTTTTCAGCCATCTGGAATGTATCGTATTGATCGGAAAATTGGGCCCATTTGGCATCCCTGTCAATATCCCTCCGCTCCTTGAGCGTTTCAATCTCCGCTTTTACTAGCAAAAGCCTTGCGAGTTCCTCCTCTTTGTATCGATGGTCAACCAGCGAGGGTATCTGTGCCAGCGAAAGTGCGTAACCATGAAGAACATATGCCATTTAGAACAAAATAAATAAGCAGACAAGTTGGAGTTCAAAGAAGCTAATGTTGCTATTTATAGAGAATCAGGAAAGCATGAACGATCACAACGACCACAAAACCACGGCTGACACGTGGACATCATCGAAAAGGGGCCGTACGTCGAGAAATACTAAAAAAAAATATATACTAAAAAAAATTAGTCAGCGAGCAATGTATACGTCCAGAGATTCCACCATTAGGCGAATGTCGCTGACTTGCGCGTCAGCCAAGCGCAAATCTTGATCAGCCTCGTGAACTCGTTTAGTAATAGCCTGAATGATCTTATCCTCGGCCCCATCCCCTTGGGAAAGTGATAGGGTGTCCTCGTGTTCATCATATTCTATGCGCGTTTTGTCTCGGTGGAACGAACGAAGAGTCCACAAAATTCCCGCTTCCTCCCTTAGAACAAGCAGACGTGCTAGTTCGTCCTCAACATAAGGATGAGGCACAAGTGAAGTGGTCGCTGTTAAGACCAGAGTGTGACCAAGGAGTGGTCGCATCAATAGGTTGGAAATCCAGAGGCAACAATCTGAAATAGCCCGGTCTATTGTAGCCACCATCGCCAGGGAATCTGCATATAACTGATTAGTCGCGCCATGTGCAGTAGCGGCATCATTAAGAGCGCGTTGAGTCTCTGATGACACCCGACCCGCTGGCTCCGTGTCTAACTCGGTTTGATAAGATTCAGACACCTCCCTAAACTTGGCATTCGCGCCATGTATATTAGTAATCCTCCGCTCCCGTAGCGCTTCAACTTCAGCCTTCACGAGCACCAGATGCTTCAGTTCATCATGCTTGAACCTCACAGAGGTTAATGCAGGAATAGGCGCTAAGACTAGAACGTACCCGTGGAGAGAGTCATCCATGCAAGTCGAGTAGCCCACAAAAGAAGGAACGAATAAGAAATTAAGGAATACGATGAGAAGGCACCGGTTGTACATATATATACGAGAGAGACACCATTCACGAGGCAGTAACCGGCGATCTTCTCCATGCACAAAGACATGCGTATGCTGACTCGATCATAACAATATGACTATAAGGTTATCTTACGACTAACCTCATAGTCAGGGGACTAATGTTGATACATGAAAAATGATTCACCTTAACCAAGTTAGGGTGCCCCAAAGAGGGGAAAGGCCACACATGGAACATGGGTACTAAGGCCCAAGTCCACCAAAGAAGTATCCATGAGTTGGAAGGGACAATGAAGAAATTAACAAGGAAGAAGGAGGTTATATTAGAGAAGGGATGGCATTAGTAGTAACTAAGGAGGTTTATGACACATGGAAAGATGTCATAAAAAGAAGGGGCTTTTGGAAAGTCTATATAAGAAAGGATATGGTACAATGGAAAGACAACTCTCTCTCATACCATTCTAAGAAAAGTGAGGTCATCTTGGTAGACTAGGACGGGTAGAACCTAACGAGAATTCCGGTATTAACATCCACTACCACAGAAGAGTTCACCATCCGACTATAAAATGTTATTCCCTCCGGTACATTATGCAAAGAAAGCGAGCCAGAGGTGAGCTAGAGATAGGAGAGCAAAGCATCAAAAGTGATCCGCTTCCTCCACACCAAATTATGATGATTTCACATGAGCCTACTGAGGGATAAGCCTGGAGACCCTGGGAGGATATGGAGGAAGAAGAAGTCTATGAAATCTCCGAAGCAGCAATCTTTCCGGATACAGATGGAATTGCTAGTAAATTTTCTCAAAACGTTTTGGATCAACATAATTTTCGATTCTTTGGGTTTTAGTGAAGACCAAGTCCGAGAGGCATCCAAAGCTATCACTGCGATCGCATCCAGAAAAGCTTACAACCCTATACCTAAAGAATCTATCAATTTTACGGATGAAGATATATGTTACCCGGGAGAGCACCTTCGCCGTTTATACCTAACAACTTTCATTAATAAACAACCTATCAAGCGAGCTTTCATAGATGGCGGAGCCTCCCTCAACTTTATTTCACTATATACACTGGAATCCTTAGGAGTGTCGAGAACAACGATTAAGATGCGTGCAACAACTGTGAGATGATTTGGAGGGAAGACTCAGACAACAATAGAGATAATGCATTTAATGATGAAGATCGGACCCATCATAGCCCTTACTCCCTTCTACGTGCTAGAGGATGACACTACGTTCCATGTATTACCTGGGAGAGGATGGCTTCTGAACCACAAGGTAGTAGCATAGACGTATCATCAGTGTGTAAAAACTAATATTGGAGGAACGCAGTTCCGGATCCCTGCCACGAGAAATCCATTCGGACCGGAAGAAGCCTATATGGCTGATGTAGTTTTCTACACGCAACCTGTCCTCGACCAAGGATAGCAGTCGGAACACTTAACACCAATCTCAAAATGGGAAGACTTCCATCCGGAAGATCAAGTGAAGGGGAAGGCTAAGTCAGTATTTAGTCCATCACGGATGAGACCTGCCAAAGGAAGTAAAAGAGCAGCTACAGAAACAAAGATACCCAATTCAAGCGTTTCTCGCGTACGGAAGGCGGACATGTCTACCTATTATAGGAATTATCCGGGGAAGTCTCTCATCATCAACACGATTGTGTTATGTCATCAATAGATGAAGAAATAATGGAGACGACCCCAGTGATTGAAGATGTACAGGACGAGGAAGAAGTTCCTATCTTAGAAGAAGAAATAATAGAGGGATTACCGGAGGAAAAGATAAAAGCCGATACAACCCTTGATGGGATAGAAGAGATAAATCTTGGCTCGGAAGACAAACATCGTTGCGTATGCATAAGTAAACACTTGGAGGAAAAAGAAAGGTCGCGGATGATCAAGCTGCTCCGTGAATACCAGGACGTGTTTGCATTTACATATGATGAGATGACGGGTCTGGATAGCAGTCTGATCGCGCACAACCTTAATGTCTCGCTCGAGTACAAACCGGTTAAACAACGAAGTCGCAATTTTCCAGAAAAGATCGATTTAAATATCAAGGAATAAGTGGACAAACTGCTAAATCTAAGTTCATTAAGCCAATCCAACACCCTGTATGGCTGGATAATATCGTGTCAGTAGAAAAGAAGAATGGAAAGATTCGATGTTGTGTTGATTACCGAGATTTGAATCGCGCATGCCCGAAAGATTATTTCCCAGTACTAAATATAGACGTAATGGTAAATAACACGTGCGGATAAGGTATGTTTTCTTTCATGGATGGTTTTAGCGGATACAATCAAGTAAAGATGGCCGCGGAAGACGCTCATAAGAAAACTTTCCAGACGCCATACGGAAATTTCTACTATGTTGTGATGTCGTTCAGATTTAATAATACAGGTGCAACTTATCAGCGGGCGATGGTAGCTATTTTTCATGATATGATGCATCAGATAATGGAAGTATACATAGATGATGTCGTGGTAAAATCAAGAGCGCGGGAGGATCATCTAGACCACCTAAGACGCGTCTTTAACAGATGTAGAAAGTATCACCTGAAGATGAATCCTCTCAAATGCGCTTTCAGAGTAACTTCCGGGAAATTTTTAGGATTTGTTGTGACAGACAAGGGGATACAGATCGATCCAGATAAGGTAGAAGCAATAACCACCATGAAGTTTCCTGCAAATGTCAAGGAATTACAAACTTTCATAGGAAAAGTGTCCTATGTCCGGAGATTCATCTCGGGATTAGCACAATTATTGTCCGCATTTTCACCCTTGTTAAAGAAGAATAAGCCGTATGAATTGGGAGATGATCAAGAGCGAGCCTTTCAGAAGCTTAAAGAGTGCTTAATCAGTACACGAGTTTTGCGACCGCCCGTCAAAGGCGAGCCTCTCTATCTATACACAACATTCACTAATGTAGCAATTGGAGCATTATTGACTCAGGACCTTGGAAGTGATTAGCTGTGTCCGATCCATTATAATAACAGAGGGTTTAGAGATGCAGAATTCAGGTATTTGAAGGCGGAACAAGCATGTTTAGCGCTCATATATGCTACACAAAAATTGCAATCTTATCTGCTCGCTCATAAAACCATAGTGGTACAAACCGCTAATTCAATTGCCTATTAGCTACAAAACCAGTCTTATCCGGTAGAGCAGCTCGCTGGTTACTACAACTATCTGAATTTGAGATGAAGTATCAGCGGTCTAAAGGAGTACACGGGCAAGCATTTGCGGATTTGTTGGCTGCATTCCCAGGTACGTACATAATAGAAATAAGTGATGAGATACCGGGAGAAGTTGCAGAATTTGAGGAAGAAGAACGTTGGTCCATGTTTTTCGACGGATCATCATATGGTTCTTAAGAAGGAGCGGGTATAGTATTTGAGACCCCCAAGAAGGAATTGTTATAATTCGCTTTCAAGCTAGATTTCGAATGCAGCAATAATGTGGCTAAATATGAAGCGTTGATCTTAGGGATGCGTATGGCAGAAGAGCTCAACTTGGGAGCGATAGATATCAAAGGAGACTCGAAATTGGTCACAAATCAAGTGTCAGGCGACTTCCAAGTCAAAGAAGCGCACTTAGATCCATATCGAGAGGAGGCCCAAGAATTGATAGCGAAAAGAGGAAGCATCGCATACCAGGAGATCTAATAATAAACATGTTGATGCGCTAGCTACCTTAACAGCAAAGCTACAATTAAACGAAGCAGATGAAGGAACAGTAGTGGTGAAAAGAAGGGCATTACCTGGCACATGGAAAGAAGATGCAGTGTTCGAACAAAAAGATGATTAGAGAACAGCTTATATTGAGGATCTAATCAAAGAAGCGGATGAACAATTGTTACCCGTTAAAGTGTTAAAACAATTTTTCATGATACGAGGAGAGCTGTACTATCGAACATCCGGAGGCGCCTTATAGCGATGTGTGGGAATAGAAGCGCAAGAGATATTGAGACGCGTCCATACGGAGTCTTGCAGACAGACATGAGAGATTCCATTATATCGCAGTTTACAAAGAATGAGAGTCATATTGGCCGATCATGGATGCTCAAAGCAGCAGTAATACAGGATAAGTGTGAGGATTGTCAATCACCCCCGCAGCAAGCGGAGATATGCAGCATATAGATAGAAGATTGGAGGCAACCATACATAGATTTCATCCAGCACGAACGCCTGCCTCAAAATAGGCAAGACGCGCTAAAAATCTAGAAGAAGGCTGGACGATTCTTTATGAGCGAAGGAATTCTCTATAGGAAAAGCTATGGGAACACAATACTGCGCTGCCTATCATAAGAAGAAGCATAGGTAGTGATGACCAAAACTCACAATGCGGAGCACCAGGGCATGAGGAAACTCTTTTTACAACTATACCAAGGAGGATTCTACTGGCCTACGATGGAATTCGACACAACTGAACACGTGAAGAAATATCAGCAATGCCAAAGCCATGGACCACTCATCCATGCACCGCACACGCTGCTACACAATGTTGTTACCCCCTGGCCCTTCCATAGTTGGGGACTTGATATCATCGGACCGATTAGTCCGACTTCATCCGGACGATACAAATACATTATCACTGCAACTGAATATTCTTCAAAATGGGTGGAAGCTATCCCTCTCCGTGACTACTCCGGATCTACCATTGCCGCGTTTATCAAAGAATATATCATATGTCGATTCGGCGCGCCAATGATCATCTGCTCAGATATTGGAACTTCTTTCATTAATCAGACTGTCAAGGAGCTATTGGATCAATACAGCATTAAGTTTCATACTTCGACCGTCTACTATACCCAGGGAAATGGGCAGGCGGAGGCCACTAATAAAACATTACTGAGAATATTGAGTCGGACAGTATATGATCATCATAGAGGTTGTCATGAACAACTCCCACTCGCACTCTGGGCACACCGCATTTCGAAGATAAGTTCCACTGGAGATTCCCCCTATTCCCTAGTGTATGGAGAAGATGCGATACTACCAGCGGAGATCGCTATTCCTTCAGCACGAGTTTCCATGGCTATTTTAACCACCCCGGATGAGGTAAGTCGATTTTCCCACCTTGATACTTTAGAAGAGCGAAGAGATAAGGCCGAACGGTTCACGGAAAAGTACAGGTAGCGGACGACAAGATATTACAATCAAAAGATTAAGGAGCGCGTACTTGCAGTACACGATGTGGTCATGAAGATTTCCCCGCACGTCCAGCGCAATGCAGCAGCAGGAAAGTTTGTTGCAAACTGGGAAGGTCCGTATATGATCAGTGAAGCCGCGAAAAGCGGATACTACTACCTTAAGCGAATGAATGGATTTCAGATCAACACCGCTATTAATGGTAAATGGTTAAAAGCTTACTATGCATGATAAACTAAGTGTATGATGAGTGGCTGGTCATCAATAATAAATACTCTTTATTTTACATGATGTGTTAATATATATATATATATATACACATATATATATCCCCGAGTCTGGCTATGTTCCGTGCATGACCAATGAAGTGCACCAACAGCCCCGAGTCTGGCTAGGTTCTGGGCATGACCAATGAAGTGCACCAATAGCCCCGAGTCTGGCTAGGTTCTGTGCATTACCAATGAAGTGCAGCAATAGCCCCGAGTCTGGCTAGGTTTTGTGCATGACTAATGAAGTGCACCAATAGCCCCGAGTCTGGCTAGGTTCTGTGCATGACCAATGAATTGCACCAATAGCCCCGAGTCTGGCTTGGTTCTGTGCATGACCAATGAAGTGCACCAATAGCCCCGAGTCTGGCTAGGTTCTGTTCATGACCAATGAAGTGCACCAATAGCCCCGAGTCTGGCTAGGTTATGTGCATGACCAATGAAGTGCACCAATAGACCCGAGTCCGGCTAGGTTCCGTGCATGACTAATGAAGTGCACCAGTAATATCAAAGTCGGACAATCTCCGCGCGTGACTAGCAAACATTCCCAAAGGGAACCATAAACATAATATACCGGATAAGTATCAATCCTGACTAGTCTGAGTGACGATACAGTTCAAGGATTATCCATGAAACAAAAGAGATTAAGGAATTTTTACTGTGATTAACCAAGACAACTCTCTTATATATATATAATTAAATAACACAATACCCAAGACAACGTTTTTACGAATTCCAAAAAAAAAACTGATGATGATGATGGTAGCAACCCAATTAAGAGCGCTCAGTTATAAACGAGCGGGAGTAAGAAATGTCTTCATCTGGGTCCTGCATCATCAACTGCGCCTCGTCATATTTAGTAGTGGAGTCGGTAAAAGCACTATGCACCTCTTCCAACACTTGATGAATCTTGTGCATAACATCATTGGAGGCATGGGATTCTTGAGCCATACTCAGCGTCTCCTTATGCTCTTCATAAGCTTTGCGTGCCTTATCCAAAGCAATCAGTCGGTGAGTTTGTAGCATCCCAACTTCATCCTTCAATACTAGCAAACGCGCTAGTTCTGTTTTCATATCAGTAGGATGAATAAGAGAAGACATAGCACATAAAGTCAAGACACACCCGCGGAGATTAGGACCCGCCTGCTGAGTGATAAATGCATGGCAGTCAGCTATTGCTTGCTCAATATCAGTCGTCATAATTATCGACTCTTGGAATAGTCGCTCATCTTTGTTCCGAGTAGAAATAGTGTTATCAAGTGTGCGATGTACCGCCAGAGTCAGACTCCCGGACGTTTGCGACCTCTGAGCCATCGAATACGTCTCATACTGCTCATTAAACTGCGCGCGTGTGGCCACTCTATTCGCCATTCTAACTTCTCTAAGAATTTCCACCTCAACCTTTACCAGCAATAAGAGATTTAGCTCATTATTTTTTTCATAAGGAATAACTAGTGTTGGAACAGGAGCTAAAGCTAAAGTGTAACCATGTAGACGATGAACCATCTGCAATAAATCACAATTCGCAGAAACAATGAAAGAAACCTAAAATTACTAACTTGAGCAATCCATCCTACTTACCTCTATTTATAGAAACAAAATGATAACATCACATTAATTACTATCCAAACATAATAATAAATGCAAATAACCAAACATGTCTTAAAACCATCAAAATATCCTGATCAATCCAAGCAAAGAAGAAAGAAATTATTGTTCAAAACCCACTCATGAAAGCAAAGAAGAAATTAATTGATATCCAACGCAGCCAGCTCAGCTCTTTTCTTGATAAGGCGCACATTAACCTCCTCAGCAGCGGCTTGGGCGGTTCTCAGTTCACCATTAACCAGCCCAACGTCATCCATTAGCCGATCATAAGCCTCCTTCTTGACATTAGCGACATTAAGCAAATGCATGTACTCCCGATCTAGCTCCTCAATCTCAAGAGACAAATTACTCCGCACGTTGTGACTCGCCTTTGCTAGATCCAACAAATTCTTGAGCCAGTGAATGGGAACTTGAAGAACCAGATAAGTTTGAATAGAGGCATCCCACTTCCTCAACGTAGCCGGATCAATGGGAGTCTCTTCCGCTTGAGAAAGGCCATCCGCTATATCCAATAAGTCTTCATTATCCACGATCAAGGAGTTGGAGGGCATCCCTTCATGAACACACATATGACCAAATATCTCCACTATGCACCGATAATTGGCTTCCTTAGATGAAGGGACCCAGAACACGTGCACCATCTCGAAGCGATTATCAACACCAGCCTCCGCCGCTGAAATAACGCGGGGATATCGAAACTGAGGATCCTCCGGAGTAGCCATAAACTCGGCGACGGCATCCACGCTACGAGAAATCTTAGGAGAGTGCTTGGAAGGCTTTTGCCGTTTATCATTGCACCCGTACTCACTGCCTTTAACCTGCTGGCTGGAGACACTTCCTTTACCATGGGCGTTGTCTCGTTTTCCCATATCCTGAAGAGAAAAAGGGAAATATAAATAAGTGCTCTAACACGAAGAAGAAATAATAATAATAATCAAAAATACATACCAAATTGAAAGGAGGAGGAGGATTGATAGGAGAATGAACCGATCGGCGAGAAGAAGAGGAAGAGCAGGACACCACTGGCTCTGGGTAATCTAATAAAAGATAGAAAGAAGAGGGAGTAAAATAAGTTTATCGGAAAGATATAAGAAAGGAATACGTATATATAGATCACCAAGTACATTTAATACTAACAATAGAATATCTCGACTGCACATGTCAGTACTCAAACCTAGTAAAAAACAACATAATATACTCACGAGACTTGGAAGGGGAAGAGCTCTGATCCTCAATATTGGCTTTAAAGCCACTGCCTTCTTGAGAATAATCATGAACAGAATGATTCGACTCGGACTCGCTCGCTGCACCTAGCATATCGGAAGGAGTATGAAGAGGATTATTAGGACCTTGAATTGTCTTTACAATTAGAGGGCGAGTGGAGTGTAGAATCATACGAGGAGAAATCACTTCAGGACCCTCTTGACCGACTGAACGGACCAATTGGCGTTCCACATGCTCGATGAACGTACTTGCGGACGATGACCCCACTTTTGGAGCCTGCGGGGAAAATGGAGGGGAAACATTAGCAGTACGAATGGAAGGCAGTCGCGGAATAGGTAGCACGTCAGCATCTCGCTTCATATTTTTAGCTAGCCGATCAACCCTCCATTCGTTGAGAGACAGTTTAATATATTCTTCAAAGAAGGGGCCCTTAGGCTTCCATCCAAGAGGCGGGGATTTCTAAAAAATATGACAAACGAATATAAAAAAAGACTAAAGTAAAGTTCAGTAAAAAATGAAAGAATAGGAGAAAGGGAAGGTACCTTAGCAGGAGGAGACATGACGCGAGGAATATCCAAAGGCTGCACCGCCGGAGGACGTCTTTTCTTCTTGGAACCGGACGAAGGAGGTAGAGCACTACCTTTTCCACCCTCTTGAGAAGACTCATCACCCGGGAGAGGAGCCCAGCAGGTAACCAATGGACGAAGAGGGCGACCCTTGTTGCTCGAGGAAAGTTTAAATTTCTTGGCAGTCTCCGCATTCAACTTCACGCGACCTGAGATTTGCATTTCTTTAAAATCATCTTTGGTTAAAACCGGAGGAGCATACGGTTCCTTGAGGAGAAGATTTAGCACGTTCCTACTGACACTGTTGCGTTACCCAAGACACTCGCTGGAGACGCTAACTTGCCGACTAGTTTGAGGTTGGAAGAAATCAAAATGGCATTGGAGATCACTCATCTGAAGACCATTTTTGAAAATGAAGCGATCGAAACTCTTCCGGACTTCCTTATCTTCCTAAGTCGAAGAAAGGATGGGAGGATCATAAGGAACTCCTTGGTCAAAACCCAGTTGTCGAGCCACGCGAACGGTATTGTATGCCTCAGAAGAAAACCTCCCACCATGAAAACCAGGAAGACGTCTGGATAGGGTAGAGATGATGATGTCAAAATCTTCGGCTGAAGGTGTTTCTGCGGAAGACTTTGATCGAATTTTTATATAGTGGTAAGAAGGTTGTCGTTCACTCGGACTTGATGAGATTAATTTTTAGATTTAAATTGTAAAACTAGCAAATATATACAAAATAATAACAATGTTTCGAGAGGTACTAGGACTAGGATTCCACCAAATATTCAAATTCATGCGATTCACTTATTTATTCTAAACCATTATAGCTCATTCAATAAGAATTTTGACTCAATTTCTTTTCCTAAGTTAGATTCTTAAAATATTAATTGTAAATCTTAAGCATGGAATATCAAAAAAAATAATCCTAAGCATAAACCATCAAACGAAATGACAATTAATTAAGAAAAATCTTTTTCTAATTTTAATTTAATGCAAATAGTCATATAAAGAATTAAATGAATTTACCACATGATGAATTTTGGTTTCCTCCGTCATCCCAGAGAAAGGTTTAGCTCCACATAGTGAAAAACACGCTCAAAATATATTTTTATAGCTCAATTGGTGTTTACAAAGAAAAGGGAGGAAACAATATAAACCAGGAGTTGAAACGCTTGAAGATCGTTACAAACTCTATGTTACAACTGTTGCGAAGAACTAGAGTTATGTGCTGTAGCAGAACAGCTGTCGTTTGTGGGTGAATATGTGACAGTCAAGAACAATAATTCTTTTCAGTTTATTTTTCTTCAGCTTCTCCTTCTATGCAGCAGCAGAGAAATCTGCTCCACATATTATTATTCTTCTATGTATCCTCTACCTACTCTCGATAACCTTTTGTTTGATCCACAAACACCTATTTATATCCTCCAGGACCAAATCTCTCCACTTTAATTCCATATCTTCTCGTAGTCAAGAACAATAACCCTGCATTTTTACGTGTCTGCGGCTGTAAAGCACGAGATTAGTTTCCCTTTTTATCTCCTTCAGACGTCAAATGGTTCTTCAAAATCTCCAGATATGTATAACACACGTCTCAGACTGAGTTAAACTCATGCAATCATCCACAGAACGTGCCGGGTTTATTTCATTCTCTGTGCAACCAAGAATCAACGAATATGTTCCCTTCTTCACGTCGATAAATTTCTTCCCAAATATGTTTTGGTGCAATAACTCAATATCTATCCAAATCAATGAGAAAATCAGACAGTATCTCTTCAAACTTTTGAACGAAAAATCACGCAGGAGAGTAACTACTTTCCCGCCAAAATATGCTTTTCAAACGAAGAAGGTGGAGTGCCCCTTTTCCTGTGATGGGGTGCTGATAGCAGGTGGCTGTGAATAGTAAAGAGGGTGCCCCTTATCCAAACCGAGATTCCGGATAGAAAAACTCCTCCCGGAGTAATTATTCGAGCCGAATTCTCCAAAAATGTTTATTTCCCAAAAATACCTACAAACAAATAAAACACCAGAATAAGTACAAAATCGAGTACCAAAAATATAAAAAATTTAGGACAACTTAGAAACAAAAATGTGTCTATCAAATACCCCCAAACTTATTATTTTCTAGTCCTCGAGCAAATCTAATCTAGAAAAATAAAATTCTAGTGACTGAGTTATAGTCTCGGAAGGGTTTACAAGAGGTGTACCCACAAAAACCTTTTACTCCAAACCCTAGCTATTTATGTAGAACCTTGGATAGCACTAAAGAACCTCCTTGGTTGGCATACTCTCATTGATTACAAGTGGAAGTAGCCTGATACGAAATTCTAATTGTTGTACACGAGTTTGCACTCAAGCGTACTAAAATTCATATATAAATGACAGAGATCTACTCATATAGTCGCACTATGGCATCAATATCCGGAATCAAACAACCGCATGAATAAATTAAGAAGATGTAAATAGAGATAGATGGTTGCGAATGGACGTCAATGCCAAGATGAACCTATCCTAAAAGACTGAGATGCCGGTCTGAATAATATCAACTCAACTGGCATATACAAGGGAACCAGTGGTCGATAATCCTAACTCTAGGTCAACACAACTGGCATATACAAGGGGACCAGTGGTCGACTTTATTGAATTTATTCAGGTTGGTGTAATGGTCTAGTCTCTTTCTTTTCATTTTTTTTTTATCATTTTTTGTTTTCATTTTTTTTTGGTAACTCAATCACTCTAATTCAACCTAGCAGACATCAACATAAAAAAATGTGCAAAAAATAAAAATAGAAGTAATAAGATGATTCCGAGATACAGTGAAACTATCATGTTATTTCTAACACCTGAGCTTTGTGCTTTTATGAATAGACTCTACAACTCAGATGTTTCCATCCAAGCTGATCTTATGGGTTCCTCAACTCCTACAACCAAGATGCTTCCATCCACTTAGATCGGTAAGTGTTATCCTTAATTGGCACAAATTTCTAGGCTTTGGAGTTTATTTATTGCAACTAAAAAGTTTCTCCCATACCCCCAAACTTAAATCTAACATTGTCATCAATGTTCTAAAGATAAAATTAAAAGCATGAACAAGGAGAAACTGTTACCACTTGAAGCAAAAGAGTTAAGAAAAGATATTACCATGTTGCATGATCATGGGTTACCTCCCAAGAAGTGCTAAGTTTAAAGTCTTCATCCAGACATCGGAAGGAATTAGTCACCTCATAGAATCATAAAGTAATAGCCGGAATAACTGCGGATCACCAAAACCAAATAGGGCAATCACAAGTAAAAGGAAACTGTAACATAGAATTGACAAATAAAGCACACCCTTGTCTAGTTTCCTCTTTAAGAAAACTACATCTAGATGTGGTTCAGGTTCAGGCTCTATGAAAGGGTCTAGATAAAATATTTTCATGTGCTGGAATTCCTCAAAGCTAAGATCCGGTTCAGGTATTAGAGTCTGGAAAAACTCAAGTAAAAAATTAGAAGCACATAATAATAACCTGAATAATTGGGGATCCTCTAAGTCAATCAGATTTGACTCACACAGTTGACCACAATAGTGGTCATTCTTAAGCAGATGTGTTGACCCTAATCTCCTAAGGTAATTAAGTTTAGTCTCAAAACTCAATAACCGACACATCTGAAACTCATATGTTCCCACAATTGGAAGAAAAGTTTTTGGTGGGAAAACAAAGTCAATCTTGGTATCATGGCCTGGGTTAACCACATCAACCAGAGGATGGGTTTCTAACAACTGATCTTCTTTTTGGACATCATCAGGTTCAGAAAAACGTGTATGAAGATAATCTTGTATAATGGTTGAGGCACATATGTCAAGTACCAAGTGAGGGACCTTTATAAAAGTTAAAGCACATGGAGAATGATAATCACCCCCAAACTTAGAGTTTTCAGTGTCTCTAGAAGGACTAGTCACAACTTCCCTAATTTCAAGGTCATCAGATTCCTGAAAATGGCCAATTGATTCTTCTAAGTTAGGTTCATCCTCACTCATCTCTACGAGTTCATTTTCTTTGTCTAAGACTATTGTTTATAAACCGCTAGACTCAAAATAAACCTGTTACTCTAAACCATCATTGGCTTCGTAAGAAGGATATAATGCATCGTCTAAAACGGGAGTATTTCTTGTCAAATCCTCGTCCCTTTGAATAGGTGAATATTTTCTAAAATTATTTGGATTTGTACTAGAATTATCATTATAATTATAAAGATCATTGGGAGTAACAGATTCCTCATCACTATGCCTATATATCTCATATTATTCATTAATACTATCCTCATCACAATCATCATTATAATAACATGAAAATGATCGAACCTCATCTAAACAAGTAGTGTTACCAATTCTAACCTCGTTATTTTGATTATGTGAATAACTATCCTCATTTTCAAGGGTACTATTGGAAACAGTATATCGAGCATTTTGCGCCTCTAACAAACGCTTCTCAATCGACTCACAAGACTTCCTGATGGTATCATGTATAGAAGGTTCACTATTGGTTGCGATTATTTCTTCCATAACTAAATCATTCGTCTCAGTTGACTCATATGTCGACTCAAGGAACTTACGACGTGTTGACTCAATTATCCTACGTGCCTCATCTAGAGGAGAGGAATTATAAGTATTTTTCTCATATGATCGGTGGGCATGTGGATAGTAATTTGGATCACCATGGTATGACCCATATACTTCAAAAGGATGGAGTTCCCACCACTATTCACATTATGGTCATAATAGGAATAACGTTTATGTTGCTCAGTTGGATATTCGTTGTATTGTGGATATTATAATACCAGTTTGACATTCTCAACAAAAATAAAACCCACTGACAGGGGATTCGTGGGTGGATAGAGTCTTACCTCCCGTACCAGACGGGCGATGAACCGTTGAAGTCGACTCAGGCCACAGACTCCAATGTCAGTGTACGAACCTGAGGAGCCGAGACAGTATCGTAATTGTCGTCCTTCCCTGCAGCAATTTTATTTAATTCACCCTTCCTTAGGATTTTAAAAATAATAATGTCCAATGTTCCAAAAATAAAGTTCAAAAAGTCCAAAAATAAAAAAATTACAAAAATAAAACCCTATTTACAGTTTCTAAAAAAAAAAAAAAAAACTCTATACAAAAATATTCTTCTTCACTCCTTTTGGATTCCTCTTTTATTTCCTTTTTTTTGGCTTCACTGTTGTTTTCAGCACTTTCTCCCTTTTTCTTTAGCTCAGTTCTAAATCTGAAAACAAATAAGAAATACCAAAAGGCGTAAAAAAGAACAAAAATAAACATAAAAAAAATCTATACACAAGTCCGCGTCGGCGGCGCCAAAAATTGATCGGATTTTTATATAGTGGTAAGAAGGTTGTCGTTCACTCGGACTTGATGAGATTAATTTTTAAATTCAAATTATAAAACTAGCAAATATATACAAAATAATAACAATGTTTCCAGAGGTACTAGGACTAGGATTCCAACAAATATTCAAATTCATGCGATTCACCTATTTATTCTAAACCATTATAGCTCATTCAATAAGAATTTTGACTTCATTTCTTTGCCTAAGGTAGATTCTTAAAATATTAATTGTAAATCTTAAGCATGGCATATCAAAAAAAATAATCCTAAGCATAAACCATCAAACGAAATGACAATTAATTAAGAAAAATCTTTTTCTAATTTTAATTTAATGCAAATAGTCATATAAAGAATTAAATGAATTTACCACATGATGAATTTTGGTTTCCTCCGTCATCCCAGAGAAAGGTTTAGCTCCACATAGTGAAAAACACGCTCAAAATATATTTTTATAGCTCAATTGGTGTTTACAAAGAAAAGGGAGGAAACAATATAAACCAGGAGTTGAAACGCTTGAAGATCGTTACAAACTCTATGTTACAACTGTTGCGAAGAACTAGAGTTATGTGCTGTAGCAGAACAGCTGTCGTTTGTGGGTGAATATGTGACAGTCAAGAACAATAATTCTTTTCAGTTTATTGTTCTTCAGCTTCTCCTTCTATGCAGCAGCAGAGAAATCTGCTCCGCATATTATTATTCTTCTATGTATCCTCTACCTACTCTCGATAACCTTTTGTTTGATCCACAAACACCTATTTATATCCTCCAGGACCAAATCTCTCCACTTTAATTCCATATCTTCTCGTAGTCAAGAACAATAACCCTGCATTTTTACGTGTCTGCGGCTGTAAAGCACGAGATTAGTTTCCCTTTTTATCTCCTTCAGACGTCAAATGGTTATTCAAAATCTCCAGAGAACGTGTCGAGTTTATTTCATTCTCTGTGCAACCAAGAATCAACGAATATGTTCCCTTCTTCACATCGATAAATCTCTTACCAATTATGTTTTGGTGCAATAACTCAATATCTATCCAAATCAATGAGAAAATCAGACAGTATCTCTTCAAACTTTTGAACCAAAAATCGCGCAGGAGAATAACTACTTTCCCGCCAAAATATGCTTTTCAAACGAAGAAGGTGGAGTACCCTTTTTCCTGTGATGGGGTGCTGATAGCAGGTGGTTGTGAATAATAAAGAGGGTGCCCCTTAGCAAATGGGTGCCCCTTATCCAAACCGAGAGTCCGGATAGCAAAACTCCTCCCGGGGTAATTATTCGAGCCGAATTCTCCAAAAATGTTTATCTCCCAAAAATACCTACAAATAAATAAACCACCATAATAAGTATAAAATCGAGTACCAAAAATACAGAAAATTGAGGACAACTTAGAAACAAAAATGTGTCTATCAGACATCCTCTTCTGAGACTTGATAATAAAGTTGTAATGCAAAGAACCGGTACGACGATCTTGATAGGTGATAGGATTAAAATCAGCACCCTTGTCCATAAAATCCTTTTGGTCTTAGGAGGAAAACCCTTCTTATGATAAAGAGCCATCCGAGGGTGGAACTCAGATACCGTCACAAGATGCTTGGAACCATCCTTTCGAATGACTTCCTTTTGTCGCGAGAGAGCCAGAGGATTCAGCTGAGGGGGCCTGTATAAAGGAAAGCGCTCCCAAGCCCATGCTTGAATAAAATTGGCTAGGAGGAAGGTCTCAACCGTATGAGATCCGTCTACACGACGAATATCACCCACCAGCAAGTCTAAATGATGATACAGACCGCCTAATAACATGGGGACGGGTGGGAATGATACACCACGGGACATCAATACGGCCATAGGGATAATCTCATTTTTTATGGTGTCTCGGGGTCTGTACTCAAACACATCATGACATAGCCAAAAGAGAAGGAAGGCTGCCAACTCCGTTCGATCTGTTTCCCCTTCACGAGGAGGAACACCTTCACGCGGACCAGAAAGCAAAGGAGCCCAATACTTAATCCAACAAGAAAAGGAGGCTCGGCATTGCCCAGACTTTGTTTTTTTTCCACTCTTTACCTCTTGCACATCATCAGACTCTTCAACAGCAGATGAATTTGGTTTAGAAGCCTTTATGGCGGACACCATGAACTTTGAGGAAGGCTCAACATTGACACTAGAATCAGGGGTGGGGGATGCAGTAGATTTACCCTTTCCTTTGATTACCGAGCCTTCTATTTCACTCGGAGCCTCAACTTTGACCTCTCCAGAAAGTTGGAATGTTATGGATTTTTCTTTGGCGGCAATCAAGCGATCATGGAGGGCTCTATCGCTCTTGTTTAAGGACTTGTGGAGGCAGCAACTATCGAAAATTGTATCGTCATGAACAGGCAGGCCAGTAAGCGCCACTGCGTCCTCTAATATGGGGGTCGCTTCACCCCAAGAAAACATAATGTGTGAGGGTCGGTTCTCGAGGGAGCACATAAACGGGTCAAACTATCATGATCCCGCCGGACATACCTAAACTTTGAAGCTTCTAAAGCGGCCTCTATACCCAAAGAACGAATAATCCTCTTATTATCCGGATTAGAACAAATATAATCTACCCATGGATCCTAGGAAGCGTGAGATTAAGCAAAGGAGTGAAGGGTTATTTTAGGGAAAACATAATCTCCCCTATGAACAGACAAGCCGGGCATATCCTCGAAGGAATGTATAGAAGGGGATTCCTCTTGGGGACGGATGAACCAGCTCTCAGACGCAGACGGAGGAAACGGATGAGGGTTTAGCATACGTGAAATCCAATTGTCATCAGCCGGGAAAAGAATACAATCATCGTCCGCCGCTGACGGACATAGTTGATCTCTAAGCCAAGTACTACCCCTTATATCCTGCAGTGTGTATGACTCTGACCTAAGGGGCGCGACATGGTTAAGCGATTCATTAGACATAATGAGTGAAAGAAGTAAGGGAGAAAGAGACGCAGTGAAATGTGATGACTAAGGACTGAGGCCTCCTCTATTTATAGGTAGGTATAAGAAGGAGTGGTAACTGAATAGGCCAGTAACCGTAGCATCTTAAGAGTCACAAATGTTAATCGCCCATAACTCACCAGTTGTAACCGCCACATCAACATGTGACTGTTGACACGGTCTGCGACCGGTCAAACATTCAGGGGACTAATGTTGATACATGAACATAATTAATCCTAAAATAGGTGACCCCTTAGCCTACTAAGGGTTCCGTTTAAAGAGGAAGGAACTTGGGGACTAGGCCTAACCAATTTGGATGGGGTAGTTCTAGTCCATCCAAGACCATGTTGGGTTGGATGGACTTTTGACCAAGAGGAAAGCCTCTTAGGGTTTGGTGTTAACTTAAGGAAAGGGAAATGGTAGTTTAGTAATATACTAATCTTATGAGTACTTATTCATAAGATAGTCATTATAAAAGGGAAATAGGCACACTTATTGGGACATCACTAATCCACCGTTATCCTTCATAAACCTCTCTACACCTTGGGAGTACTTTCTGTGATTAGGGCTAGTTCCTCCTTCCCATGTTTTACCCTATCAACACTAGCAAACTAATCCTCAGAGCCAGCAAAACTACCTAGTTGTGTTGTTACTGGTGGAGCCGCCTATTCAGAGAGGAAAATAACCTAATTAGGCGAAATCTCTTACGGCCGCTCAGTTTAAAGACTTCTTTGGGATTGAGAAGCTCTATTAGTATTGTTGGTGGGAAACTAGATAATTGCAGTTTATTATTAGTTTTCTATTGATTTGATTGACTAACGGTTGTTAAACTATGATTGCACCTAGTTTGTTTCTTGAGAATCTTCTTTTCTGATATAAGATTCACTCAAAATAGATCGAAGTTTCGACGGGGATCTTTAGACTGTTTGTAGATCTAAAGGCGTCTTGTGATAACCTAACGTTAACAGACTCCGTTATGTGTGTGATTGATCACAAGAGATTCAAGTTGATTGTGTGCAGGTGCTGATTGAAGATTAAAGAAGATTTGAAGATAAGAAGACTTTTTGGGTTCATAATCTTTGGTGTGCACAATACTTGTTTCGGCTGAAAAGGGATCCAACTATAATCGGTTTATCTTTGTGATAGATTGGATTGATTAGTTGAGTAGATCAGCATCAATACACTTCTTTGTGATTAATAGTATTGATTGCATAGTCTAACAATTACTTCAGTAGTTGTTGAGAGATTGATCTAAGGACCCGACAAAGGAGTTTATTGGTTAAACGGAAGAGCCTTTGTCAAACTCATATCACGTTGTTTGCAAAGAGTTGTTACCAAGAAGATTTGTTGTTCCTTTACTGTTTGGAATACGAACCAAAGGAATTGTTCCAAGTGCGTGACTTATTAACAAGTTGGAGGCGCATGGATACTGAGGAAACTAGGTGAACTATAGGTTTAGTTGCTTGGTCTCAACTATACAAAGTTGGTTTGATTTTGTATAGCGGCTTAATTCTGAGAGTATTCAATTCTGGACTAGGTCCCGGGGTTTTTCTTCATTTGCGGTTTCCTCGTTAACAAAATCTTGTTGTGTCATTTACTTTTATTTTCCGCAATTATAATTGTTGTTATTATAATTTAAAGTAAATTACACAAACGTTAATTCCTATTTTACTTGATAGACAATTCTTAGAGTTTGGTTAAGTCCGAACCTATTATCAAGTAAACATACTTCGTTGTTGTATTGTCTCGATCTTGTATCCATAGTCAATCACACAAGTTATCTTGTTGTCGTATTGTCTCGATCTCGTATCCATAGACGATCAAACAAAGTGTGAACTGATTAGTTGTATTGTCTCAACTCAGTTTATAGACAATCACTTTCGGAGAAAGGACTTATAGGTGGAAAATTTTTAGATTGAGGTATATTTGGGTACCCTCGTCTTTTCATTTTGGAATTAATAACGCTATAAATGTTGCTTAAATGTACAAAACCGTACCTTAATTTAGCAACACCTATATCATTCCCTAATTACAACTATTCAGAAAATAAAATGCCATCTAGTCAGTTAGTGACTGGATGTGAATTTTTTTTTTTTTAAAACATCCGGATATATGGACACTCCACAACAACCCCCTCAAATTTGAGGGTGCCTAATGGACCTGATGACTTTGTGGACTCTTTAGAATAACACCATAGTAGCGTTTTCTGGTCCATATCTTGTGGATCATCCTAGACTTATGGATGATTTTACTTCCCATAGGAGCTGCCCTAAATAAGGAAACTGATCGATGTCGTACGCGTCAAAAATAAATACACTTTATCACTACTCAAAATATATAATGAAGCAAGGGCAAGAAAGGGTCGTTCCCACAGAGAGGTCTAAGGTTTTCAATATGTTTCGGTTTTCTATATAAAACAATGGGGGGATTTCTTGATATTTATATAATTAAAACTAAAATAAAAGCGAGTAAAGAAAAACGATAAAATCAAAGATGTGAAGATATCGGTCAAAGATGAGTTTTCATTCACAAACATGTTCTTTTCTTAATAACTAGAATGGATATTTAATCTCTCATTATCAAAAGTCCTAGGATACCTTGATCGCAAGAATATCCCGCTAATTTCCTCTTGTCATCAACAAACACATTAAAAGATGCGAGTATGAATTATATCTAAGAGAAAAACCTAACGTGGAAAGTGCACTAATCAAGTTTAATTCCCTAGATGCATTAAGTTCTATGAAATCAGGCCAACCAAAGTAATCAACGTGTAAAAGCACTAATCTGATTTAACAAAGGTTATGACTCACTTGTGACTACTAGGATGTATCACTACAAGCAATATTCACAATTATGCTACTTGCAATCAAAAATTTATCACTTTTACGTATAATAAATTCCAATCTAGCAATAAAGATGAAAGCAAACTCAATCGATTTCTACTCGACCAGACAAGCATTCAAATCATATAACAATATTAATAGTGAATCATAAACGATAATATTGAGACAAAACTAATTCATCAATCTAAGAAACATGTTATGTGAAATCAAATTAATCATACACCAATAATAAAACTCTAGCTCATGTTCATGGAGTTCATAACAAGAAGAAAAAGAAAGTTCATGTTTCTAAATCCTAGAGCAAAAGTAAAGATGAAAGATGATATAATATGACAAGTGATTCCCTTTTTTTATAGACGTTTCCTTCCTCCACTGATCCAAATCTAGGTCTAACCCAAGTAATTTTCTGCCAACCTCTAACAACGCATAAGAAGCCCATGGCCCAGTCAAGTTCAAGCCTTTCCTGTCAAAACCGGATCCTCGGATCGGTTCACTGAGTTGACTCGACGGACTCCGATTTTGGCCGAGACTTGGCTGTATTCCGTCTCATTCCAGCCATATTTCAGGCCATTTTCTTGATCCTTCATGCACTTTACAATCATTCATTCATACACCATTTAATCGATCATTTCATGTGCAGCAAATTAACCAACATAAACCCCCAGCAACTCACCCAACAGTATATGGCCTCCATTTCAACAGCTGCACCTCAGTCCTTAGCAATTTGTAGAAGCAACAGATCCACAACAACAAGTTCAATCTCTTTCTCTGCTAAGACTCGTCTCTGACCTAGCCTTGATAGACAATCTCAGCACAACCACTTCAATCTTCAACTTATAGACCCATCTTATGCACTTCCTACTCAGCTCAATTCAATTCCATACAGTCACTCTCTGTTGCTAGCCAACAGTGGCCCATAGCAGCAACATACCTCTATTTCTTCAATTCTACTGCGGATCTGCTCTTAACCCCCTGTAACTTCATACCGACGCTACCAATTCATCTCAGCTCAAGCCATCTCCATGCAATTCCAATAACACCTACATGAACTGCATCCATTTCAACAAATTCCAATTTAATTCTTTGCAGCTCAATATCTTCACTGCTGAGCTATATTCCAGCCTATCCAGTTCAAGTACCACCGTTGCAGCACCATTTCAGTCACACACATCACATACCACTAGCAGTTCCCATCCAGCACAATCAACATCTAACACACAGCATCACCAGAACCCATTTCTCCATACAGTTCCCGGCAACCAACACCACAGCAGCAAACACAACTTCTCTTCTAGCATCAGTGGAACCAACATCTACTCCATTTCCTTCCACCAGCTGCGATCAACCACCAAAACCTCCATCATGCAGAGAATCTTTTCCTTTAGTCACCACCATTCACAGCTCACATGACTTAAGATTCAATGCCAGCTACATCACTATTCAACAGCAGTGAACCCCAATTTCCACTCATTATTCTTCTGCAATAACCCATTATAACCAGTAGCATTCTAATCGAATACTAACCAAAACTGAATTCATCTCCATCTTCTATACATCATTCATCCAACATCATCATCTCATATCCTTGTTTAATCTCTTGTTGGAAGAACATCTCAAACCCCCATTGAACTAGCACCAGAACCGTAACTCCATTCAGTCTCTTGCTGTTTAATTCCTTGCAAAACTCACAAACCCATCTGCAGAGTCATCATCAACAGCTTCTCAATCAAACCCATCTTCTCAAATGTGATGTAATCTTCAATACACCGCCAGAACCATTATAATCTCATCTCCCTGAGTTCAACCTAAAACTATTAGTAAATAGGCTATATTTGAGATATGTATTTTAGGGAAGTCTAACAACGTGCAGGTCACGTATTGCGTCTTGATATCTAAGAAAGATGATTGTATAAATATAAAAAAGAATGAATGAGAAAACCAAGAGTTAACAAAAACTTGACATGGCATCGAGCCTGGTTAAGATCCTAAAACCCTAAAAATCAAAATTTTCATTAAACAGAGATGGTAGAAGAAACATCAAAAGATGGAAAAAATTGAGGAAAAGGAAAAGGACCGGAACATGATTCATCGAAGAAAAATCCGGTGTATCATCTGGGATCGAGTGATGGTCCTGGTATTCTTATTACCCCGATTGTGTTAAGAGGAACTAACTATGATGAATGGGCTAGATCCATTAGAAGACCACTAATAGCCAAGCTAAAGTTTGGTTTTGTTGATGGCACAATAAAAGAACCTACAGATCCTGAACATTTGGAGGAATGGATTGCGGTTCAGTCAAGCATTGTTGCATGGATTAACAACACCCTGGATTCTTCCATACAATCAACACTGGGGGATTATGATGACGCTGCTCTTCTTTGGACACACTTGCGGAAGCGATTTTGTGTGGTAAGTGGTACAAGAATCTGTCAAATAAAATTATCTTTGAGTGAATGTAAACAAGGTAAATCTGAAAGTGTAGCTGTTTATTTTGGGAGATTAAACAAACTGTGGGGTGAACTAGTGACATATATGAAGATACCACAATGCAAGTGTGGTCATTGTACCTGTGATATTGCAAGTCAGGTGACTTCTTTGAGAGAAGAAGATTATCTTCATTATTTTTTGATTGGTTTAGATAGTGCGTATGGGTCACTGCGTGAACAACTATTGACAAGAGATCCACTGCCATCGATTGATGCAGCATACCAAACTATAGTGAATTCAGAACGTCTGAGAATAGGTGATGTAGTTTTGTCGAAAGAAGTGCAAGACAACGTTATGGCATTTAAAGTTCAACCTGATCAGCGTCCGACCACCAACACATATGATCCTGCCAAGTACTGTAAACACTGTAATAGAGAAGGACACTCGGATGAGGGCTGTTATCAATTAATTGGCTATCCTGAATGGTGGGAAGACAGACCTCGCGGTAGAAAACTCTATGAAAGAGGAGGCAGGACAGGTGGTAGAGGTCGAGGTGGTTCAGCATACGGCAGAGGTTGTAGAGGATATGGAAGCAGCAACCCAGTTCGTGCACATAACGCGGTACAACAGTCAGGTGGTGTAGCATCAACAACAGATGGAACGGGTTTAGTTGGAGTGACAGCAACACAACTTCAGCAGGTGCTTGAGTTTTTAAACTCAAACAAATCGAATTTTCAACTACAAGGTAAGAAGAATAATGTATCATGGATTGTGGATACAGGGGCTACAAATCATGTCACTTGTAATATTGATGACATGATAGAAGTAAAAGATTTTAAGGCATTTTCAGTTGGCTTGCCAGACGGAAAGTATGCAAACTCTGATAAAATAGGAACTGTGATTCTTCCTCGTGGTTTGAAACTTGATAATGTTCTTTACGTACCTCAGATAACATGTAACTTAATTTCGGTTACACAAATGATCGATGAGTTAGTATGTATTGTACAATGTACTAACCGTTCATGTCTTATACAGGACCGGTTGACGAGGAAGGTGATTGAGTGGGTGAGAAACAAGGTGGACTATATATTTTTTGTGGTGGCCTCCTGTTAAAGTACTTGTTGTTAGTGGAAACTCATATGAACTATGGCATCAAACAATGGGACATCTATCGGAGAAAGTTTTACAAAAGCTACCAGTTGTGAGTAGGTTATTTAAAAAGAATAATAATGCTTGTGATAATTGCCCACGAGCAAAACATCGTAGAAGTAGTTTTTCTATTAGTTTGAGTAAAGCCAGTTGTATATTTGAGTTAGTTCATCTGGATTTATGGGGTCCTTACAAGACACCTTCTTTTTGTGGAGCTCATTATTTTCTGACAATAGTAGATGATTTTTCAAGAGGTGTGTGGATTTATTTGATTAAAAATAAAACTGAAGTTGAATTGGTATTTCTTAATTTCATTGCTCTTGTGAAACGTCAGTTTGGTAAAGAAATCAAAATTGTTAGAAGTGATAATGGAACAGAATTTAATACATTGTGTGGATATTTTAAGACTAATGGGATAGTCTTTGAGACATCATGTGTTGGTACACCCCAACAGAATGGGAGGGTTGAAATAAAACACCAACATATAATGAATGTGGCAAGAGCCTTGAGATTTCAAGACAATTTACCAATACGTTTTTGTGGAGAATGTACACTGACTGCAGCGTACTTGATTAATCGTACACCAACACCTATTCTTAACAACAAAACTCCGTATGAAATCATGTTTGGGAAGCATCCTCCATATGATCATTTGAAGATGTTTGGATGCTTGTGCTATGTACATAATCAAAGTAGTAAAGGGGATAAGTTTGCAATCCGAGGAAGGAGATGGGTATTTCTTGGTTATCCTTTTGGTAAAAAGGCATGGCAAGTTTATGATTTAGACACAAAACAATTTTTAGTGTCAAGGGATGTGGAGTTTTATGAACATCAGTTTCCTTATATGACAGGCAATACTGGAAATTCCACTGAGATTGTTCCATCAAATAATGATGTTTGTTGGAGTGATGATGAAGATAGAGAAGAAGAACATTTGTCTAGAGGAGTTGCGGAAACTCGTCAAGACGAGTTGCAACAAGGAAGCATTGATGAATCAGTGTCTGAGACTAATTGTGAAACTAAATAATTGCAAGGAAAAGCTCAAGAACAACTTGAGGAGAATGATACTAATAGCAATGACACAATAGCTGAAGGTGTGGTTGAAAATAATAGCAGTGAGATGGGTAAAGGAAAGCGTAAGAAGCTTCCTTCTAGCAGACTCAAGGGTTTTGTTACGCACAATGTACGAGAAAATAGTCCATCTTCCACTCACCATACACAATCATCAGCCTCAGGTACACCTTATCCTTTGACATATTATGTTAGTTGTGATCGTTTTTCTGCAGTTCATAGAAAATATCTTGCAGCTCTAACTGCTGGAAATGAGCCTAAGAGCTTCAAAGAAGCTATGAAGCATCCATGATGGCAAAAATCCATGGCCGAAGAAATAAAAGCTCTGGAGGAACAAGGAACATGGGAATTGGAAGAATTACCACCTGGTAAGAAGGCACTAGGCAGCAAATGGATTTACACAGAAAAGCGTGATGAAAATGGAAATTTGGTACGTCTGAAATCAAGATTAGTAATATTTTGGAATCATCAAGTTGAAGGGTTGGATTACAATGAGACGTTTGCACCAGTGGCAAAGATGACAACAATTCTTACTTTTCTAACTGTTGCCGCAATTAAAAATTGGGAAGTGCATCAAATGGATGTGCATAATGCCTTTCTTCATGGAGATTTGGAGGAAGAAGTGTTTATGAAGATACCACCGGGATTTGCCAAGGGAAATCCCAATATGGTGTGTAGAATGAAGAAATCATTATATGGCCTAAAACATGCTCTTAGGTGTTGGTTTGCAAAATTATCAACAATCTTGAAAAATTATGGCTTTAAAAAGTCATACTCATATTATTCTCTCTTTACTATGACAAGGGGAAAGATGAAGCTGCATGTTTTGATATATGTTGATGATTTGATTGTAGCAGGAAATGATCTGGTTGCACTTCATAATTTTAAAACATACTTGGGACAATGTTTCAAGATGAAAGATTTGGGGAAGTTGAAATACTTTCTAGGATTGGAGGTGGCTCGCAGTAAACAAGGTTTCTACATATGCCAGCGGAAGTATACATTAGATATTATCATGGAAACTGGGTTATTGGGATCAAAACCTGCAGAATTTCCAATGGAGACAAATCATCGTCTGGCTTTGGAAGCGGGTAAGATATTAGATGATGTGGAGAAATATAGGAGATTAGTTGGTCGTATGATTTATTTGTCAGTCACCAGATCAGATCTTGCTTGCTCAGTGCATATTTTGTCGCAATTTATGCAACAACCAAGAATGGAGCATTGGGAAGCATCCCTTCGTGTGGTTCGATATTTGAAGAAGAGTCCTGGACAAGGAATTCTGTTGCGTTCTGATAGTGATCTCAGTTTAAAAGGATGGTGTAACTCAGATTGGGCAAGTTGTCCATTAACTCGACGTTCGTTGATAGGATGGTTTGTTCTTCTTGGGTTTTCAACTGTGTCTTGGAAGACTAAGAAGCAGCATACAGTTTCTCGGTCCTCAGCTGAAGCAGAATACAGATCTATGGCGGCAGTTACATGTGAATTAAAGTGGTTAAAACAATTACTTGGTGATTTAGGAGTTCATCATACACATGGGATGAATCTCTTTTATGATAGTCAATCAGCATTATATATTGCTCAGAATCTAGTATTTCATGAACTCATAAAACATATAGAAGTGGAATGTCATCTTGTCAGAGATGTTATACTAAGGAAGGTTATATCACCCTCTTACACTCCTACAACAGTGCAATTGGCAGATATCTTTACAAAATCCTTAGGGAAAGCTCAGTTTAAATTTCTTTTGTCCAACATGGGCATTTGTGATCTGCATGCTCTATCTTGAGGGAGGGTATTAGGAAATATGCTATATTTGAGATATGTATTTTAGGAAAGTATAAGAACGTGCAGGTCACGTATTGTGTCTTGATATCCAAGACAGATGATCGTATAAATATCAAAAAGAATGAATGATAAAACCAAGACTTAACCAAAACTTGACAAAAACCCATTAGTTCATCTGAACTTATACAACTCAACACATGCCTTCTAATTCTTCATCTAATTTCCTCCATAATCATCAGATTCACCATCAAACCCTAATTGCATCTTCAGAAACCCTTGAATCTCATTTGAGCTTCAATTCCAGTTTCATTCTTGAATGAATAACCAATTGAACTCCAACCAATTTTCTAATTCTCTTGTATCTCTCGATGTCTCAGCTTCACGATCTTGCCGCCATGAACCAGTAGCAGCCACTTTACTCTCCTCTAAGTTAGTATCAAATAATGATTGAGAGAAATCGTTTTTTTCCTGAAAGCTAGGGTTAGGTAGTAATAAGAAGTGCTATGGGCACCCAGTTGTGGTTATTAAGGGCTAACCAGCTCAAACATGGCTTGTCGGTTTCAGAAAACCGACTGCCTAATTCTCAATTCAACTGTTAATTCTAGGAGACTGACAGCTTAATTTCCTGCATAACTCCTCTTGCGCAACCTAGCCTGCTCCAAATATCGCTTGTGAATTGACTTTTTGCCCTTTTCACTCCAAATGGCTAATTTGTCATTCTTTTGCTTTAAACGACTCCATTGCACATGATAAACTCGCAAATCAAGCATAAACAATAGATAAATATCAAGGTGTTTGTGGCACCTATCAGAAACATATACTTATTCCTAAAATAACTAGACTTTCCTAATTGGTGTTGGTATTCCAGCATTCCCAACCCCTGAGACATAACTTGTCCTTCAATTTGGATCATAAGACTAAAGCAAAACATCTAACCTAAAATAATATTGGTGTTCTAATATTTCCATCCCCTTGAAACGCAACTTGTTGTATCGCAAGACGAAATGATTTATCACGTTTTGCAACTACTGGCCAAGGTGGCTTCCATAATTTTGATAAGCTTGACCCGTACTCATCACACTTTACAACTACAAGCCAATATGGCTTCCATAGTCTTGGTAAGCTTGACCCATGAAAAAGAAATAAATATTTTAAATATACTTAAAAGGCGTATTGGGTCATCAACGTATACATCGGAAGCTACGAATCCAGCATCATTGTAAACATATCCATATAGTTCATGACAGTCATATAACCGAACTGTTCATTTTCGGCATGCGCATCATTCATTGGAGAAAGACGACTCAAACATATAAATTCCATGCACGATCAAATAATAGTCGAGGAATCAAAACACGAAAAAACAAAGCATTCCTAACCAATTAGTTTGCTGTAGGTAGCGAATAATGCCTTCAAGAGCTCGCAATACTCCTCATCAATTGTAGTATGATTCTCGATGTGGAAGTCGCGTGTTACCTTACTAGAAATATAATTAATTTGAGAATATGAAATGGTTGCTCCCACCATGACAAAAAAAATTTGTATATCTATGTGTAACTTCATCGCTGCAACATCCAACCAGAATTTGTACCATTTTACGACCGGCGTCTCTCCAAACAAAAGTTTTCCTCTATGAAGTCTCTCTTCATGCCAATATACTTGGCATCTCTCGTCAACAACATGGTAATATTACATTACTGCTCCCACAAAAGAATAACCTCACACACTTCAGAAGTGGAACTACTGTTTGCTAATGCCTTGAACTTATACAGGTTTCTTGTTGTGTGCTTTGAACTGGCTTGCAAAGGAACTAGTTCTTTAGTGGGAACATACGCGGGAGATTTTAAAGCTTCCAAAACTGCATTCCACCAGCATGAGTTAATCCACTTTAATGCTAATTGGTACCAGTTCATAGAGTACATGCGAGTCACATTTTTTAGCCCCATTACTTGCAAAAACAACACTTACGTTTTCCCATTGCAATAGACTTCAGATCGATATAAGGTAGCTCAAATATTTCTTGAATTAACCGCAATTGAAATCACCTGATTTTTTTTCTTTTTTTCAGTTCTTCTCTTTGAAATAATTTTTGATTTTTTATATGGAGAAGAATGATGTAATTAAATACAAGGCGAGGCTTTCATTTCAAAATCTAACTGGCCATCATGGGCATCATAGGTACCGGCTGTAGTGCACGTGGCAGCAAGATGATATATGTCTGGGAACCCATGAGTAAATTCAAACTCTTTTCCACGATCAAATATCGTGTGAGTGTATCCGAGACAAGGGTAATAATAATAATCACTTGGAAGTTTAAGGTTGAAAATGATTAATACCCCATTAGTTGCAAAAGAAATAACCATGCTTTTTCTTTCATAATAAACTTCAACCAACCACGAAGAATATCCAATTGAATCATTTACGAGCGAGAAATCCTGACGAGAATTTTAAAACCACTAAGATACTGAAGGTAACAGATCAGACGATCCCGAGTATAGGCCTGAGGATTCAGACTATTTTGATAGTGATACCCGAAGATCAAGACGATCGGCCTTAAGAGACGAGCACTTCCTCGCAATGGAGAATCTTCGTGCAGAAATGATGTCAGAGATCAAGCAATTAAAGTCTAGGCAAGGAGGAGGAAGATTAGAAGAAGTGATGAGAGAAGCCGTCACTACACCGCTGACTGCACATCTGGAAAGAGCCATCATCCCCCATAAGTGTCCCATACCAGCGTTCGAGTGTTACGACGGATCCAGCGACCCCGCAGCACATATTCGTTACTACAAACGAACTCTGGCCCGATGGGACCAAGACGATGTAGTCCTCTGCAGATTTCTCGTCAAGCTTGAAAGGATCTGCATTATCCTGGTTTGACAACCTACCACCTAACTCCATCGACTCCTGCAGCCATCTCACTGAGAAATTCTTGGGAACGTACATGTACAACAAAACCGTCAACACGGGAATGGACAAGCTCTTCTCATTAGCGGTCGCCTACAAAGAAACGATCAGAGAATATACCGATAGATGGCACAAGATCTTTCAAGCTATAGGAAACGTAGACCCAGTGGTTAGCATTAACTGCTACAAATTGGATAGAATGAGCCCGTTATTCGTTGAGATTCATGGCAGCATTCTCACAACCGAGGGGGATCTCCGAGTAATCATTGAAAAGAATGCTAGGCTAGAAGAAATACAACATGAAAACCCCAGGGTACAAGTGCAGAGGTCTCATCGTACAAACTCCATAGAGCAAACCGGCGGATCGAAAAGGACCAACAGGACCAAACAGTGTAACGAAGATAAAATAGGACAAAGAGATGATCATCGGGGCAACGATATGAAGTTTGAAGACCAGGTTTATACGAAGATTAACACCAGTGTAGATGGGGAAAAAAATTTTGTTGGTCTTTAGGGAAGCGAAGAGACGAGCATGAGTAGAGACTCCTCAACCGAGCAAAATTTTAATCCTCACACAGATGCACCGCTGCAAAGGGGGTGCTTAGATTCGGGAAATCAATATGTATGACTCCTTCCTAAACCAAGACAATGTCCATTCCAGAGTCAATTAGGTCGCAAAGAGGGAAATGAGTTGATCTGTAGGAGGGAAGATGATAATTGTGTGGGATCAATGATGATCAAGGATTGTGAGTGTGTTGAAGGTTTCTGCAATATTGATGAACTGGTAAGTTCGAATAAGTTCTGATGGATTGATGAATTCTTGAGAGTAGATACTCGAGAAATTTTGTGTAGACAATTGATGATAGCTGATGATCATTCGTTGTCTGTTGTTCTCAATCATGGATTCAGAGACTTATTTATATTGTCAAAGTAGTGAACACATTGATCCCTGTAAGTGTGACGGTTTCTTGAGTGAAAGAGTGGGAAAGTGGGAGATCGTGGTAAAGTCAGTTCCATGTCGTGTGTAGACTTGACTGATCGTGCACCCACTACTTTGCTAACTCCTTTAACCGTTTGCACGACTTACGCACATTTCTCTTCGTGGATGAATCCACGTGCCGTAGACCGCCAGACCAAAACCCTGAGTGATATCCCCCATTTGTGACGTGATTGATGTCTCACGAATCGTGGAGTCTGAGTGGCAGACGTGTATTTAGTTAGTCAGTTGTTGACTGATTAGACAGTGAGTCTAGGTTTTGTTGAATCAAGCATAAGTGATAAATGCTCAGCGATTCAAGGATCGAACATGTAGTTCTCTGAAACGGTGTCAATATTGTAAGTTCAGTAATGAATTACTGACCGGCTCAATTCGAAGAATTGCTGAATATTGGGAACTTGACAAGGAACTGAGCAAGTATTGCTCAATTCAACAAATTGATAATTTTGACGTGCAACTTGAGCAAGTAATGAATGATGATAATTCTGATGTGCAACTGAGCAAGTATTTCTCAATTGGAAAAAATACTGAATGTTGATAATTTGACGTGCAATTGAGCAAGTATTACTCAATTCGACAAATTACTGATAAATTATTAAATATTGAAAACTGAACAATATTTTAGCAACTGAGCAAGTATTGCTCGATTCGGCGAAATATTTATTGGTGGCGTGACCCAATCAAATATTACAATATTGGTAGAATACCGAATATTATATGATTAATTTATATGTTAGTTTCCGAATTAATACAAGTCCATTAGTTCTTGAATCTTTCTCAGAATGATGATTCGTAGAACATTTATTTGAAACCCTAATTTCAGATCATAGTTGATGAATCGCTGAAAATAAGTTATGAGTGATAGAGGGACCGACCATATGGGATGGTGGGCGTCCATGTGGTTTCCGGTGCTCGAGTGAGCACACACATGTTCTCAGTTTGAGAGTTGGTGAAAGAATGATGATAAAATGCCGGTTTCATCATTTTACTGAAAAATTGCTAGGTTCATCATTAGGTGATGAAACCTAGGTATGAGAGATGGGGACCGACCAAGAGGCCATGGGACCATCTCTTGGTGGTCACGTGACCAATTGTTGGCCGTTTGAGCAATCCCCAAGTTGGTTGGAGAGAGTTTGGGCCCAATATGAGAAATTGAGCAAATTAGGTTAGAATTATGAAAACTTGTGGGACCGGATTTGTGCAAGCCTTAGGAATGACTCTGGTCGATCATGAGGGCATGCACACGTTTCCTTGGTGTCCATGTCTCCACACTGAGAGTTTCAGTATTTTCTAATGTGCATTCGAGCAACATTGTGAATTTTCAGAAGAGTTTCATCTTAACTGAAATTCTTGATTTTTGTTGGAATGAGCATGTATGCTCAATTCATCAATATGTTGTAAATATTAAAATAAAAGTGTTTTAATATTTAAAATTGTCGTGAGAGGCTAGCCAGTCGTGTGACCATGTTGGCTTTTAGTTTTTCATGATTTGAGCAATATTTAAGAAAATATGAAGAAATCGTGAATTTTGCTCAAACCCATGAATTTCATGAATTGAAGAAAATAATAATTATAAAATACTAGGGATTTCAAGGTGTGAGACTGGTCACAGCTAAGGCATGGCCGGCCGGCTAGGGTCTCCGGTCCCGCACACCTTTTCCTATTTTATAATATTATTTCATGAATCCATAAAGTTATGGAGAATTCATGAGTTTTGAAAAAACAAGGAAAGTTACTAAAATCAAGGAGTTTTCATGAGTTCATGAAAAATAACAAAATAGGACAAAATAATAAAGGAGGCACGGGACCGGCCACGGCTAGGACTTGGTCGGCCGGCCGGTGGGCCCGGAACCTGGGCGCCTCTTATTATTTTATTATTATTTATCGTTTTCTCCAGTTTTGCGTAGGATTTCTCGTCTGTCCATGTTTTTGGATGCTCGTTTGTGCATCCGGGTTCTCAGTCGTGCATCATTGTCGAGTACACTTGCACCATTTTTGTGGGGCTTACTCAGCGATGGTCCAAATGCCCGGTTGTTGGGTATTTATTACTAATTCATGAAATTCAGTGGAGAATAATTCATGAAACGGAGTAATAAAAATGGGTAGTGATTTATTATCAATTCATAGGATCAGTGGTGGATTTGACCATGAATTCGGAATAATAAAACACGCATTATCATCCTATGGGATCGTGGATTCGACCATAGAATCGGAGTAATTAAGATTATTTATCACCATTTCATGAGATCAGATGTGGATTCGATCATGAAATCGGAATAATGAGATAATGTAGTTTATTGCCATTCTATGAAATCAAGCCGTGGATTCCAATACAACTTCTCTTTTTCCTGCTAAGCCTCCCTTTTCTCCTCGGTCCACCGAGAGAACATACAGGACTAATATCAACAGTTCATCACTGAAGAAAGGATTCTCCAACATCGAGTGTTGAGCAATCATACTTAATTTTAACAACCGACACAAAAACAATGAAAGTGGCTCCCTCTTTAGTAAAGATTAGAACTTGACACGTGCCTTAACGGCACAGTTTCGAAAATAAGTAAGAAAACTTATATCAATTTTGAATGTTGCCATTATCTATAAAGTCACAATTATTCTCCATACTTTTTTATTATTTTTTTTATTTTTATAATAACCGAGCTTATGTTAACACTAAAAAAATTCAAACACAACTTCCATAATATAGTGTTGCCAGTGTCATAGCGACACTGAATAAACATTGCACACTACTATATTTACCAACTGCAATACCACCATAAAAACCACCCATTACCACTACCTTTTCCACCAGCATCAATATTATCGCCACCGGCTCCATGCACCACTACTCACAAATACCACACTGAGCATCCCTGATATTTATTGATGTACTATTATTATCAAAATTCTTTAGTGGGAGTATATATTTATTATGATAATTAATAAGAAATTTATTATGAGGGTATAATGAAATATTTATTATGAGAAATTAATATGATGATGTGCACAATCACATATTAAGACCGTTAGATACATTTTTAACTTTCAATCGTACAATCACTTATAAACACTTACTAAGAACCGTTGATTTATCTTCTTCCTAAGCAAATCATAAAGACAATACCAAAAACAATTGATAAAGTAAGACAAAATCAAATGTTTCGAGGATGATACCAAATCATCTAAGGAAAGAAGGTTGAACGGAAGTATGTTCTTGCATTTAAGTTATTTTTGATTTAGGTTTGCACAAAAGTGGGAAATTAAAGCTTTTTAATCCACTTCTCCTACAGGATGTGAGTGAGAAGGAATCAACTGTTTAGTTTTATGGAAATGTTGGTTTATTATTTTCGGTCAACCAAATTCTCCGCTTTGCTTCTGACTTTTGAGATGGGAAAAAGAGAACACGTAATGCATTATTTCTCAATTAAAGCGTGTATTCATAAAATCGACCACAACCATGGAATTATCAATTGGGAGGGTGAATGAAGATCGCTCTTTATGTTGACTAACTTCGGCCAACTTTGTTTTATAATACAGAACAAAGAAAAGGAGAAAAAAATCACCTAGATAGGAGAAAAAGATCACCTAGATAGGATATAACCCGTGTCGAAACAGTACGACCCAATAATAAGTTATTTATTGTGTACTGATTTTGACTCATACCGTTTGTTTGCAGCGATTATATAGCGTGGCATTCTTGTGCTTTGTTTATAATTGTCATGTATTTTAACCGAATTTATTTTATCATTAAGACGATCGACCACATCTTGTTTGCTTTATAATGTTAACCGATTAATGGCGACACATAATTAACGGAATATATTACTACTCATCATCACCCGCCACTACTACAAAATCACCGGATATCACTTTTTTCCCCACCGCCACCGCTGATACCCCGCAGTTGGCGTGCTTTTAATTTTAAATTTCAAACGTCATGTATAAAGTTTAGACTGAACAAACTTAAGTCATCAATTAATTTATTTCATTTATTTATTTTCTCATGTTCTCTTTTATATTGTAATGAATTTTTATTTTAACACTAAAAACCATGATTTATTCAATCGGCTACCGTATGTAGCAGGGATACCATTTGGGTGACCCAACAGTCATAATCATATTGTCTTATATGATCTGGTACCATCATCGAATTTTTTGTTTTTATCCTTACCAATCGTGTTAAAAACATTCAACTACATCTTTTACAATACAATATTGCATGTTTTCTAAAGACACAAAACTATTATCGTCCACTACTATTCACCAACAACTACCACCATAAAATCATCCACCGCTACTATTTCTTCCACCACCATTTAGTAATACTATGATTTTTAGAAAAATTAATTATTAATAAAATTATGTAATTATGAGATTAATTAAGGGGACATTTATAATAAAACATTATTAATTATTCATTATAAGCAATTAATAAGACACTAATTAATAAGATATTTATAATTGTTAAGTTGAACAGACCGCAGCCGTAGTTTTATCTTCCTCCTAGATAAATCACAGCCACTCTTTATTTAGACTAAGTTAGCCAAGCTTTATTTCGTATTCTACACTAGCGCTCAACCCGTGCCGTAACGGCACGAGAATACAACATGCCGAGATGTATCCTAACCTTTATGTATGGTAACTGTGGACTAACACCTGGAGTTAAATTCTAGACTTTCTCCAAATTTGAGATGCATAGACAGATGCACCAAATTGTTGTAAATATTGTTGAACTTTCCTTCACCATTCTCCCCTGCATAAAGAAATTAATGTTCAATTATGAAAATGCAAGGATCTGGTCAGTAATTAGGGGTATGATATAGGCCATTGGGAGATGACAACAAAATTCATAAAAAATAGGTGTGACTCATTCCAAGACGTCTCAAAACATTAGAAGTTAGAGGCATAAAATTACGCTCTATGAGGATGTTAATTGATTTACCTCTCTCGCATCTTGCACTGCTGAACGAAGAGCCCGCATACCACTTTATCCCTTATAAGTTCCCTCTCTTTTAATTCCATGCTATTAGCCACTGACTTCCATTTTTCCCACTGCCTCCTTAACTGGTTTTTTCACCATTTTATTGTGGACTTTTATCCTTACACCCTCAACCTTGTGCAGAAATAGATTTGTTACGAAATAAAAAGAAGAGGCCTTCAAAAACCAATTATTTGAAAACCCCAAAATAATAGACAAAAGTGTAAATTTATTCAGAAATTTGATATAATGAAAGACACTATCGATATGAGAAACAAAGAAAACAATATGAATGTGTAATTCATAGTACAGGAATATATAAGAGTTCCTGAATTAAATACACAATTAGTAATTGACCCAAGCATGCTCGGGGCAATGTAATATGCCAGTGTACTATAATGGTTCACTTTTGAGAAAAAAAAAATAGAAAGGAAGGAACTAAAGAGATTACTGTGTATCAGATCATGTAGTTGATATAGCAGCAATGCATTCTTCCATACTACCACCATCAATGGCTAGGAGGTAGAAGTCAAAAGAGATAGTATTGGAATCATTCGGAGGTGAATCAGAAAAGAACGTTAAGAATTCAGGTGGATCAAATCATGTTTCATATCTCTTAGTTAGATTTTTTTTCTAGGTCTTGGACGAAAAAAGAGTTTCATCTCTTCGCTCCCAATAAAGAACAACAGTCTTAACACTTTTCAAACGACCAAACGCCACACGTGCATGGTCTTGGGAACGGACTCTCTAATATAAACTATGAGCCGCTCGATTCATCAGGCAAATGAAATTTGTATTCCAGGATGAAATCTTAGCCACTCTTTGTACAGGCTAAATTAGCCACCACCTGTTTTGTATTATAGATTATAATGAGCATGAACTGTAGAACGGTACTAGTTCAATCTTCAACAACGAAAAAAAAAACGATTCAGTCCAAAAGCGCGTCAAAAAGTATAGATTAGTCCATCCCGAGTTAACTAGGTACAATCTAGTCCAAAAGATATTTAAAATATGAAAAATACACATATAACCTTCCTAATTTACAATTTAGTCCAAATATTTACAGTTTAGTCCAAAGTGACACATGATGATGTCAGCAATTTTAAATAATATAAAAATGATTTATCTTTCGAACCGTTTGTCCAAAATTCGTAAATTTTATATATTCGGATAGCTCTTTCCGTTATCTACGAAAAGAGTACCCATATGACTATATAATTTTCATTTTTTAAAAATCATAGTTTACACTAGTGTTTAAAAATGTTGATCTACAAAAATCTAGAAGTTCAAAGGGTAGACAAGGTCACTAGTTTCTACACCACATGCAACCTGTCCATTACTCTTCTTCATGTTCTTAAGCTCCCTCGAAAAGTACCTAAACACATGACAAGCATGCTATTAAAATCATCTCATGATATCGGAAAACAACAACTTAAGATGGTGTAATCATACCTTCAGTTCCGCACCAGAGGCACTACTCATCTTCTCTAATCATCAAAGAGATGAATGCAAGTCAAGTCTAGGCTCCAGGTAATGTTACATCCAGAGGAATGCCATAAGATCGTTTTCACATTTGTCACTTTACCTAAAATATGTAAACTCAATCTTTACAATATCTTATGGATTGTTTTAAAATCTCAATCTTTGTTAAAAGAAATCTCCTATGGCTATAACCAAAACTTCAGAACTTAAAAAAAAAAAGCAAGAATGGGAGAGTAATAACGCTATTAAACAACCGAACATGCTCACCTAAAGAAGTTCTTGATTCAGTAGTGCCAAGAAAATATTTTCAAATAAACTTTTCATGAAAGAAGTTTCTTATAAGCAATGTACACGTTAACAGTCAATAGGTGTACATAGTTGTACACCTGTACTTTGAAGAGAACATGCAAACACCCACCGCTTTTTAAACAACACACCTACTCAAAGGATGCGACTTGTCCATTATATAAACCTTACATCAGTCGTGCAATATAAGTCGAGCCTAACATGCTTAATTACTAATTCTAGTTTCAAAGATTAAAAAACAAAAATGTGATCAGACAACTTACATTAGCCTCAAAATTCTGTTGTGATGAGCTACGAGAACGAGCAGGTTCACACTGAGATCGGCTCATTTTTCTAGGACTTTCATGACTGTGTCTATCAGGGCTTTCACCCCTAGATGGAGAAGTCATGCAAGGAGAGGAACTCATCTTCCTAGGACTAGGACTGCGCCGAACAAGAGAGGCACTGGAAAAAGTGAGAATGTTTTCATCAATATAAGGTGCAGATCCAGAGAGCATAAGAATCAAATATGTGTACATTTATGTGCACATTAACAATCAGCAAGTGTACATTTATGTACACTATCAATATGTGTACAACTATCTAAACATTACCTTAAAGAACATTCTTAAGATGATTATGAATAATGATGGTTATTATAAGGTACGTAAGAAGACAAAAAGAAAAAGAAAAAAGAGAACATGTTGTTACAGTGTTTTGAGATCAACCTTAATCACCTCAAATATTGTTGCATTTCAAAAATAAACATCTTTTGCAGTTGAAAAGGTGCTTGGTTAGGCAGCCAATGCAGAATTTATGAAAACATAGCTCAAATTAAGCGTCCACCTTGGAGGCGTAATAGATGCAGCACTCAGAGTCGTCTTCTTCATCCTGACTACTATCGAATCGTCTTCGTCATCTTGGGCTGCAAGCATATCAGCACAAAGTGAGATCACTTCCAAAGAAAAATGTGCTCACAACCTCCTTTATCTTCTATAACTCATCCTCTGAGCTTATCCAATTCCTGTAAATAAGATCCTACGAACAACATCAAAATGAAATGCAAGTTAAGAAAATATATTATATAGAAAATCAAATGCATATGCACAGATCACGCCACCTCTGTCCAAGAGGTATGTACCTACTTCTATAAGTATACATACTGGTCAAATAGAGATTTCATCGCAGATTCCTTCATTAAAAAAATACATACTGGTGAAAATCGTGATAGAGCATAATGATCTTACAAAAATACCTGGTGAAGTGTAGTATGCAGGCCAGTTGTAGAAAACAATGCCTTATTGCAGTCGATGACGCTTTCATTCAGTTCCTGCGTACTGGAAGTTAGTATGCACGGTGTGTGGTTCTAATCTCAGTTGTTGGTATATGGCCTGTAATTGTACTAACGTAGTTAGTAAAGAAATACTAAGCATGAAGGCGGGCTGATAGCAACACATCAAAATTAACAAAACTTTATGGATCCATATAAGAGCCCAGATAGGCCACATGAAATCTTACCCAGGAACCACGTGTTTAGTACCCTAGGCTGTACAAAATCCTAACGATCAAAAGGTCTACAATTATGTGCACATTAACGAATGGGTGTATAACTATGTAGACATTAAGAATCAATATGTACAATTATGTACACATTAAGAATCAAAACGTGTACAATTATGTGCACATTGTGACATCCATTTTACCATAAAGGAATAAACAGTATCACTCAACGCAAAAAAAAAAAAAAAAAAAAAAAAAAAAAAAAAAAAAAAAAAAAAAACTACACATCTTTAATCGTTGATTACTACTCAACGGTATTAAACAAAAGCAGTAAAAAAAACTCCCAAAATATCTATCTCTACTATGACAAAATTCTGCCAACCTAAGATGCTTAGCATAGTAGTGTTTCACTTCTTGGCTTTCTTAGGTACCCTGCACAGCCAACACAACATATTTGGCCAGGAAAATAAAACAAGCTTGTTTCTAGGATGAGAATGGCAGTGAAATCCACCATCTCAATTCCAAAAATAGGATTGTTTATAGGTTGAGAATGACAGTGAAATCCACCTGCACTCATCTAATCAAAGGTGCACCGATATGTACACTTGTATTACAGGTGCACCAATTTGTACACTTGTATTACAGGTGCAACAATATGTACATTTATAAAAGGATGGTAACTTGAATGCCAAGAAATTAACCGTGACAACCTAAATCGGCAACTCTGCAGCGATCCAAAGCTAGAAAAGCATCTATTATTGCATCTAAGAATATCACAATAGACTTGCACAATATCATTCTTCCGAGCATTATGTAATTACGACCGACTAAGATCAGACCAAGGAGACCAGACTATTAGAATTATAAAACATACCACTCATTGTCAGTGTGGAGAACTCGTCTAGTTTTTTTGTGTATGTAAATGATTCAACCTGCACAGGTGCAGGAGCATAATATGGCAAAGTGTTAACACCAACATTTAGCGAAAGTCTCCTATACCAAATTCTTTTCCATTTACCCGTATGGATTGCCTGATAAACAAACACACGATTTCTATTAAGTACGTGTGTGATTAACAAGATATATGATTATAAAAATGTGTTAGGAATCATACATTTTTAGCATCCTTCTTGCATGTGAAGGTAATAAATGCAAATCCCTTGGATAATCTGTACATGAGAACAAAACTAAATATAACTTTCCGAGATGATACCAACTAAAGATAGTAACTGTTACATGGGCCTTTGCATATACCCTGTCTGAGGCGTCCGTGGAGTCGATACTTTCCACACAAAACCTGCTGATGAGAAAAGTTATTTAATCTCATTGACTATTTCCTACATAAAAATAGTTTAAGGTATATTTGAGTTAAGAGGCTTCTGAAGACAAGAAACATGTGGGAAAAGTAAGATATAGTTGTAGAGATAACCTCAAAAGAAATATTTCTAACTTTAAGCTTCCATTTTATGTTCTTGGAACACTGCGACAAGAATCACCACAAAATATTTACTTGAGTTATTTAAACTTGACAATTTAAGCTTTAAAAAATATTCCCGAAGGAAACAAATAACAGAAAGTGTCAAAAAAAAAGAAGCAATCAAACAACTTATGTTCATCATTGTATTAAAGAAAGCAAGCACCGAAAATTGTTTTCTCAGTATTAGTTCACTAACTAAAATACCAGGTCAAAGAAAGATGCTCAAAATTTCCCTGTTGGAGCTACAAGTTCCAGAGGTTAGTCTCATAAACCCAACTACTGATAAAAACACATGTTCAGAAGAATACTTAGAGATTATCCATGGGAAGCTATACTGAGATCTGATCAACATGTGCACTCATTAACAATGAACAAGGGTACAACTATGTGCAGGTTAACATATACAGGTGTACAAATATGTGCACATCAAATATCAACAGGTGTACACCTCTGTACACATTAAGAAATATACACCTTAATTAAGAATAAAATGTGTAAAACTATTTAAGCAACACAAGTACTAATTAATTAATATGTGTACACCTATGTACACATTAGATAAGAATCATGCGAATTAGATAATGAGTCAAGACAGATCAACCTGTACAATTGTTAGGTCGAAAGAGTAAAAAAAATGGATTCATAACGACCTAAGCTTTGCAAGCTTGCAAATAAAACACCAACCAAAAGAAAATTATCAGCAACATTATATATATTGCGTAACAGAGCGTGGGATAAAGATAACGTGAACTAAAAAGCTGCACACATTAGTTATACTCTATTGCCTATTCGACAGTGCTCACACGGAGAACGTGAGTAAGTCTTTAAATCTAAGGGATATCTCTGATCCTAAAGTGACATTATTATTTTCTCATAATCTCATAGTCATTAGTCACCTGTTTAAACTGCGGGAACATCATAATTTGGAACTGATTTCTCGGCATCAAAATTAACCAAAAATCAAAGGAAAAAACAAGGTTATGTGTCTTTGCGATATCAGTATAGAATGTTTAATGTTAGGATAAAATTGATCGCAGATTAAACTGATTTAACTCCAAGAGATCAATGTCTAACTCAACTTTGTGACCAAACTAAAAAGAAGAAGTATTTCCCTAACTTAATAACAAATATGTAAAATGCACACCATTTAAACAAACATAAACAAATTAATCAGTGACAATTATAGGATGAAAGAGAATCAAAATGTAATTTTTCATTTTATGTAAATAAAAATAGAGAAGTGGAATTCGATTGAAGTTGTTCTGTACCTTTTAGCATGTTGAGTAACCATTTTGCTTTCTCCTAAATGGTATTTGTAAATTCTGTAGCAAAGCACATAAATTTAGCATAAAGCAAAATAATAAAAACTAAGAGAAATGTAACCAACAAAAAAATAAACTTAAAACTAATAAGACCACTGGTACTTGACAAAAGAATTTCAGTAGAACAACTCCTGATGTGGGAATGGTAAGACATTCAGTAAGAGATAAATTGTTTTGTTTCATTTTCTGCCAATACGCAAAGTAACTTTATTATCCATGGTTTTCCATGCTGCAATTAACGTCAAACTTCATCAGATCCTCCTCAACTGATTGAATCGAGAAGTACACAAGAAAACTAGTTCAAATTAAACACCAAAAATTTTCACATTACGGGCAACTCTTGTCTAGAGATGAACCGATGGAGGTATTCACAGCTAAATGAGGTATGAAGAGGTGGGAATTGCACGATAACTATATTTTCAATACAAAATAGAATCAAATTCAAAATCCGACAAAAAAAAATCAAAGTCACAAAACTCAAACTAGCAATTTACATTCATAATTACCTGAAAAATCATAGGGATTGTTTGTCGTCAAACAGAAACATCGAGGTCTCTATTTTTGGAAGTCGAAATTGAAGTCATGGATCAGATTCATATGAGAAAAGTGATGGAATGGTATCAGATTGGTGTTCTTCAATAGAAGATTCATCTAAATTTCACCAGATTTTAATTAAATTAAGTTTATCAAGTTTTCTCCTAATGACAATAAATGAACCAGAGAAGTCTCAATCCAAATTTCTTAGATACAACTATTCGTATCCCTTGATTAATTAGCTTAAAGTGAACAAATAGCTGCAGAATTTCACAAAAGAAATCCAAAGAAGTCAAAATAATAAGAGAACTTACCAGATTTGTCTATCGAGTAGTTGATGACATTTGAAAAAGTCGAATTAAGTGATGAAGATTAGTGAATTAGTAGCAGTAACAAAAGAAAATCAGATGAAGAACTCAGAATCTTTCTCTCTAAAACGAGAAATCCAAATCGCCTACATCACTCCCAAAGATCTCAGATGTAAAATTTCTAAACTCTCTCTTAATCTATATGCGTAAAAGTGAACAGGGTATTTAGGGTAATAAGAAAAAGGCTAATTTTCTGGATCGGAAAAAATTTGGACTAACTCGTCCAGTTTTGGACTAAATTGTCTGTGTCGGAGGAAATTTGGACCAACCAGTACTGGGCTTGGAAGGCGTGGACTAGACTGTCTAAAGCCCAACTAATATGGGACTAAACGTCAATTTCTACATTTAACAACTACAATACCGTTGAAACCTTCTGTCAAAATCACCTTGTTTTCTGATATATAAAGTTAAATCACCTTGTTTTCTGATATATAAAGTTTCATTCCCTCTGAAACCAAAGAGGAAAGCACACAGGCATAATTAACTAATCCACATTTTACTAACATTCAAGTCATGTCCACATTTTACTGAAGACATTTGTAATCAAATTGATTAAAAGGAAAGATAACTACTCCTTACAACTTGCTTATTGTTCTACCCAGTTGTGAAATGACCTAAGTTAATAACCAGAAACTGCTGGCACAAGATCAGCACAATACGCACTCCATGCTCTCATATTTGATGTAAAGCTAAAGAACAAGTACACTGTTTTCGCTCTTTAATTACCAAGGATCGCTTTACCCTGTACGTTTTCGCTTTGTTCTCTTCAGATGTTTCTCCCATCTGTTTTTCAATTGCCTGGGCTTTCGGCCTTCCTGGAAACCTCCTAGTAAAATTATTTCTGCCCACGGTATTTTATCCTTTTTCATCTTTGGGACGCGTCTCTACAACACAAAAATTCATTGAATGACACTGTAAACTTATTTTTATTTTATTTTTGAATAGAAAATAAAATATTATCAAATTATTCATACCTTCAATAATCTGAATTCATCTGGTTTCCACCTAGTGTATACCCTCTTTCGAGTCTTAGCTTCATGCATGATTTTAAATCACAGATGCTTTAGTACAGCAATTAACTCAACACTATCAAAAATCAAGTAGGACAATAAGAAAGTTAATTATTATTAGTGCAAATACAAGATAAATCATACCTTATGCTCATTTTTATTCATATTTTCATTCCTCTCGACTATTTCATTCATTCCCATCGCATCATCACTGTCATCGTCGACATGAGGTAGTGTGGTAGGTTGATTGAGGCTTTTACGGGCATTCCAATTTGTTGAATATCCTCCTTTGGAGCCTGCTGCTGGAGAAGCATTTGATTTCAAAGAGGGTAAAAGAAGTACATTTAGCTGTCATTTTTCTTCTCGCAAAGCAGTCAGGAAAAATTATAGTAACTAGTAAGAATAACATGATATACTTTAAATTACAAAGATTTAATGTGCAGGGGCCACTAATCGTGATGAACAAGGTGACTTAATTCGAGTTTTAGTAGTTTCTTTGGGATACATAACAGAGATGATGGCAAAAGCTTCGGCAGTTTCGGTCGGGCTACAATTGGCAAGCGATTAAAACAGTGGCATAGTAAAATATCTTTTGACGTTTCCACCACAATCAAAAGTTTTGTGATTTAGTGACAATGCTTACATCTTGAAGCAGTTGACAGATTTCACTCTAGGCCACTAATAACTTGAGTTTTAGCTGGTCAATTTCTGAGGACTTATCCATGCTGTAAAAGGAAAAAGATGAAAATCATTCACTTCATTTCGAAAAGGTTTTAACCTTGTTAATACCACAACCATAAATTAATGACCATAAAATATCCTCCAAAATAGTGCAGAAAGGAACAGTAAAACTAACCTGCATTTTATCTCCCTTGCAAGGCAAACGTCTAAATCACCACGAGAATCATTCAAACTCTGCAACCTCATTAACTCCGCTTCCAGGGATATATTTTTGGATAAGTAAGTACTCAATAAATTATTATCCTGAAAAGAATATTGTTAAACTTAATTACTAATCGGTTTCTTCCATCATTACCAACAGACAAAACTACCGTCAATCTCAGCCCATAATCAATTATCTTTTTCAACCTGAGATAGCAGCCTGTATTAGCATAATCGAAACAAGTTAAAACAAATAAAAGTTTCATCCAAAATGATAACAGAAACCTGAGCATCAACAGCACGTTGTTCCAGGTGTTTCCATGCTACTTGACGCTCATGAAGCTTACAATGTAATTCAGCATTACTTGCTTCGAGAACTGAAATTTTCTGCCTAAAAATCTGAGGGAAACGAATATTTGAACCGAGTGATATTAGTTTGAATGTCTAACATCAATGATTAAAATGTCTCGTAAGTTTAATACCTGAAGCTCATCGTAAGTAGTACCGCCTTCACCACGAAAAAAAAGCAACTCAGCCTGCATCTGCTCAAGTTGGCTTCGCATCATTTGCATCTGAGCTGTCATTGGGTCGCGGTTTACCTGCATCAAGAGGAGCATTTAAAAGCAATAAAAATGTATTAAAAGAAATCAAAATATTGTGCTCCGGTTTACAGTGCTTACAATTGCCTTATTCTGAATGTTTCGAGCACAATTCGCATGTTGCAAAGTGTTCAGCGTTTCTTCGGCATTTGAATCAGCCGGACTCACACAAGCTGTAATCATAATACAAAATAACAAGAATCAAAAGCTTTGAATCACTCATGACCCAAACAAGTATAACTCAAGAGCTTTAAAACCAGAACTTACCAATCATCACTGTCTTGCTATTTCCACCAAGAGAGTCCTACAAAGCAGGCGCAAAGTTAAAGAGAATGATTAATAAACTTCACTTTCACAACCACATAAAAATGAAAACCTAAAATATGTTGTAGAAAAAGACTAAGAAACTAATCCTCTTGCCTGCAATAACCGTGTTAACTCGGTGTCACGGTAAGGCACGTGTCCTCCTTCCTTCCTCTTCTCTTTATCTCCTAAAGCCCTAATCACCCTTCCAAGAGCCAGTAGTCCTTGAGTAATGTGAATGCCTACAACAGCATAGACTTAGTGAGTAAACATCTACGAAAACTAGCTAATGATGCGTGGAGTATTTAAGGTATAAATTTAAAAAAAAATAACTACCCTCTTTCCGGCGCGACCCATCTGCTCCTGTTCTTTTTGCACTTTCAGAACCTGCAAGGTCCACCAAATGTAGCTTTGCACTAAAGATATCATCACCAACATCGTCATTGGGGGTGCGCGTGCTTCTCCTTTGCTCCATTGAGATTGTAAAGATGGCATGTGAGCGGCTATAAAATACACATACAGAAATGCAATACAAGCTTTGTGAACAGTTTCAAGGACAAGATTCAAGACTAAACGTAAATGTAGAACAATTACCTACACCAACGGAAGTATTAAAGGTACACTATGATCAGATGTAAATCAATACCTAGCACGTGTTCTGACTTCTGGCTCTGTAACACTATCAAGAGTGATCCCTCCATTTGCTGTTTCTCGAATTTGTATGGGATTTCTTGCATGTGCAGCTAACTTTGCACCTTTGGAAGAATTTTGGTCTAACAGATCAAACACGTCTTCTCTATATATCTGTGTAAAAATTAGAACAACTCAATTAAAAGATACGCACATACGGTCATATTCAAACGATTACCATAAGGGGTTAGCCCAGTTGGATAGGAGCCTGACTCTTAAGTAGGAGGTCAGCGAATCGAGTCTCCGCTCACGAGTTTGGAGATATCATGAAATACTCCTTATATGTAGTTTAAAATCTAGTTTATGTCATAATGTATGCTCTTTCCTATTAAAAAAAAATTAAAAAAAAACGATTACCATTCCAATCCTTTACGGTTAAATAAACCTGGATTTTTAGGGGCGACCTCAAAAAAATTAGGGATGACTTTTTTATTCCCAACCCATATATAACGTTAAGCGGTGTCCTAAAGGCTAGTAGAATACGTTAACATAATCGGAAGCCATTGTGTGTCGTAAATACTGAATCGGGAATTAAGTAACTCAAATATACTACCGATTAATATATATTTGTGCCAAACGTGTATCTGGCTTCTATCACAATCGGAAGGAACATGAACCTCACGAGACTACCGGTTGTTAAAGTATAGAAATAAGAAATCTTAAGAATTTTGCCATGTTGAAATTTGGGGATCATATATAATCGGACGAAAAAGAAACTATTTAATCTAACGATTAAGATTTTCAAGAAATTCAGAATTTTTAGAATTTTGAATAATTGAAATTTGGGGATCCTATGTAATTGGGCGCAAAAAAAAACTGTCTAAGCTAACGATTAAGATTTTCGAGAAATTATGAATTTTTAGAATTTTGAATAATTGAAATTTGGGGCTACTTAAAAATCGGTAGCTAATGAGATGGTATTAGCTACCGATTAATAACTGCTTGACCGATAAAATCAATGTCAACTTAAATTCATTTCATTTCATTTCATTTCTTTTCAACTTAAACTCCTCTTCTCCTCTTCCCCTCCGATTGCAGAGAGGAAAACTTTCCCCCTCGTTCAACTCCGCTTCAATACATCGTTATCGTCAACCGTCGAATCGAATCATCGTCGATTATTCTCTATAAAGATGAAAGAAAAGGAACGTCAGAAAGCTAAAACCAAAAACTTTTATCGCGGTGAGGATCCAAACATTGGATTGCATGCCCATAATAAAGAGGTTTTAACTCACGAACCGAAGAACACGAGGAACACGAAGAAGATGTAGCCGCTGATGTAGGTGATTCTGATAGCCAAACTCTCCGGCAACTTCAAATGGCCCCGATTAGGTAAGATTCTACCATTTTTTTGGTTTCTATTGCTTCAATTCGACGAATCCATGATTGTTTTTTTAAGGGTTTTCGGTTATTACCCAGATTCGGAAGTTTAGTTATTGTTTTAAACTTCCGATTGTGGTCGAATTCTTCATTTCACAAAAACATTGGTCATATTCGGGTGCTAAATATTTAGGTTTCCTACCGATTAAAGAACTTTTTTCATTACTGAACCCTAAATCGACCATAATCGGAAGTTGAATGTTTTTTTTTCCTCCGAATATACTAGAGAACTGCAAGTTATTTGTAATTTGCTTCTGAATTTCTAGGATCAACCACTTTAGTATTTTCTGGAAACAAAATGATTTATATTCTGTAGGAATTAGTTTTGTATGACAACCGATTGTTGTGTATTCGGTAGGTTAGACTCTCTTTTGACTTTCGATTATGTTTATTCGGAAGACTATGTTGGAATATAGATTCCGATTATAATGTATATTTTAGGTTGTTTTCTTTTGGATAAACATATTCGGACACCAAAAAAAACTTTCTTTTTTTTCCGATTATTTATATTTGGCCGCTTATTTTGAACTGAAACGTTCGATTATGAAAAATCGAAGGCTAATGGTTAACTAAATCAACCGAATATGTATATTCGAGAATTTGGATTTAGATTAACTTTCGATTGTGTAGTTTGGTAACATATGTTTACGAACCTATTGTACTTTATTTTGTTTTTTAGGGATAGGCGAGGTAGAAAAGTCGAAGATGGAATTGTCTTAGACAGTGCAAGGATGGAAAGGCGTAGGAACTTGACAGCTAGTGCAAGGTGAGCTAGGACTGCTAAATCCACTTCAAGTGCTCAAGATGAAACTCAACAAGGTGTTCAACCAACTTCCCCACAATCATAACCAGTTCAACAAGGTGTTCAACCAAGTGCTCCACAATCTGGTGGGCCCGGAGGTGTATGAAAATTAAGCGCAATAAAAACGGGCCTACAGTAATACCGCAAGTGCACGGTCGTCGGTTGTAGCTCGTGCAAGTACGGGTCGATCCACAGAGACTGGGGGTGTTTGGAGTTTCTAGCTATTTGGGCTCTAAATTGCTATTGGGCTTCTAATTGTGCTTTGGGCTTAGTGGGTTTTTGTAACAATGAAATGGTTTTGGGCTCAGTGGGCTTTTGGATTGACTGTGAACTTATGGGCTTTTGGTCTTTTGAATTGCACTGGGCCTTGGGCTAACAGTGACTGTGAATTGGGCTCAATGTCTTTTGATGTGAACTGGGCCGTTGGGCCTTAGGTTTCTAAACAGATACAGTGGGCTTTTGTAATGACTGGACTTGTAGCCCAGAATTGAACTGGACCTGGAGCAGCAGCAGTGGTGGCTTCAGCAGCAGCAGAAGCAGTGCACAGCAGCAGCAACAGCAACAGCAAGTAGTAGCAGCTGGGGGAGAACTGGCAGCAAGGCCAGGGAAGGAAAAGGGCAGAAAATCCAAAAAGACCTAGTGCAGCTGGAGCTAAACAAGGCAGCAGAGCACTAGGCCAAGGTAAAACATGGATATTTACAATGGCAAAAGCAAACAGCAAACAACAATGATGATGGTGAAGGTGACAATGGCATATACATGGAAGCAACACAGGGAAAAAGGATGCGAATTTACAATGGCATGGCAGTGATAAATCAAAGGCAATGGCCAAGGGCCAAAGGCAAAGGAAGAACAGGGCACAAAACAGTTAGAAAAAACAGCTATAAAAACAGTGATAAGAAGCCACAAAAAAGATAGATAACAAAGAAGAACAGGAAAGATGTTAGGCAGTGGTTTTTTTTTGGTTAAATCCTTGTCCCTAATGGAGCTAGGTGGAGGTTCTGCCTGCCTATGTTCCAGGGCATACATAATGGAATGGAGGAGAAGCTTGTCCCTGTTTTACTCCTAGCATTGACTGTCTTTTAACAGCACAATCAATCACAAGCAACAGTGGACACTAAATTCCTCCATTTCTCAATCAGCTCAATTTACATGAATTCTAACAACTTCCACCACTAACAGTGAACACAAGTGATAAGAAAGGCACAAAACAGCAAACAACAATGGAGATAAACAGTGAAGCAAAGACAATAAAAGACAGTGTAATAAACCAAGGCCTAAGCCAAGGGCAGTGATGTGAAGAAAACAGTGAAGTAGAAATAAGAAAAAATGAAGACAGAGATGATCACTAGGACGTTGAATATCCACCATTAACCTAGGGATATTCTAATCACTCAAACTAAAATAATTACCAAAGTGCTAATTATCTGATTAAAGCACAACTAGTCTAAGGGCTTAGCAACACTGAACATGAGCTGCACTGATGAAGACTATCTCAGCTGGTTCATAATTTCATCTGTCCTAGCATTTGGGATTCAGAACATACATAACAGAACAGTACAGAACATTACATCAAATGGAGAAACTGAACAATACACAAAACATGGAAAAACATGGATAGCAAACATGGATAACAAAACATGAATTGAAACAAGATAAACTAAAACTGAATTTGGAATTAAAATTGAAAATTAAAATTAAATCTACAAATACAAAACAGGGAAGAAAAATCTACCCAAGAGGAACTGGCTAGTCCATCCCTCATGGGGATACACTGGCTAGTCCAGAGATATCCAATACAACACCCAAAGCTCTATTTATACCCAATTCCCCCAATTTAGGGTTTTACACAATTCCCTCAAAAATTCCCAAAACAGTGAAATTAGGGTTTGGTATTCTCACCTAATTCGCTGAAATCAATCCCAATTAACGTCGACCCATGCCTTGTAATCTCTTCCTGCTCCATTCCCATGCGCCAAGCTACTCTAGACTCACCTATTTGACTGATTTCTCACCTAGGGTTTCAGAGAAAAGAATGGTGAGAAATCAGTGAAATAGAGGGCTAGAGAGAGGGTATTAGGTGGTTTAGGTAATATAGGTGGTTGTGATGATGGTATGGTGGTTGCATGGTGGTTGTAGCAGGTGAAGAAGGTGGTGTGATGATGGTGGTGCGGCAGTGAAGGTGGTGGAGTTGCAGAGAGGGATGAGGTCGATGGAAAGAAGGGAGGGGCTGTTTTGTTTGGGTAGTATAGGGTTTGGTGTTAGAGTGTTGATCGGGGATATCAAGTTGGATGATCTTCAAAGCTAGGCTGTGGGATGTGGAGTTGATAGAACAATCTGACGGCGAGATGGAGTGGAGCTTGTAGCTACCGTCGGATGCATAGATACAACGAAACCGACGGCGCAAGATGGAGTTAGGTACTGTGGTGTTAAGCGGAAGTATTGAGATTCGATGCATAGTCAAAGAAGCGACCGTAGGATTCAAATGCAATCTAATCTGAAGGCTTAGAATTTAGGCACTATGATGTTTGACAAGAACTTCAGATTTTGATGCACTATAGTGAAGCGACCATCGGATTCAGATGTAATCTAATCTGACGGCTGAAGATGGGGGCGGGTATGGATATAGAAAATGGGTTTGGGTAAGGGTTTTGGGCCTTGGGTATGCCAAGCCCATATCTTCTTTAAGAACAATTCTTCCTTCTTGAGCCCATTCCTAACTTTTTGGTCTTGTGCGCACCATTCTTTGCGGCTTCCTTGCGTAATTTCTTCCGGCTTTTGACCACTCTTCAGCTCTTTTCCGCTCCGCAAGTCATCCAGACTTTATTTATTACCTAAAAATATAAAATTAAGTAAGAAAAATATTTATTCTTGAAAACAATGAAAATACAGAATATGGGATAAAATGTAGAATTAATGCACAAAGGATGAGTTAAATGCCAACAAAAAGGGATAAATATATACAATATTTGGCACTCATCACAATCACAAGCTGAAATTCTACCTAGTGTTCAACTAGAAGCACCAGAAGATACAGTACCAGAAGTAGGACAACCTAGCGGTGCGCAAGAAGAAGGTGAAACCGAAAAGAAAAATCCTCCTCGAAAGAAAGCGAAACACCTTATCCCACAAGAACTCAAGATGAAGGATATTCTAGAAGGTGTAATCCTTGGGCTGCCGGAGGATGGAGGACAATTGTTATTTGGATACAAAGACTCCTGGGCCAAAGAAATATATGAAACCGAGATAATAATCCTATCCATTTTATTTACGTATTATCTTTTTGTTCGTAATTGTTTTGAGGGTTATAGGTTTCGGTTATTCCTAATTTCTTTTAAATTGTCGTGTGTTTAATAGTATCATTCTGATGCGGTTCGTATACTCAAACCCACCGCCGCACCAACTAAAATGCTGGATTGTCCTTTATCCGATGAATGTGAAAGGTTCAAGACAATTATTGCTAATTCGGGGTTGGCTAGTGCTGCCGAGAACTCTATGTTGAAACATGACCGGGTGGCTATATCGGCATTTGTGGAGAGACTTTATCCTGAGACCGACACCTTCCATATGCCGTTTTGGGAGATGACGATTACCCCAGATGATGTTATGCAGATTCTTATACTCACTGACCATGGAAAAGGTGTCAGGGCTGAGTGCACAAAGCAGTTGGAATGGGACAAAATTTATACTCTAACTAATAAGTGTTTTGGTTGGGATGAAGAAACATCAAAAACTGAGTTCAATAGATGCATGAAGTATAGAACTAGACAGTTCAACATGGGTACTCCGATAGATATGTTCAATGGCACCAAGGAAAAAGAAGATAAAGAAGCTTTAATTGATGAGCAAGTGAACCACGCGGCCACCGCATATCTCTTATGTGTATTGGGATGTGTCATTTTCCCCAATACCAGTGGCAATCGGGTCGATACCAACCTTTTACAATTTCTGGATCCTCTCAATAAAATGCATGAGTACTCTTGGGGCACGGCATGCCATGCGTGGTTGATGGAAGAGTTGAGAAAGGCGTCGGGCCTCATCGAGCACTCAAGGTGAAGTCCCAAATGATGAAACCAATGATGATGGTGTTCCAAGTCGTCGAGGTAGTAAAGGTCGCAAAGTCAAACCAAATAGGAACCACTAAACTCTCGATGTTTTGTTAACTTTATGGATTTCAAAGTTTATGTCAGATTATGTCGTTTTCAATGTTTGTGACGTATTATGTCGTTTTAAAGGTTTGAGTCGGATTATAAGTTAGTACATTATGTTTATGGTTTATGAATAGTTAGTTTTATGGATTATGAATGGTTTTATTGCTACCTTTACGCATTTAACGATGAGTCGCAAGCAAATCACATGCAGAGATATGAAACTGTTGAATTTTGATGCACAATCGGAAGATTAATTTATATACGTACCTCAAGATTCTGGGGATTTTGCAAAATAAATTCATATTCGGAAAGTAAGTTCACTCCTTGAACTTTCGATTATAATAATCGAGAGTTTTGTAATATAGTTGTCTAACGATTATTCAATGTGAAGAAAACTTTGTTTCCTGTATCCAAACAACACCAAATTCGGAGAGTAAATTCACTCCTTTAACTTCCGATTATAATAATCGAAAGTTTTGTAATATAGTTGTCTACCGATTATTCTACGTGAAGAAAACTTTGTTTCCTATATCCAAACAACACCATATTCGGAGAGTAAGTTCACTCCTTTAACTTCTGATTATAATAACCGAAAGTTTTATAATATAGTTGTCTACCGATTATTCTATGTGAAAAAAACTTTGTTTCTTGTATCGAAACAACACCATAATTGGAAAGTAAGTTCACTCCATTATCTTCCGATTACTATAATCGTTAGATTTATTTAATATTGTGCTTCCGATTATTGTATGTGAAGAAAACTTTGTTTTTTGTATCCAAACAACACAATAATCGGAAAGTAAGTTCACTCATAAAATTTGTGATTATGATAAACAGAAGCTTGTGTAACCAAATAAACGACCGATTACCCATTATCGGTAAAGCTTTTAAATTAATGTGCTTCTATTACATAAAGTTTAAAAGACCTTAACGTTACAATCATGTTAAAAGCACCTAAATCTATACTCTTACAATCACTTAAAAGTATTAAGAAAAATCATAACTTCCAGTGACAATAGAAATTGTCCCTCTTGATTTTGTAACATCCTTCATGTTCAAATCGTTTCCCGTAGAGGTCCACATACCGGCGATCAGCAAGATTTCTCTGAAATTACGAACGAGTAACAAGTTAGTACTAACTAATGTTTATGTGAGCCGGCGTTACAAAGATACTTACTCGTTTTTCATACGTCCACCAAGGAAAAGCGTTCCTAACAAGTCGTTCTTCATCTTCAAGTTTGTCAATCTCCTTATCAAGCGCATTCTTTCTCATCTTAATGTCATTGGATGATCTTCGAATTTGATTACCATCTAACTCCTCAAGTACCATTAAGATACGGTTCCATAACTGCTCTTCGGGTTCTGATTTGTGGAGCTTGTGAACACGATCATGAGTAGTTACCACAACGTACGCTCTATAAATAGCACAATCTTCTTTTTCGGCAAAATTAGAACTGAAGAGAGGATAGAGTTTGGTGCAAATGGGTTGATAGAGTTTCTCTATATAGGTTCATGGACCAACGACTCTTTTTCTTTTTCCAAAAAACTCCAACGGCTATTTCATCAATTAGGTTTAAACGGCTATTTTGATGAAGGTTGAATCTAGAGCTACTTATAATCGGTAGGTTTACAAGTTATATTATTAACGATTATGACAGATTTCAAAATTCATCAACTGAAGGATTTAAGAAAAATCTCATTTTGGGGCAACCCATAATCGGGAGGTTTTGTAACTTATTCAGCTTCCGATTCCGATTATGGCTACATCCAAAACACAGACTAAATGGTTATGGTTGGCTTTATACTCTCAAAACCTATGGAATTTGGCCAAGGTTGAATCTGGGGCTACTTATAATCGGTAGGTTTACAAGTTATATTATCTAACGATTATGGGAGATTTCAAAATTCATCAACTGAAGGATTTAAGAAAAAAACTCATTTTGGGGCAACCCATAATCGGGTTTTGTAACCTATTTAGATTCCGATTATGACTACATCCAAAACACAGACCAAATGGTTATGATTGGCTCCGTACCCTCAAAACTTATGAAATTTGGCAAAAGTTGAATCTGAGGCTACTTATAATCGGCAGGTTTACAAGTTATATTCCATACCGATTACTGTTTAATGCTACCGATTATTGTTTTGGCTACCGATTATAAAAGGGCATACACACATTAACCGGTAACTACTGAGTCTATATTTACTACCGATTATCTTGTGGTACCGATTGAGGTGTTAGCTACCGATTATAAAAGGACATATTAATCATTTCGAAAAATCGGAGATAAGGAGTAGCTTAGATTTACGTTTGGATGACCTTTTTTGTTCTTTTGTGTCGCCCCTGAAATGCCACGTAAATAAAAGCTAACCTCAACAAAAGAAACTCTTATTGAAAACTTCATGGCTTCTTTTTTTCTCCTCAATTTTAGGAAAATGGAATTCATCACCTGCGGGATAATACCACTGGTACTTCCATCTCCAGTGTAATTAGTTCCCATAGTATACGTCTTGCCTGATCCACTCTACATCAATACACAAACACAAAATAATGCATTAGTAATCAGAGAATAGAACACCACTAGAAATTTAAGACCAGAATTATTGAAAAAGGAAATCATACTTGTCCATAGGACAGAACTGTTGCATTATAGCCATGAAAGAGGGCATCAACAAGTGGAGCCACACAATCACCATAAATCGAACTCGGGGGTGAAGCCTTGTTTCCATAAACATAATCAAACGTAAAAGAATGGGTTCCAATCTGAACCTGTAATTAAACATAAACACATAACATTATTAAGAAATTTCATCAAAAATAATAACAACACAAAGCCTGCAAAATTCAACAGAAATTTTACCTGAGGTTCTCCAGGAATAAAAGAAATACAATCACTACAACCTGATAAGACCTCTGTATTAATCAAAGGTCTAACGTTAACAGCAACTCTAATGCATTCTGTACTATCCATTTGCCAAATATTGATAAACCCTAACACCAAATTCCAACAGACAAAATCTCTATAATTTTCACAGAGACTATCTTGAATCAAAGATTAAGAAAAAAGATCCGAGTACAAACGATTGAAAGAATCAAAAAGGAAAGACGAAAGGGGAAAGAGAATTAAGGTTGAAGATGCCTGCGGAGAAAAGAATCAGAGAGGAAGAGGGATGGGGAAAGAGAATTACGGTTCTTCCGTGTGTATTTTCACCGTCATAAATTTTTTTATTATTTTTTTAATAGGCCACCGACATAACTTCTCACGTGCTTCCATCTTCTTTTTTAATAGGCCGCCGACCTAACTCCTCACGTGCTAGTCCCATCTCCAAATAGACAAACTTTAAGATGGTCAACAAATACGCGTCAATATTTAGTCAAAGTTAGCACGGTCGTAAATCTTTTTTTTCTATTTTCCAAATAAGATTTCATTAAGAAAATATATGAGCAAATGCTTGATCTATACTTTTAGGGTGGGCAAAGACATTTCAAGCTTCTCATTTCTCCAGGAGAATAGTCGAGATAGTTCTTTCTAATTTCTATAGATTAAGCACATTCGAGATAAAGCCCACCGGAAAGCGCTTTCTCAGTTCATTTGAGCAGGTTGAAAGCCTATTGACATAGTGGGTAGCGATAGGTATATTCTGAGATACACATTCTCCATTTTCATCTCATTTTACGGATTTAACTCCGCACGGAAGCGGATACCTGGAGGGAGTAAGAATTCAAGCAGTTTACTTTAGCTACCGATCTTATCTACTGGGATAAAAATTGTATCGTCATAACATCATCTTTGCTAGACTACCGATCTTATGGCTTATAGAAAACTGAGATCCCTAGTACGTTCAGATATTGCATCAGTGAGACATGTATGTATCGATAGTTTTCTTTGTAGATAATTTCAATATTTTCATGTGCTGTACATATTCCATGCCAGCATTTTACCCTTCAGCCTAACAATTCAACAAATCCTATTTCAAAACTGGACATTACAATGTCTTCCATGGCCAGAGGAAATCTTATTTCTCTCCATTTTCATGTTTAACTTAACAATGCCCAGCAATTCAACAAAATCGCTTTTAAGATACGACATTACAATTTCTTACATGGCCGGATGAAATCCTTTTTCTCTCCCTATATGATTTAATTTAACAAACTAGATACCTTAAGACGACAGCCCGGAGGCTTTATACTCTTTTATGCCCTAACCCTAGCACTGTCCTAGTTCTCTCCATCTTGTATCCCCTGACAAGATAGCCTCTTCCTCTTGAAGGCAAGCATCTCTGACTTTCACCAGAAACACCATTATATACTCTTCAGAAGGTCCAGGAGATGATAACATTTGCCTGCTTCCTCAGAAAAAGTAAAAGTTAGATAAAATTATCATGGGAGTTCATCAACAGATATCAACATGTAATCCAGTAAACTACGAAAGCACATCATAACTATAAACACACATATTCATAACACAGTATGATGACTCTTTAAGAAGAACTTCTTTTTTTTTGGAACAGGAAAACATAGAGTTAAAATATCTGATGCATATACAGAGATCGAAGAGCCAGTGCACTATTGTAGAGCCCACTTGGAATCGAATCAATCAGCTCATAAACTGATGAGATATTCTAATCATCCTGTAAACCGTTGTCACTCGATATAAAGCTCAATTTACAACTTTTCACCCAATTATCAAGTATTTGGATGATTCAATAATACAAGATCATCCTATCACAGCAATTGGGACTGCAAATTTTAAAGTGAGCTAATTTTTTTATTGAGATTATATACACGAGGAGAATACCTTCATAACCAGATGAGCTGTTGATTTGGTTGCAATTGGGCCCTACAAGTCCACAAAGATTATAGCTCATGTTGCCCTAACTGTAACTGGTGATAACTTATAGACAGTAGATATTATGGACCAAAATCAAATTGATTGCATGATAATTTGATTTCTATACAGAATTTGCTAAAATGAGCATGATAGTGCCACTCTAGTGCAGTACTCCATGTCCAAGTAAAGCTGGAAAGAGCAGGAAAATGTATATTATTTCAAAATAAAACAATCAGCCAAACTGTTTCAATTCTCCAGAGACAACTTCATCATCCATAGTTTTACGAGGAAATGGAAGGGGGGCGAAAAGGAATTCTACAACAGAAAACCCAAGAAATGGCTACTTTAACCCCACTAAAATTCTGAGACATTTATTAGTATCACAAACTGTTTACCGTATTTCCTTAAAACTAACAATGTTGTGTTCAATTTCTAAACACAATTTCTAGTAAATGTAAAATGCATTATGCATGTACAATTTATCATAGTTGATTAAAAAAGAGAAGGACAACAACAAGATGGAGCATTTACCTTCTGTGATTACTTATGATGAGCTTCTTCATCTGTAATTACCTTCTTTGGTTTGCTTTTTTTTTGCTGATATTTAGCATATGAATACCACACACCACCAGCCGTGTTAATGACCAATCCTGTAACGTTTAAGGCGCGTACTTGCACGCCGCCAAGCAGGATAAAACCAAGAGTCTAGAGAAAAGGTTACGGACTTGTTACTATACAGATGACTGTTTTGCTAGGTCGTAATAGAAACAATCGAACTCATTAAAGAAGTATGCTTACTGTTGATCCGACACCCTTGAGAACTCCAACAATGGTGGTTGTAAGAGCTGAGTTGACTATAGTACACAAGAACATGGTGAAATTAAGAACGATTCCCATCACCAACGAAAGAATGAGAACCATTAAGAACGAAAACGAGATAGCCTGTCCAATCAAAAATGAAAATTAGTCAGAAATAATAGAATGTTTCGATTGATTGAAATAGTAGCATATTTCTGTAACATAGATAGCCTTGAATGTATGTTGAAAAGAAATCAAATTTTCTAAAATGAGATCTCTTATTTTTAATTTTGTGATCTACAGCTTAGATTTCCCAATTGCCATCTGAAACGTTTAGTATGAATAGCAAGCTAAAACTCTTGGAAATGCAGTAACCACGAAGTGCCCTAAACTCCAATACCTCAGAAAACACACCAATAGCGTGCCAAATCCTCCTAACTGAAGTTAGAGCTGGATATCTAATTCAAGTAAGTCAAAATTCCTTACTTGAGTAGCACTACTGGTAAAGTCAGGTCCCGAGAAAATAGATACGGCAAGTTTTACAATAAGATACTGGAAACAAATTCCACACTGTGCACAGGGATGGTGAACAGAAAAAAATGGAGTAAATTTCGAATTTTGAAGAATTAAAAAGTTTAAGAATCCTTACCTTGTCGAATAATAAGTACACACAATTGGGAAATTCCCCTGTGGCTATGATAAGGAATAGAAGAAATGGAAGAGATAAAAATCCATTATAGAACATTAGCTCCACTGAGGATAGCCCATCCTCTGCACCAGACTTCTCAACGAGTACCAAGTACATAGTCTACAAACATAACCACTGTTTTGAATGAGATCAACAAACAAAGAGAGCTGAGGACTCAGCCAGTCCAAGATCAAACTAACCTGGAAAAAGACAGATGTGAGGGCCATAGTGTACCCAAAGAGGTCAAACGAGAAATCTCCAAGTGCTGCAATGATGACCCCGAAAGCAGTAAATAGGACTGAGAGAGACACCTGCAAAAAGACAGGCAAAAATTGTAAGGATATGCGACAATTATACAACTAATGAAGCATTTGTGCAGGGAGGTAGTATGAAATAGTGGAAAAAATTATTGTTGCCACAGCCACTGTTTACGTAGGACGTCAGCAACTTTACATCATTACTACACGACAATAAGTAATTTACTTCATCAAGTTTGCAAATACATAAGAAGAAAACAAAACAAAACAAAAAAGCAATGAGTTTGTCTATACACAAGCAAACCACAAACCTGTGTTGGAGGCTTCCCCTTTCCAGAGAAAAATCCAGCTACCAAGACAGCAAGTGGTGTAAGTCTCTTCAATGCGATATACATTGGAATGTTGACCCCTTTTAAGCTAGCTAAAGCAAACGCCACATTTGCATTGTAGAACAATGACACGGGGAATAGTTTTTTTGCAGTCGCCAAGTTTAGTTCTTTAGCTTTTACATACCCCATAACACGGGCAAAGTGTATAAGAAAAGTTGTTGCCAATTGCTAGAAGAAATCAAAGAAAGTTAACAACACTCGTATCAGTGATAAGAAATTTAGATTGTACATAACTTCGGAAAATAAAAGATTTATTGACAGTGACATGCACCTGAAGAAAGAGTAGAGTCATTGAGTGTGAATACTGCATCAAAACAGCCTTATTGATAAAAACCATGGCCATAGACGCGATCCCATAGGAGATGGCAGAGAATAAACTGAAGCATACACACACCAGACGTAGAGTTAGAAACCTTAAGAGTTTAGACTACCTCCTGGGACAGCAACGTACATGTGAAAATCAAAGTTATAACTTATAGTTTTCAAATAGGATGGCAGGACCAAGAGCAATCAAGAGACGGATATATCACATGCGATGAAAACAACAGTTATGATCACATCTTTCACGCACTATGGCAGATAACAGGACAAATATTCTTATCAGTTTTTCCCATAATCTTTCTCACCCAATGCATTATTTTTTTTATTTGTTCAACAACATTCTGTTTTTCTTATCAAGCCTGTTCAGTTTTTGGTGATATGTTTATATACTATAAAGGTACTATTGTTTTACTATCAAGTATCAACAGATCGAAAGATATTTACGGCCACATTTTCCAGAACCGTAGTCCCCTTCTGTAAATTTGAACATAACTCACCTTAGCAATGCACAATTGCCAAATAAGATTCCTTTTGAGCATCAATTCATGAGAGCCATCAAACTGAAATGTGACAAATTCAAAACCAAAGATTCTAAGGTTGGACTACTAATTATGATTTATTTACTTGAATTCAGTAGTCTATAACACCTCAAACAATAACAATCAAGATCTCAAGACAAATTTTACAAAAAGTACAGTTGCGGAATCAAAATAAAAAAGAACTTGCTGAGAGAGATAACAAACCTCAAATACGGAACCGTTTCTGCAACAATGACAGGATCCATTTGAATGAAAACAATAGACTAAACCCTAAAATCAGTTGTAGCCTTTCAAATAATAAATCTTGACCAAAATTTACAAAACAAAAGAGGGTATTAATTTGGATCTAAACAAGAACAATAGTACATTGTTACGAGATAGAAAGTGTAGAAAAGGTTAGTTTTACTTGAAGATGAAAGAATGTTTGATGTAAGGTTTGCAAGAAAAGCCTTATGATATTTTATGGGTTTTGAATTTCGTGTTTGAAAGCAGTGAATTCAATTAAGTGAAGTAAAATTATTATCTTTTTATGAAAACGAAGGGAAGTAAAAAATATAAAAAATGATGGAGAGAGAAATAAAATGTGGTAAAACGAAGATATTCACAATTTTGGCAGTAGCTGGGAAATGTATAAGAGTTTCTCCGATATGACGTGCGTGGAGATAAATGTCAAAATCTATCTAGGATACATATTCATTTTCGCTAAAATTATTTTCCAATCATGATGTCTTAAACCAATGTATAGATGACATTGTTTACCATCTTAATCAACTTTTAATTAATTAAATTAACTTTAATATATTAACTAACCATTTTTAGTTTTACCAAAATCTTAATTATGTAAAATAAAAATTATACTAATTAAATGAAGAGTTCACATCCAATATCGTTGGAGATGAAAAAAATTTCTCCCTAATTTTAAGGAATAACAGATCGGGTGTCTTATTTGTGTTGTCATATATGAAGCACACACAATGATCATTGGAGAAGCTCTAAACAGCTATTCTAGACATACTTCGAAAAAAACAACCAGAAAAACGGCTTCTCACATATTTTGGGTATTTGTGGGTTTCAGTGGACCCCGCCCCTCGGGAGTTTAGCTGGGGCCACAAGTATTTGTGTGTGGCGGTTGTTTTGTGGTTTTTTTGCGCGGTCGGTTGAGACTTTTTTGATGTATAAATGACATGAATATGGGCACTTCCATGTGACAACTCTGCTTGCTGCTAACAAGTAACAACTAAGGCTGGTCTTTGTACTCAACAATTTCGAATGACTAGAAAAGAACGAGAATACTAGATATCGGTACACAGCATGTATTGTCCAGTCAAGTTAGATACCGGTCCTTGACATGGAGCGCAAGTGGACGGAGTTCTTATATGGTTGTTATTTAGGTTTCTGATCGGGTATTACGCATTTTTCAATTGTCAAGGTTTTTCCATGGAAGTCATTTCAAAAAAAAATTTATATTAGTACCAGTTTTTGTTAATCATTTCTGAACCTGGATTTTGTATGCTCAACTGTTTTCTTCTCGATTATCATACCTATTTTTGCACACCTAAAAAAAACTTTTTGTTAATCATTTCTGAACCTGGATTTTCTATGCTCAAATGTTTTCTTCTCAACAAGAATGTTCGGCACGTGCGTATGCACGTGCTTGGATCAGTTTTTCTAGAGCCTATCCCTTAACCCACTCAACAGTCATCTCTACTTCTCCTGCTTAGAAAAAAAGAAAATAAAAAAGTCTCCACTTCTCCGTCTACTGAACTGTTCTCTCTCAAAATTGCTTCTGTCTCACTGCCATGAAATCTCCTCGCAATCACTACTAAGGTTTTATTTTATTACTGTGATTCCTCGGATTTTGATACAAACCTCTTTTTGTTGTTTGATTATCAAATGTAAAACAATCTTGTTGTAAAGGTTGAGGGTTAGTTTGCATTGAAGACCCAACTAATTCTTCAAGGGCTATATATACATATATATGCAGAGATTTCCTAAAAATTGGATATGATCTTAACACCTTTTTTTTGAAATTGGTATTTTCTATTTTGATTCAAATCAAAGTTCTCTCTGATTCAACAATGGTGAAATAAACTAAAGCCATTATCATCTCCATCAAAGTATAGTAAATCACCAATATACCCTCCGATTTGTTTTTTTACAAAGCATAAATATTAGCTTGGGGGTCAACAAAAATGAATTCGACGTATAAATCTGAGTGTAACCATTTTCTCCCCTGTCATATTACCATTTTGCCCTCACATTATATTTCCATTTTCGATTCTATTGTGTGAAGTTAAGGGCAAAATCGGAAGTTCAATTTTTACAGCTTCAGTTGCTACAATAAGGGGTATTCCCTTTATATAATAGAATAGATTAAAAGAAGCTGCGCTATTAACCTTGAGAACACATTGTATTATAAAATTTGGGAGTTCACGGGCATGTTCTTATGTATATGGAGTTATTCACTTTTATAAAGTTCAGATCCCAAATTGATCTGGAAAACCATAAACTTTAGGATTCTCTGCAATGTTGTGATCCATCTATCACGTTTCTTTGTTTCCCATCTTGCGTTTTGGCATTTGGGATGGCAAACGCCTATAACTTATATGGTGGATGGCCTTTGATGTCGTATGGATCATGAAGACCCGGAGAGTGTTTGATCCTTGGAACAGTGAGATTTTTGGTGTAAATGGGGTTTGACGTTTTCTTTACCCAAAAATCGGTTTAGATTTTGTATAGCAGTTACCAGAGTTATTTGTTGAGTGCAATTAAATTTTTAAGCCCTTGTAGCATAATTCCTATGCATATTGTCAGAAGCTTTTTGACTTTTTTTCACGGTTTGCTAACTGACTAAATTTTTTATCTCCTTATGCACAAGGATATGATCTTATTTGCATATAATCAGCTAGAAAACAACTACCAGAACCATCGGCAATAAGATGTATCCGCCTGTGTGTTATGTACTTCCCAATTTCAAAGGTAAAATATAGAATTTTTTAGTTTCCTCTAACATGATGTTATTAGTACAACTAGAGTTATTTGCATAAATTTTGCTGGTAGGGTTCTTGGTTTCATTCTTTTTCATCAATGTCAGCATTTTCTATTCGAATTCTTGATAAGAGTTTTGAAATTGTAGTTATATTTGAAAATTTAATCATTTGACTACTTAGATAAGATTTATGGCTACTTAGTACATTAGTGAACCTTAGTTTCAGGAAATTTCCTATACCGAATATATTTGATGATTGTTTTGGGGTAAAAAGTGAAAAAGAGAGAGCACCAAGTACACCATCAACTTTTTCGTTCGGCAACCTATATGGGAAAAACCTAATACAACAAGTAGGTCATAGTAAACACCATTGAATAAGATTATATAGAGAGTTTATCTCTTTCTCTTCCACAATCAATATGTTTAGACTGAAAACCTATGAACCTAATTGTGTAGAAGAGCTCTTGAACGATCTCAAAAATCACTATCCAAGATCAATCTAGTCATGTACGAATTAAGAGGATCCGAATCCTAACAAATATGAAACTTGCGATCTATCTTTCAAGATGCGAATTCAACAAGAACAAGTCTTATTATTTATCTCAATTAATAAGGACTTAAACTATCTAGATTGATAATGTACTACTTGTGCTATTCATACTATACAAATAAAACAATGTAATGCGGAAAAGCAAAAACACAAGACACCAGAAATTTTGTTAACGAGGAAAACTGCACCTGCAGAAAAACTCCGGGACCTCGTCCAGCTTTGAACACCATATTATATTAAACTGCTACCGACACTATAGCCCACTATCATACTTCATACTGGAATGTAGTTGAAACCGAATTAACCCTCTAAGCAATTCAGTTGCAATCGTATCCCTTACGTCTCTTGAACCTCGTTTGATTTTACACACTTGATTCCCTTAGTTGACGTCCTTTATAGCTTAAGAGTTGCTTCAACCTAATTGAAGACTTCATAAAAGCCTATTTGATTTCCCTTTTTATTTTTCAATCTAGGTTTGGAAATCTGTTTACAATAGACAAAGTCCAGTAAACCTCACGAATCCGGAACACTTACAATCAGTTAGCTGAGAAGCCTGGATTACTAGCCACATCTCAAGAGTAATCCAAACAAATCAAAGAATAGTTTATATATCAATCTTGAGGAATCACAAAAGTATAGGACGAAGTGATTTCTATCTGTCTCGTTCCTGATCTAAGATTACTAAAACCTCAAAGATCAATAAAAATACGATTCGGATACACAAACTATCAAGTAAAAGATGGTCTGGTCGAGCTTCACGGATCCCTAAGTAAAATCTTCAAAGTCATAACTTAACTATGTTTCACAAAGAAACCTAGGTTATAGAGTGCCACGAATCGAGAAATCTTGTTGCATGAGTCTCTCTCTCTATATAGATTATCAAGGCTCCAGGTAACTTTGAATTCAATAAAGGGTTGCTTGGAATTCAAGCGAACACTTTATCAGTTTAGATTAAATTTGTATTAAGAATCCATGTAACATGTCAAAATTCCGCTTTGAAATTACGTAAAAGAATATGCACTTTTAGTCCAGGGTTCTGGAATCGTGCACAATGACGTTTCATGTTGGCAAGAATGCCTCTTAAACTTACAAGCATAAATGGTGTTCAATAACACTGAAAACTTAAACCATGATGCACAAGCTCAAGAAATTTTGTGAAAAAAGTTGTCTTAAAAGTGTTTATAAGAGTTGTAGCACAACTGAACACATTTATAAAACAGTTCGTGAGTTTATGCTTAAATCAGAACTGCAGTAGGCATACCAACGGAAAGTCCACAAACGTAGCCTCCAAGGTTATGCGTACTGAGTATGTGTACCTTAGCCAGCTCGCAAACTTAGAACCCAAGGGTACATGTACTTGGTATGCGTACCTCCTCTATTCCCGAACTCATATCAACAGGGTACGCGTACTGGGTCTAAGAAAACTTTCCTAATAGCCAGCCATAGACAACATATAATTTCTTGGGCAATTTCCAAATGATCAGTGATGTATTTTCAAATGATGATTGTAGTTGAAGTGGTAAAACGGATTCGTATCAGACTTGTGAAGAAAACAATTTTTCTAGATTTAAATTAAACACGCAAATAAATAAAATAGTTCAAACCTTTAGAGAAAAACACCAAGACTTGGATTCCACCATTGATCCATTATTTGATAAATTCTAATAATTAATTCATGCAATTTTTCTTTTAGAGTGATTCTAATATTATGCCTTTTGTAGATTTTTGAAGTAATAAATGTAAACACCAAGCATGAAACATCATGAGTCTTAAACTAAGCATGCTCCATCAAAATGAAACACAATTATTCAATAAAAATCAATTTTCCAATAAAAATCAATTTTCCAATAAAAATTCCATGCAAATAATCATGTAATAATATTGCAAATAAATAATAAAGTTAGAATTATACCATAAATAAGGACCAATGGCTTCCTCCGTCGCCTTGGCTAAGGGGTTTAGCTCCTCATCCCAAAAACACACTCACAAGATAAATTCATGGCTAAAATAGGTGTTTTTATTGATGTATAAGATGAAACAGGAAATTGTAACGCTGTGATAGTGTTACAGCGTCACCGTTACAAAGGGGTCACTGTTACAAAAGAGTATGGTAATTTAAGACTATTGTAAACGATAACTATCTACTGCTGTGAAACAACAACAGTGGTATTGAAAATAAGTCTGTTGAAGAACGACGGACTCTGCGAGTCTGTTCTTCGTGTTCTTCAGAAGTTTTAATGGCAGCAGCAGCAGCAGCGCTGTCTCCTCTATAATTGCTTCTCCTAGGCTCTCATCGACTCTAAACTCTCTCCTAAGGTCTTCCAAACTTTTCTTTGATGTAAACCAACACTTATATAGCCCAACAGATCCATAAATCTCGACTAAATATGCGATTATTCTTTTTCTTCTTCTCATGCAGTTGAAACGATAATCGCTTCTGTTGAGCTTTTTCACGTGCTGTTGGATATAAAATAGCTACCAAACTCTTCCATAATCTTGAATAGGACCATTATATGTTAATCCAGCGTCAAAGTCCTCCAGAAATCTCTCAAAAATATTCTAAAAACCCAACAGAGAACACGTCTCTCTGTTGGAAACTTTGAAACCCTCTCTCGGCCATTCCAGCCCAATTGGTTGGTTCCAATCGATTGTACTAGGCCTGTTTAGTCCATACAAGTCCAGCTCAACTGATTTCGGCGATTGAATCTCGTTAAAACTCCATCAAAATTCGATTATCAATCTGCCAGTGAACTTCCCGCCAATTTTCCAATTCAAAACATGAAGAAGGTGGGTGCCCTTATCCTGTGCTGTTCTCCCTTTAGCAGCTGCCTGGAAATAGGTCACCCCTTAGTAATTAGGTTACCCCTTATCCAAAATCGAGGGTCCGTATAGTGATTTCTCTGGGACATTTTCCGCACTTTTTTCGGGGTTCCTCCGGGATATTCCTGGGGTACTTCCGGTACAATTCTGGGGCGCTTCCGGCACGTTATCAACGGAGGTCCAAATGCCGCATTTTTAGCCAATTTCGCCACAAAGCCTTATTCTTCCAAAAACACCTACAAATAAATAAAATAACCAAATAAGTACGATATCGAGCACTAACAATATATACAAATGAGCTATATTAGACACATAAATGCGTCTATCAAATACCCCCAAACTTATTATTTGCTAGTCCTCGAGCAAATCTAATCTAAAATAAAATGACTACACTTAGCACGTGCAGTAAGCCGTTAAACCACTAGGTGGCCCTAGTGGCGTAGTGTTGTCTCCGGAGGGTTTACCAGAGGTGTACCCACAAAACCTTAATACTCCAGAGCTTAGCTATCTACGCAGAACCTTGGAAGGCACTAAAGAATCTCCTTGGTTGGCATACTTATTGACTACAGGAAGAAGTACCTTGATGCGAAATTTCAATTGTTGTACACGAGTTTGCACTCAAGCATACTAAAATTCATATAAAGTGACAGAGCTCTACTCAGATAGTTGCACTATGGACATCATATTCGGAGTCAAACTAATCACATGGAAAGATTAAGAAGATGGATATAGAAAAACATAGATGGTTTTGATGTTTACTAAGTGAACGACGTTTCCCATATCTGTCTGAAGGCCTCCGCCAAAATGAACCTATCCTAATGGATTGAGATACTAGTCTGACTAATATCAACACACTGGCATATACAAGGGTACCAGTGGTCGATAACCTAACTATAGGTCAACACAACTGGCATATACAAGGGTACCAGTGGTCGACTTTATTGAATTTATTCATTTTGGCCAAATGGTCTGGTCTCAATTTTTTTTTTTTTTTTTTTTGATAACTACCATTTTTTTTTTCATCTTTTTCTTTTTCAACTTTTTTTTTTTTTTCATGGTATCTCAATCACTCTAATTCACCCTAGCATTGGTAACAACTTGAATCGTGGGCCCCACCTATCACTTAGAGAAACATAGTTTAAAAATAAAATAAAAATAGAAGTGAAAAGGACTCAACGAGATATGGTGAAACTATCATGTTATTTCTAACACCTGAGCTCTGTGCTTTTATGAATAGACTCTTCTAGATGTTTCCATCTAATCAGATTGGTTCTTCAACTCCTACAACCAAAATGCTTCCATCCAGTTAAATTAGTTAGTGCAATCCTCAATAGGCATAATTTCTAAGCTCTGGAGTTTATTTATTGCAACTAAAAGCCAAAAAGTGTTTCTTCCCCACCCCCAAACTTAAATCTAACATTGTCCTCAATGTTTCTACTTATGAAATTAAAGCACATACAAGGAGAAAATGTTACCACTGGAGGGAAAAGAAATAAGGAAGGATATTACCGTATCACAAGAACGCGGGAGCCTCCCAGTAAATGCTAAATTTATAGTCATTAGCTAGACATTAAATACCTCAAAAATAATTTTCACCTTCCAAAGTCGTATACCAATAGTCGAAACAATTGTGGGTCCATAAGACCCAATAGAACTGCCACTAATAGGAGACAAATAGTCAAGAACAGAAAAATGAGCAGAAAGAGCACAACCTGATCTAAAGTTTCTCGCAAGACAATTGGATTTATCTGGAGTGCCCAATTGGGCTTCATATGAGTGTCTCGCGAAACATATTCATCCGAAAAACGGGCCTCTAACATATGGATTTTCTCCTGGACAGTATCAGGAGGATCGGGTTGTGAAGTCTGAATAGACTCAGGGAATACCTCACTTGGCTCGAGTCCCAAGTTAGGGACTTCCAATGGGGATACTTGACTATCACAAGAATCATTACTACCTCCAAACATAGGGTTTTCACTACTCTCAGTCAAACCTTTAATTATTGCTTGGATTTCCGAATCTTCAGAGTCCTTGAAATGCTCAAGAGCTTCTTGTAGTTCTACAGTAGGTTCACCTATCTGTCTTAGTAAGATTGTCTCATCAAATGCATCCACACAATCATTAAATAAAGTGTCATCCCAATTATCCTGAATTTGAACTAAAGTGCTAATCATATTCACTTCCTCTAAATCATTGGAAGGTTGTCTAGTAACATTAAAAACATTCAGTTCAGTGGTCATATTACCAAAGGATATGTTCATGAGTCCAGTCCTACAATTGATGATAGCATTAGATGTGGCTAAGAATGGGCGACCTAAAATCACCGGGATGTGAGCACTTGGGTCCTGAACTGGCTGGGTGTCTAGAACAACAAAATCAACTGGATAAACAAACTTATCAACCTCAATTAGAACATCCTCTATGACACCACGAGGGACTTTGACAGACCTATCAGCTAATTGTAGTGTCATGTTGGTCGGTTTCAGCTTACCAAGACCTAGCTGGGTGTATACATGATACGGGAGTAAGTTAACACTAGCTCCTAAGTCAAGTAATGCCTTATCGACCATGTGATTACCAATTGCACAAGATATGGTAGGGCATCCAGGGTCCTTGTACTTAGGGAGTGTTTGGTTCAGAAGAATTGAACTTACTTGACCAGCTAAAAAGGCTTTCTTATGGACATTAAACTTACGTTTTCGTGTACAAAGATCCTTAAGGAACTTGGAATAAGATGGTAGTTGCCTAATTGCTTCTAGTAACGGAAGGTTTATGGTAACTTTCTTAAAAACCTCCATTATGTCATTAAAGTTTGATTCATTTTTTGTTGGTGCCAATAACCGGGGAAATGGGGCTCTGGGGACAAAACCAGGCTCAACAGGACCCTCATTGGTCTCTTTAGAGACTCTATCAGTATCCTCATTTTCTGGATCATAAGGGTGAACTACAACATGTTCACTTTCAGGTATGTCGACCTTATTATCAACTTTCTTTCCACTCCTAAGGGTCGTGACAGCATTCACATGATTGTACGATTTCTCTCCTCTAGGGTTAGGATCAGTATGACTAGGGAACCTTCCATCTTCTCTCTCACTTATAAATTTAGCTATTTGTCCTACTTGAAGTTCTAACTTGGCAAGACTCTGGGAAGTATTCTTCAATTCCTGCCTAGTTTCTTGTTGAAAGCTCATGTGGTTCTTTGATAGCATGTCATGGTTACTTAGTAACATAGTGATAGCTTCCTCTAAGGTAGAGATCTTTTTCTCGGAAGTGTTCTGAAACTGGGTTTGACCTGAAGAGTTCTTAAAACCAAAACCTAGGGGAGGCTGAGAATTGCTAGACTGGCCTTGACTCTGGCCCTTAGACCAAGAGAAATTAGGATGGTTTCTCCAACCAGGGTTGTAGGTTTCTGAGTATGGGTCAAACTTCTGACGGTTCTCAAACCTAGCATTGTTATAGACAGCATGGGCTTGCTCTTCACTAACCTGACCTTCCCAAAATGAATTATCGGGCTCTATTCCACAACTAGAGACTTGAGAGGCTCTATTAGGTTCAACAAGGGACCTATTTTTAGTCTGACCCATTTCTAAAGCTTCTAACCTTCTGGATAAAGCAGCAAAATTAGCATCTGACGCAAAACTCGTATCTACCATATTGGTGCTACTTCTATTGACCAAGAGTCTTTTAGGGGGTTCAACACAAGATTCCCACTGTTGGGATTTTTCAGCGATAGCTCCTAAGAAGGTAAAAGCATCATCAGTATTTTTACTAGTGAACTCACCAGCGCACATAGACTCAACCATGGCTTTGGTCGAATAGTCTAAACCATCATAAATAATCTGTACGAGTTTCATATTATCAAATCCATGGTGAGGACACTGAGATAGTAGATCATTGAATCGCTCTAAAAACCTATAAAGAGACTCTCCCTCTTGTTGCACACTAGCACTAATTTTCTGCCTAACAGCTGCAGTTTTATGCTTAGGGGAGAATTTCATATAGAAGGCAGCGATAAGTTCCTGCCATGTTTCTATGGATTCAGATGGTAGGTTGTTCAGCCAGGTCTTGGCTTTGTCTCTCAAAGAAAAGGGAAACATCTTAAGTTTCAAGACTTCATCGGTAAGGTCCTTTATCCTAATTGTCCCACAGATTTCCTCAAAGTCCCTAATATGAAAATAAGGGTTCTCATCATCTTTTCCTAAGAATATAGGGATCATCTGAAGAATACTAGGTTTTATCTCGAAATTAGCCATAGTGGCTGGCAATTTAATGCATGAAGCTCGGTTGGTCCTAGTTGGGAACATGTAATCTTTCAAAGTTGCCATCGCTGGCACAACAGAAGTACTAGGGGTACTTTTATCACTCAGAGATAAATTCTCAAAACTGAAGTTTCCAAAAACAGGGCTCTCAAAAGAAGAGTCTTCGAGCTCCCTGCTTAAATCAGAAGAACTACTAGGTTTTTCGCTAATCAATCGACCTAGAGTATCTCTTTTCCAAGCCCTATTAACAAAATCGGGCATACACTAAAAAGAATTCAAAAAGAAATAAAAAATCCTAACAGGAAGGTTCTAGCAATCACACAGCAGGCTGACTCGACTTTACCACAGCAAACCTAAATATTTCTAGCAAACAACAAGCATGATGGCTCCACTTAGATTGTTTCTAGACCAGCTTCTAATCCTTCGAAAGGGAATTCGTTACAATTTGAGCAAACCCCTCTGGAATCAATCCAAGTTAAAGCAAGTTGAATCGAGGCGAGGGAAGCTCAGTGGAGCTTTGATACCCAAAACCTCACCGATCCAATGCGGCGCAGTCACGCATTCAACTCGCAGAAACCGTCAAGAACTTCGAGGTGTGCTTAAAAGAGTAACCAATATTTTTCGAATGATTGTCCTGTTAAGCTCGATACCCTATAGGTCTCTTTCTAGTCCAAATTTTAGGCTTAGGTTCGCTTTAGGTTTCGTTTTCCTAAGGCGGGCAAGAAGGGAGCGGTGATGAAATCCGAACCCTTATCTTGTTTAGGCCTTGCCCTTTACTAGGAAAATAAAGACAGTCTGGTTCGTCCTCAAACAATTAGCACCTTAAGGAGTACAGTAACTCGCTTGCAGGGGATTCGCGAGTGTTTCGATTGGACTTACCTCCCGTACCAGACGGGCGAAGAACCGTTGTAGTCGACTCGGGCCGCGACTCCTATGCCGTGTGCGAACCCGAGGGGCCGAGACGATATTGTAATCGTCTTCCTTCCCTGCAAACAGTTTATATTTAAGGGTACCCTTCCGTAGGGTTTAAAAATAAAAATAAAAATGTCCCAAAATTAATGTCCAAAGTCCATAAAAAAAATACAAAAGAAAAGAAAGTCTAAAAAAAAAATTACAAAAATAAAAATGTCTCTCTTTTTTTTTTTCTCTCTTTTACAAAATAAAGAAAATCTTCTTCTTTCGCTCCTTTAGCTTTGCTTTTCGCTCCCAAACTTTAAGTAAATCACCACAAGCTTTGGCAAAATTGTCTTTCGCTCAAATCTTCAAAAATCTGCAAGGAAACAAAAAAAAACCCAAAAAACGTAAAGAAGAACAAAAATAATAAAAATAAAAAAAATCTAAAAAAAATGCTAACTAAACACAGATCCGCGTCGGCGGCGCCAAAAATTTGATGTATTTTCAAATGATGATTGTAGTTGAAGTGGTAAAACGGATTCGTATCAGACTTGTGAAGAAAACAATTTTTCTAGATTTAAATTAAACACGCAAATAAATAAAATAGTTCAAACCTTTAGAGAAAAACACCAAGACTTGGATTCCACCATTGATCCATTATTTGATAAATTCTAATAATTAATATTCATGCAATTTTTCTTTTAGAGTGATTCTAATATTATGCCTTTTGTAGATTTTTGAAGTAATAAATGTAAACACCAAGCATGAAACATCAAGAGTCTTAAACTAAGCATGCTCCATCAAAATGAAACACAATTATTCAATAAAAATCAATTTTCCAATAAAAATTCCATGCAAATAATCATGTAATAATATTGCAAATAAATAATAAAGTTAGAATTATACCATAAATAAGGACCAATGGCTTCCTCCGTCGCCTTGGCTAAGGAGTTTAGCTCCTCATCCCAAAAACACACTCACAAGATAAATTCATGGCTAAAATAGGTGTTTTTATTGATGTATAAGATGAAACAGGAAATTGTAACGCTGTGATAGTGTTACAGCGTCACAGTTACAAAGGGGTCACTGTTACAAAAGAGTATGGTAATTTAAGACTGCTGTAAACGATAACTATCTACTGCTGTGAAACAACAACAGTGGTATTGAAAATAAGTCTTCTGAAGAACGACGGACTCTGCGAGTCTGTTCTTCGTGTTCTTCAGAAGTTTTAATGGCAGCAGCAGCAGCAGCGCTGTCTCCTCTATAATTGCTTCTCCTAGGCTCTCATCGACTCTAAACTCTCTCCTAAGGTCTTCCAAACTTTTCTTTGATGTAAACCAACACTTATATAGCCCAACAGATCCATAAATCTCGACTAAATATGCGATTATTCTTTTTCTTCTTCTCATGCAGTTGAAACGATAATCGCTTCTGTTGAGCTTTTTCACGTGCTGTTGGATATAAAATAGCTACCAAACTCTTCCATAATATTGAATAGGACCATGTACATATTAATCCAGCGTCAAAGTCCTCCAGAAATCTCTCAAAAATATTCTAAAAACCCAACAGAGAACACGTCTCTCTGTTGGAAACTTTGAAACCCTCTCTCGGCCATTCCAGCCCAATTGGTTGGTTCCAATCGATTGTACTAGGCCTGTTTAGTCCATACAAGTCCAGCCCAACTGATTTCGGCGATTGAATCTCGTTAAAACTCCATCAAAATTCGATTATCAATCTGCCAGTGAACTTCCCGCCAATTTTCCAATTCAAAACGTGAAGAAGGTGGGTGCCCTTATCCTGTGCTGTTCTCCCTTTAGCAGCTGCCTGGAAATAGGTCACCCCTTAGTAATTAGGTTACCCCTTATCCAAAATCGAGGGTCCGTATAGTGATTTCTCTGGGACATTTTCCGCACTTTTTCGGGGTTCCTCCGGGATATTCCTGGGGTACTTCCGGTACAATTCTGGGGCGCTTCCGGCACGTTATCAACGGAGGTCCAAATGCCGCATTTTTAGCCAATTTCGCCACAAAGCCTTATTCTTCCAAAAACACCTACAAATAAATAAAATAACCAAATAAGTACGATATCGAGCACTAACAATATATAAAAATGAGCTATATTAGACACATAAATGCGTCTATCAATCAGCTTGAAACAAAAATAGTTCATACACAATAAATTGTTCTTAACCAAGATTGTTAAGGATCTAAGAACATCCATTGCTTGAACTATATTTCGAGAGATTTATCTAGACAAGTTTGGCTCGAAATTTATTCTTTTGCAATATTAAATCTACTAAAATCATATGACATACTCATAAGATAAAATGGTAAATGACGTGAGTAAACAAAATAGTCAAGTCTTCACAAACCTCTGTGTTGATGAAGTTCTCGCAAATGTCTTCGTTTGTCCTTCAGCCTCCAATTTTTTAGGGTTATTCAGTCATGTCTGATACTCAACTACCACACTTTAATCCTAATCCGAGACTTGACTTTAGTATATTAAAAATCAAGATACAATTTTGTGCAACTACCATTAGTAACAAGCTTGAGATGGTAAAACTTGCGAGTTCGGCCGAGCAGTGCTCTAAAATTTTCCCTGGTCAATTTTAGTGACAAAACTATCAGGGCATATGGATTCAATAAAATAAACCTTTCATCTCAAATATCCGTATGTTTGATTTTTTTGAATCTTTAAAGTCTGCTTGAATTCTTCGTTCTTCAAGTTCTTCTGTGGTTTTGCATATGATCGTTTCAACACCCTTGTTGTTGAAGATCTGTAGCGATTACAACTTATAAGAGTACTCGTTTAGAGATTTCCAAGAAGGGTGACTTACTGATGTGCCCTCACTTTAGTGTACAATTTATATTTTTGTCATGTTTTTTCCACAATTTGCGAACATGTCCCGTCACAAAATTTTCCATCCCGTTTTTTTACAAACAGCTGACAGTAAAAAAAAAAGTCAGACAAAAGATACCAAAATTTTTGACTCCAAAACTTAACCATAGTTAATGTATGTAACACGTGTAAAAATCATTTTGAAGTCAGCTTCCCCGATTAACTTTTCAAGGCGGACAAATACATGTGAAAACCTTATCGAACCAAAAAATAGACACCATAGACTCGTAGATCTACTTTTTTTCTAATAGACATAATTCGTCTTCAACCGCCATTGATAGTATAAAAACCCCAATTGCCCTCGGTATCTTATCTGTCATAGCATAGTTCAAAAATCTACAAAAATATTTGATAATTGTGTGACAAATAGATGAGCTTCATGGATGAAGGAGGGCATCATCTTGATCCAGTAGCAACAAGGTACATCGCATCATTTTCATCATTTATGCGAGCTGTTAGAGCATTGCTCGGTCGAACTCGCATGGGTTGCTATCTCAAGCATGTTTGTCAATGTTAGTGATCAAAACTATAAGTCTTGATTTCTAGTCTATTATAGCTAAGTCTTGGACTAGGATAGAAAGTGTAGTTGAGATCAAGGACTTCATGGCGATTAATCATACAAGTAGAAGAACCACTCAAGGAACCGATGGAACTTCTCAACAAAAAGGTATGCGAAGACTTGAACTTATTTATCACTCAAAAGTCTATCTACTCTATCTCCTACTCTTTGAGACAAGAAGTCGTATGCTATATATATAGACTTGGATTATATACATTTGGTATTTCGAGCCGAGTATACCTCGCCTATCTATATCTCAAAATATGTGTTGGTAAGATTTTCGCTTCGATCAAGTTTATCTTTACCATGTGAAGAAAGTCATGATATGTTTCAATCATCTTGAAAATTGCTTTGACGAGAAATGGTGTAACAACTAAATAATGTCCTCTAAGAATGTTTCAATGATTGAAATGAGAGTTTAGATTACATAACCAATGGTGGACATAAGCATTACTGTGGAAACACATTTATGTATAAGTCCTATTCCTTGAACCAAAGTTTGCGAACTTTGTTGATCAAGAGAACCAGGCGTGACCCAAGTCCGCGAACTCAGTCCGCGAACTGCCGAAGTTCTCAAACCCTAGAATTTATGCTGGAGTTGACAAACTACTTGCGTGAAACTAAGTTCACGAACTCAGTCCGCGAACCCAGTCCGCGAACCGGCGAAGTTCTCATTCCCGAGAATTTCTGCGGGAGTTTGTAAACTCTGCCCGGTAACTTAAGTCCACGAACCTAGTTTGCGAACTTGAGAAGGTTATATATCTGAAGATGATTTCTGAACTTAAACTTAAAAATACTAAGGAATGCAGTTTGCAAACCGTGTCTATAAAAGTTCATGAACCGATTCAAGTGAATCAAATCATCCTTGCTTCAATTGTGTCTTGTGTAGTACATAAGATTTCCTTGCAATTGAACAACTCTCTAACTAATTCATGTTTGCAAACCTTGGCTATAAAAGTTCATGAACCGATTCAAGTGAATCAAATCATCCTTGCTTCAATTTTGTCTTGTGCAGTACATAAGATTCCCTTGCAATTGAACAATTATCTAACTAGTTCATTTGAAGTCATTAGAACTAGTTATGGTGTAGAAGAGCATGGTTGATATGAAATGCTCATATGGCTAACCTTTTGGTTAACTATTGTTGAACCAACAAGTGCATATGTTTGGGTACGATTAACAAACCTAGAAGCGTGCATTGTCAAGTATGTGTAACAAGCTAAGTTTTCGATCTAACAGTTGCGAAATATTAGCTTGAATCTAAATCATGTTTTCATCTAACGGTGAATATTGAATGATTTGTTACTAAGCTAACATTGATTGCAAACCCTGATTTGAAATATTATATACAGGAGATATCTAGTATTGTGCAAAACTAATCCCCACACCTTTCGTGTGATACTAGTTTGCATGCTAGAGTCGATTCTCCTTTAACCTTTGGTTTTCTTCTTTTAAAACCAGGTTAACGACTTAAAGACTTCATTGGGATTGTGAAGCCAGACTGATACTATTTTTATTGTAGTTGTGTGATCTGATCTTGCATCTTCTATCGTACGACTACAATCAGATTGATTGGCTCGAGATTGATATCTCCGATAGGCAAGATATAAAAAGTAATCATAAACATTTTCGTCTCATTTTTTGTAATTCCGCAACATCTTGTTTCGCTACCATACGATTAAGATTTTTGTGAGGTGATTAATAACTCTAGGCTGTTCTTCAGGAATATAAGACCGGATTATCAATTGGTTCCTGTTCACCTTGATTATTATCAAAAGACGGAACAAAACCTTTATGGTTTATCTGTGGGAGACAGATTGATCCTTTGATAGACTTTTCTGTGTGAGACAGATTTGTTTATTATCAAAGACTGCGATTTTGGGTCGTAGCAACTCTTAGTTGTGGGCGAGATCAACTAAGGGAATCAAGTGCGCAGTATCCTACTGGGATCAGAGGGCTAGGGAGTACAATTGTACCTTGAATCAGCGGGAGACTGATTGGGGTTCAACTACAGTCCAGTCCGAAGTTAGCTTGGAGTAGGATAGTGTCTGTAGCGGCTTAATACAGTTTGTGTTCAATATGGACTAGGTCCCGGGGTTTTTATGCATTTGCGATTTCCTCGTTAACAAAATTTCTGGTGTCTGTGTTATTTCAATTTCCACATTATATTGTTTTATCTTTATAATTGAAATAATACAGGTTGTGCGTTAGATCATCAATTAGAGTAATCCAACCTTTGGTTGTTGATTGTCATTGATTGATCCTTGGATATTGGTCTTTGGTACCATCCAAGTTATTCCTTGTATTTGATAAAGACTGGTTTATTGTTCTTAGCTTGAGTAAAAGATCACATCAAGAGAGAGATATTAACTCCTCGATACACTTTAATCTAGACTGAGTCTGGCTGTCTAGTTGTTCTCTAGCAAAGTATATTGGAGTTAGTTCATACAGATTCCTAAGCGAAATATTGGGTGGTGTTGTTAGACCCCCGCCTTTTCAATTGGTATCAAAGCAGGCAAACATGTTTAAAGACCTTACAAGTCTGTGTTTGTAGCGATCTTATTATGGACGAGTCTATCTCTAATAACGTACCTGTTCATAAATCACCAAATGATTTTCAAAGCTTGGATTCACTGGAGAGGACTGTCACATCTAGGTGAGTATCTAAACATTCTCTTAATGTAAAACCTGTTGAAGTCTGGGAAACACGCCTAGAAGAACAGTTGGATGAACTTTCTGATGAAGGTGATTCAGATATTGATAGAGATGTCGATGAGGAAGTCTCTGAGTATGTGAAGGTTTTGAATTCGTTAGAAAATAAGAAGATGACAACTTCTCATGTCACTCCTCTTCTGACTCCTCTCTGTTGTGAAAACAAGAAATTGAGAACATGTTACGCAGGTGTTTATGTTTCAAATCGTTATAACGAATCGATCCTCAAGGATTCTGAGGAAAACCTGCGTATGAAGTCACTTGAATGTGATAATCTTTATCAAAAATACTTTTTGTTGGAAGAGAAACTTGCCAATTCTGAAGCAAGGATTAACTCCCAGCAAACAAGTTTTGACGACATAGAAAGCACTTATCTCATTCGAGAAAATCGCCTCGAGGCTGATTTAGCTGTTGCTCTTGATAAAATCAAGATGTTGGAAGATGACTTGAAAAAGTTCAATACTAGTTCAAGAAAATTAACCACTATGCTAGGAGCAAGTAAAAATCATTGTGATACACGAGGATTGGGCTATAAGGGAATAAATGCTCCAAGTATTAGCAAAGAGGTAAACTTTATTAAGGCTAGTGAATCTTCTCAACAAAAGGTTTCCACTGATGGAAAAAGTGAAATGCCTTCATCGGCAGTTAAGGTTCAAAAGAGAAAAGTTTATCAACCTCCAAAGTCAGCACACACGGATCGAGGTAAGAACATTCCTTATGTTTGCCACTATTGCGGAAATAAAGGTCACCTGGAAAGGAGATGTCGTTTCCGTATAAAAAATGAGAAACTTTATGATCTTCTTGTTTGGGAATCACAAGAAGTTGTGAAACCAAGATCATATGTTAAGACTAGAGCTGGCAAACAAGCCAAAACCCGCGGGTTAACCCGTGCACGGCCCGTGAAAACTCGAACCCGGCTCGGCTGGTTTCAAAACAAGCTGGGTTCGGGTTGGAGAAATGTCGGCTTGTGAGTAAACGGGTTAATCCGTCCCGGACCGTGAAACCCGCAGGTTCACCCGCTAACCCGCGGTTCCATTCTCCACCACGTGTTCCACTCCCATCAGTTATGTGTCCCACTGTCCCCTCCCCTCCCCTCTTTTCACTCCTTCGACTTTCTTCTACCTGTTGAGAGGAAAAAGAAAAACCTCTGGATCTCCTCTTCTATCCTCTCTTAGATTGTTTCTCCAGCATAAACACTTTTAATCTTAAGATCCATCTTCTTATTTTCACGATCTCAAGATTCAAGTGAAGATATCGATCTCCACGAAGAAGATATCTAAGGCAGCAAGATTGAAATGAAGAAGTTCCATTCCTGATTAGTTCATATTTACTAAATATTATTTAGCTGTAGTAGAAAAAAAAATTGTGCGGTAAGAACCTTAATTTTGTTTGGTTTCACCTTAATTTTGCATTTGACACTTCAAAGTTATAGATTCAAGCTTAGAAATTCTGTGAAAAATAACCCTAGATTTGTTTCTCGTCGCTGATATTTAGGGGTTTCAATTAGATCTGTTTCCAAGTTAAATTCTATCGCTTTCTTCATATTTCTTGTTTCAGTTGCAATTTATGTAGCTAGATTTTCATACATTCGTAAGGGCATTGTTAATTGATTCATAAATCATAGGAAACTCTTTCAAATCGGTTTCTAGTGAGTTGACTCACCATAAACGGGTTAACCCATGAACCCGCAGGTTTAACCCGTTACGGGTGCGGGTTGATGAAATGACCACCCGTGAAGAATATCAACCCGCGGGTTTTGACCCGTGTTAACCCGAACTCGTGTAACACGTAACAAGCCAGCCCCGGCCCGCCTGTTTGCCATCTCTAGTTAAGACTAATCCCCTTAATGTTACAGGTTTTAATTGTCCAACCTTTAGGCAACGAAATCAATGTTGTGATAAACCTAGATTTTCCTATAAATGTCATACGAATCCTTTTCACAATCATAATGGTTATCAAAAGGATAACTTCGTAAAGACGAAGACAAGATCTGATGCTCCCAATTGGAGAAAGACTAACTTGCAAAAGAATAGTCAATCTAATTCTCTTCCGAGAATTCTAGAAGAGAGTAATGGGAAGAAAGTTCCAATTGTTCCTAAACGCACTCAGAAGTGTATACCAAAGAAAGTCGATGATGTTTTGAGTGTGAAAAGGAACGATTTCCCAGAAAATTCCATGACTATGGAGAAGGCAGTATCCATGATGTTGGAACTTAACAAGTTTTTTGGAAAGATGGATTTGGATATGAAAGGTTCTAAAAGCTATCTCTTTCATGATAATTCAAAATCCACTTATGGTGAGCAAGATATTGTTCACCTAACACAACTTGATTGTGTTGTAAGTGCATCCTCACCAATGAACGCCCTTCTATGTATACGGTGAGGGAAGCATGAGAATTGGGGAGCACATATTATGTTCGGTAAGGCTGCAGAATTTGATTGGATTCTTCTAAAAAGGTATGTCTATAAACTTGAGCAAGGCTTGTGTTTTTTATTTTTCTTAGAGTACTTATAATGATGTATGTACCTTGCTTATCGTTCATTTCTACCTAACTTGATATGTGTTTAAGGTTCTTAAGTGTTTAGGTTTGAAAATAGTAGTTCGGGATATTTGGACTCCATGGTACACATACCTGGTATGCTTACCATCTTTTAAAATCAAAATCCATGGGTTTAAGTTCGCGGATTTGAAAATTCGTTTGCAAACCCGTATGCATATTTGCTTGTAGACGTCGATATTCGATCGACTTTTTTTGGCCGTAACTTCTTCGTCCGAATTCGGAATGACCTCATTATTTTTGAATTCTATTCCTCTTTGAATTATCTTCAAAATGGATACGATAATTCTTGTATTTGGATGAGTTAAGATTGGTATTTGTCCTGTCTCTTGTTTATGATTACTTTGCTCTGTTTCGTTGCACTTGTTCCACTTCTCTTGAACTTGGGCACTTGGATTCTTGGAGTACTACTCTTTTAAGATAATTTGTAGCTTCTACAAGAATGTTGTTGGTGAATCACAAAGAAGGAAGTTCAAGAATGGAAAGTTGTACTCAGTGATATGGAATTCTTAAATGTTCATAATCATCATATGTGAACTATGGTGCATGGTCGTTATTAACTTTGTATGTTCTTCTTTGTTAGGAAAATCCTTTTATACGCCTTTGGTAGCTATTATTGGTGTAAATCAGGGCGAAAAAGATTGATTCTACCCTCTAAGGACAAATCATCTTATATGTGCATTATGAGTTTGTCTTGATACCTAAGAAACTTCTTATGAGAATTTATTCTTGTTTTTGAGAAGGATAACTAGAGTTTGGAAAAGCCATTATTGTGTTTACACTTAGCTATGTCCAACGTTTTCATCTTAATGTTTTTAGATTTATTGGTTTAAATTCTAAATTTGTTTAGAAGATGATATTTATGGTTTCAGATATTACAATATTGTTATGGGATATTGGTGTTTACGTCCGTGAACTATTTTTGTCCCATGCTTTTTCAAAAGTAAAGTCGTTTGTGATCAGTATTCACGTATTGGTAAAAGAATGAATGGAATTTTGACAAATACAAAAGTTAAACCTATATTTTCAAATATTTGATGGAAGATAGGTTAAAATCTTTTGTTTTCAAGGATTATGTATATTAAATATGTTCATACAAATAGTGGTGGAAAATAAAATGAATCCTTGTGTATTCTGCAGTATTGATCATCCCTGATCCATATTTTATGTATTACTGTGAGGCTCCGTAATATATCTTATGTTGAGCACTATACAACCATGTTGCTTTTTTAACTTAGTTGTTGTTCCGTGAGATATGTTATGTCGAGCATATTGAACTAAATTAATTATCTTGTTTGGTTATTTAGTTATTGTTCCGTAAGTTTTCTTATGTCGAGCAAAACAAATGACAATTAAATTGATTACTTTTGTGATTAGTTTTGTTGTGTATTCCGATTAGATTAATTATGGATTCTCTTGTAATTAATCTAGTTGACTATTTTCGTGTCTCCATAAGTTCTCTTATGTTGAGCACAATCAATTGAATTGATCACCTCTTGTGTTTAATTTGATTGCGTATTCCGATTAAATTAATCATGGGTTTACTTGTGATTAATTTCATTGAGTTTTTGGATATAGAAAATAATTCTAATGGTTTTTGGTGTCCAATAAAAATCCTTCTTTTGTTTTGAAATTAAGGTCGCTCTTGTTGTTCTTTCGGGAATGACATCAAATGGGGGAGAGTTCTTTTGAACTTGTGCTTAATGGTCATATCTTGAGGGGTGTGCGGCTGTGGAATTTTAGAGGGGTTATCTTGTATCTTTAAACTCCTTGATGAATGCATTTAGCTTCGGCTTTATGATTGCATCTAAATTAGTTGGTATGTATTTTTTCCTTTTGTCATGAAATGTCTCTCTCGGAAATTTCATTATGATCCTGCTCTTGTACCTTTGCCAATTTTATTGACAAAAGGGGGAGAATTAGTATGTAGTTCATACTACAAATACATATGGTTTTCGGATCATTGTGTAAGGGGGAGTGGTTTCCATGTGAGATGGATTATTGACTAAGGGGGAGTGATACATATCACCATAGTATTATTGTTGAAGTTGTGATACAATTGAACTTTGACGTTGTGCAATAATAATATGACACTGTATAACAATGATCTGTTTTCTCGTTGTTATATCTACGGATCTTCAACAGCAGTGATGCTAAACTTACAACCTTTGGGATCATTGGAGTACTTGGAAGTGACGAAGATTTCGAGGAATGTTGAAGATTAGACATGTGGAATAGGAGCTACTAAAGTTTCTTTATCTTTTTTGTATTCCATATGTATTGATAGTTTTGTCACTAAAATTGACAAAGGGGGAGATTGTTAGAGCATTTCTCAGTCGAACTCGCATGTGTTGTTATCTCAAGCATGTTTGTCAATGTTAGTGATCAAAACTATAAGTCTTGATTTCTAGTCTATTATAGCTAAGTCTCGGACTAGGATAGAAAGTGTAGTTGAGATCAAGGACTTCATGGAGATTCATAATACAAGTAGAAGAACTACTCAAGGAACCGGTGGAACTTCTCAACAAAAAGGTGTGTGAAGACTTGAACTTATCTATCACTCAAAAGTCTATCTACTCTATCTCCTAATCTTTGAGACAAGAAGTCGTATATTATATATATAGACTTGGATTAAACACATTTGGTATTTTGAGCCGAGTATACCTCGCCTATCTATATCTCGAAATATGTGCTGGTAAGCTTTTTGCTTCGATCAAGTTTATCTTTACCATGTGACGATAGTCATGATATGTTTCAATCATCTTGAAAATTTCTTTGACGAGAAATGGTGTAACAACTGTATAACTTCCTCTAAGAATATTTCAATGATTGAAATGAGAGTTTAGATTACATAACCAATGGTGGACATAAGCATTGTTGTGGAAACCCATTTATGTATAAGTCATATTTCTTGAACCAAAGTTTGCGAACTTTGTTGATCAAGAGAACCGGAAGAATGGCGTGAGCCAAGTCCGCGAATTGCCAAAGTTCTCAAACCCGGGAGTTTCTGCTAGGTTTGAAAAACTACTTGCATGACACTGAGTCCGCGAACTCAGTCCTCGAACCAGCGAATTCTCATTCCCGAGCTGCTGGAGTTTGTAAACTCTGCCCGGTAACTTAAGTCCGGGAACCTAGTCTGTAAACTTGAGAAGGTTATATATCTGAAGATGATTTATGAACTTAAATTAAAAAAGACCAAGGAATGCAGTTTGCAAACCGTGGCTATGAAAGTTCATGAACCGATTCAAGTGAATCAAATCATCTTTGCTTCAATTATGTCTTGTGTAGTACATGAGATTTTCTTGCGATTGATAAACTCTCTAATTAGTTCATTGAAGTCATATGAACTAGTTATGGTGAAGAAGAACATGGTTGATATGAAATGCTCATATGGCTAACCTTTTGGCTAACTATTGTTGAACCAACAAGTGCATACGTTTGGTTACGGTTAACAAACCTAGAAGCATGCATTGTCAAGTGTGTGTAACAAGCTAAGTTTTCGATCTAACGGTTGAGAAATATTAGCTTGAATCTAAATCAGGTTTTCATCTAACAGTGAATATTGAATGCTTTGTTACTAAGCTAACATTGATTGCAAACCCTGATTTGAAAGACTATATAAAAGAGACTTCTAGTATTGTGCAAAACTCATCCCCACAGCTTACGTGTGATACTAGTTTGCGTGCAAGAGTCTATTCTCCTTTAACTTTTGGTTTTCTTCTTCTAAAACCAGGTTAACGACTTAAAGACTTCATTGGGATTGTGAAGCCAGGCCGATACTACTTTTATCGTAGTTGTATGATCTGATCTTGCATCTTCTATCTTACGAGTACAATCAGAATGATTGGCTTGAGATTGATATCTCTGATAGGCAAGATATAAAAAGTAATCACAAACATCTTCGTCTCATTTTTTGTGATTCTGCAACATCTTGTGTCGCTACCATACGATTAAAATTGTTGTGAGGTGATTGATAACTCTAGGTTGTTCTTCGGGAATATAATACCGGATTATCAATTGGTTTCTGTTCACCTTGATTATTATCAAAAGACGGAACAAAACCTTTAGGGTTTATCTGTGGGAGATAGATTGATCCTTTGTTAGACTTGTCTGTGTGAGACAGATTTGTTTATTGTCAAAGACTGCGATTTTGGGTCGTAACAACTCTTATTTGTGGGTGAGATCAGCTAAGGGAATCAAGTGCGCAGTATCCTGCTGGGATCAGAGGTGTAGGGAGTACAAATGTACCTTGGATCAGTGGGAGACTAATTGGGGTTCAACTATAGTCCAGTCCGAAGTTATCCTGGAGTAGGCTAGTGTCTGTACCGGCTTAATACAGTGTGTGTTCAATCTGGACTAGGTCCCGGGGTTTTTCTGCATTTGCGGTTTCCTCGTTAACAAAATTTCTGGTGTCTGTGTTATTTCAATTTCCGCATTATATTGTTTTATCTTTGTAATTGAAATAATACAGGTTGTGCGTTAGATCATCAATTAGAGTAATCCAACCTTTAGTTGTTGATTGTCATTGATTGATCCTTGGATATTGGTCTTTGGTACCATCCAAGTTATTCCTTGTATTTTATAAAGACTCGTTGATTGTTATTAGCTTGAGTAAAAGATCAAATCAAGAGAGAAATATTAACTCCTCGATATACTTTAATCTAGATTGAGTCTGACTGTCTAGTTGATTCTCCAGCAAAGTATATTGGAGTTAGTCCATACAGATTGCTAAGCGAAATATTGGGTGGTGTTGTTAGACCCCCTCTTTTTCACGATCTCTCCTTCGGCCGCTAGAATTTGAGTGATGAGTGTTTTTTTATAGTCCACATTATAATCCTGTTTTTAACAATTATTGTATACCGCTTGAGAGTGCTGGAGCAGCTGAGCATACTATGGATCTGTTCATCTTCAGAAATGAGGCATTGGACGGAAGGTAGGGGCTGATTGACGAGAAGTTAAGATATGGACCTCCTAGGATGCTTTCTTTTCTTTAGCTAGTATCCTTGTTTCCTCATATGAGTCCTGAAGTATCCAATCATTACATAGTAGTTCATTATGATAGAATGATTCCACAATTTTGTAGTGAATTATGGTTTTAGAAAATTTAGCGATATTTTTTTTTCTATGTTATTCATCAAGATGAGTGGTGGGATAGAAGTTCTAATCCTTGAGAAAACTAAAGCTAGTGTAAGAAAGAAGAGGGGAAACCTCTTTGATATGAGTAAAAGTTCAGACCATGCTGGAAGGAAAAAAAGTTGCACAAGAGATGAGATATACCATTTCCTATTAACACATTCTGTAATGCTACTTTAACTTTGTACGAGAGAGGCCCCGTACACGAACATTCAACTTATGTTGCTGATGTTCGACTCTCTGCGACAGCCATATCACCTATTTTATTAATCTAAAATTCGATGGTTCTTTATTGCTATAAATAGTTGATAGACACATTTTTGTGTCCGAGTTGTCTCGATTCTATATATTGTTAGGGCTCATTTTTGTACTTATTATGGTGTTTTATTTATTTGTAGATATTTTTGGCCAATAAACATTTTTGGAAAAAATTGGCTCGAAAAGTTGTCGGAAAGCACCCGGAGGACACTTGCTATTCGGACCCCCGGTTTGGATAAGGGGCACCCCCAGGACACCCCTTAAGGCAGCTGCTAAAGGCACCCCTACTCTAAATAGGGGGCTCCCCCCTTTCTTCATCATTTAAAAACCAGAAATGGCGGGAAAATAATTCTTTTCGCGTGAAGATTATCTGAGTAGTTGGAAGCCGAGTTTTATGGGATAGGAAGGGGGACTTCGATATACCAACTTGAAGGTAGGATCAATATGTGTTTATACACGTCAGATTAGAGCTTCAGGACGATTAAAAATGTAAGATATCTTCTCGGAGAAGGTGCGGCCCTGTTTCAGATAAACACGACTTAGATCGTGTTTTTGGAGCAAATTTGTTGGAGTTGGACGTGGAATATGATGGATATAATCATGTTAGTCCAAAACACGGAATGTATGGCGGCCAGATTCGAAAAAGAAGGAGTTTCCGTCGAGTTTAGACAAAACAGAGTCTTGGAGAGATACACGGACTGTGTTGGTTTTATTTGAGGAAGTTATGTGTAAAAACAGGCAGGATATCTTCCTTGATATTTCACTATATCCTTAGAAGGGTTTGGAAGAATTCAGACTCCGTGATTGACGCGTAAAGAAGAAAGAAAATAGAAAACTCCGAAACTTGTTGTGGAGATAAACCAAGATTTTGGGGGATATTTAATCGAGTTGTGGCCTATAAAAGGAGAGGGGATAAGTCATATAAGGGGTACGAAACCTTAGGAGAACTTTAGAACACCACAAAGCTCCAGAGATCGAGTTGCAGGAAAAATACAATATTCTGTTGTTGCTGCTGAAGAGGAAAAACACGAAGAACATTGACGCACAAGTATCTGTCGCAGAACACTATCGATATTCAACAGCAGAACCCATCTATCGTTTATCAACAGTAATTGCATTAGGTCTTTAGCTATTGTTTCCTCTTTGTAACAGAGATTCTGTAACACCTTCACACTGTTGCGAATTGGCTGTGTTATCATTTTTTCACCTCCTTGAACACTTTTGAGCTATAAAAACATATTTTGAGAACATGGTTAATATGAGGAGCTAAACCCCATTGCTGAGGCGATAAAGGAAGCTATTTTTCCAACAAAAAGTGGTATATTCTTATTTATTTATTTATCGCAATTATTGTTATGATTATTTTGCCTTGAGTGAAAATTGTTTGAATGATTCTTGTTAAGCAATTGTTATTTCTTTTGATAGAGCATGCTTGGACCTAGGTTTTTGATGTTCTATGCTTCAGATTTACACTTGTTATTTTGAGAATCTACTTGTTGCAATAGTTTAGAATCAAATTGAACGAAAAAATTGCATGAATATAAATATTAGATTAAATCACTTTGAACTTGGAAAATAGTGGAATCTTAGCCTCAGTGTTCTTTTAATATTGATATCAACTTTGATTGAGTTTGCTATAATTTTTAGTGAGTTTTCTATTTTAATATTAGAATTTAAGTCTAATTAATATCCTTCACAAGTCTGAGAATCGAACCACTTTTACCACTATCTACAAATCACATCAATTTTTAGCGCCGGCGACGCAGACTTGTTTTTAGGGTTCTAAATTTGTTTTATTTTTATTTATTTTTATTTTTTTATTATTTTTGTTCTTTTTTATGTTTTTGGGTATTTATCTTGTGTCTACAGGTTCTGGATCATAAAGAAAATTGAGCCAAAGAGTTTGGTGATTTCATAAAGACTTGGAGGTAAAGATTAAAGCAAAAAGAACAGAAAAGAAGACAATTTTAGTTTAGGGTTTGTTTATTTTCTTTTAAAAAAAAAAATTGTATTAGGGTTTATTATTTTTGTAATTTTTCTTTACTTTTTGGGCTTTTGGACTTTTGGACTTTGGAACATTATTTTTTTTTTATTACCCTACGGAAGGGTACTTTAAATATAAATTATTTGCAGAGAAGGAGGACAATTACGATATTGTCCCTGCACCTTGGGTTCGTACACTTGACATCGGAGTCAGTGGCCCGAGTCGATTACAACCGATTCATCCCCCGTCTGGAACGGGAGGTAAGATTCTAAACACTCGCGAATCCCCTGTCAGTGATTTACTGGACCTCTTCGTATGCATATATGTTGAGGACTGAATACAGACATTTATTTTTCTAGTAAAGGGCAAGGCCTGGCCATACAAGATAAGGGTTCGGATTTCATCACCGTTCTCTTCTTGCCCGCTTTAGGAACACGTAACCTACGCGAACCTAAGCCTAAAATTTTGACTAGAACGAGACCGATTGGGTAACGATCTTAACAGGAAAGTCATTCGAAAAATATTGGTTACTCTTTTAAGCATACTTCGAAGTTCTTGACGGTTTCTATAAGTTGAATGCATGACTGCGCCGCCTTGTAATACCGGTGAGGCCTTGGGTATCAAAGCTCCACCGAGCTTCCCTCGCCTCTATTCAACTTACGTTAACTCGGATTGATTCCAGAGGGGTTTGCTTAAATTGTAACGAATTCCCGTTCGAAGGATTATAAGCTGGTCTAGAAACAATCTAAGTGGAGCCATCATGCTTTTTGTTTGCTAGAAATCAATAGGTTTGATTTGGTTGAGTCGGACTTGATCTGTGTTTGCTTACCCTTCCAATTTAGAAAATTATATTGTATGCCTGAACGTAAAAGAGACGCACTAGGTAGATTTGTTAAAGAGAAACCTAGTAGTTCGAAGCGTCTCGATTACCTTAATCTAGAGAGTACGACTTTTGAAGAGTTTCTTTTTGAACGTCGTTTGACTGAGGAGAGAATCCATGTTGCTCCAATGGCGCCAGAAATGACAACTTTGAAAGCTTTGTTGAATCCAACTAGGACTACTTGTCCCTCATGTATCAATTTAGCTGAGACGGAAGAAACTTATGAACTTAAACCTGGGACCTTACAGCTGCTCCCAATCTTTTTAGGGAAAGAAAATGAAAACTACTATTTCCATGTTAGGGACTTTGAGGAAATTTGTAGTTCCCTCAGGATTAGAAACTTAGATGATGATGCTTTGAAACTTAGGTTATTCCCCTTTTCCCTGAAAGATAAAGCTAAATCGTGGTTATATAGTTTGGCTTCCGGGTCAATCGAAACGTATGAACAACTTACATCTGCCTTTTTGACCAAGTTTTTCCCTAGGCACAAAACATCGTCTATTATGACGCAAATCTGCACGTTTTCTCAACAGGAGGGAGAAACTTTGTATAGGTATTTGGAAAGGTTCAATGATTTATTAGCCTAATGTCCTCATCATGGTTTAGAGAAGGTTAGGTTAGTTCAGATCCTTTATGAGGGTTTAGATTATCCCACCACAACCACAGTAGAATCTATGTGTACTGGTGGATTTGAGAACCAAACATTTGATGACACGATGACATATTTGCATGAAGTCGCCGAAAAGACCCAACAATGGGAAAGTAGTAGGGGACCCCAGAAAACAATTCTTCTCGGCAGAGGAAACATTAATAGGGTAGAAGGAGGCTATGAATCAGATGCCAAAATTGCTACTATAGCGAAAAGGTTAGAAGCTTTAGAAGTGGGTAACACTAGTGGTATATTGGAGCCTTTTTGGGAACACCAGAATAATGAAGAGCAAGTAAATTCTCTATATAATAACACTAGGTTTAATAATCGTCAGAAGTTTGACCCATATTCAGAAACCTATAATCCTGGTTGGAGGAACCATGCGAACTTTTCATGGTCTAAGGTCCAGAGTCAGGGTCAGTCTAATAATTCTAATGCTCCCACAGGTTTTGGCTACACTAGGAATACATCAGGCCCAGAAAATAAAACAACTAGCTTAGAGGAATCTATTAAGATGTTAGGAAAAACTCAGGAAATGTTAGCACAGATCCATGTTAGTTTTCAACAGGAAACCAAGCAGAATTTTCAAAATAATGCTCAGAGCCTTGCTAAGTTAGAACTTCAAGTCGGCCAAATAGCTAAGACCTTAAGTGAGAGAGATAATGGTAGGTTCCCTAGTCAGACTAATCCAAATCCTAGAGGATTTCATGAAGTAGGTACAAAACCATCGAATCAATTGAATGCTATTGAAACCCTTAGGAGTGGTAGAATAGTAGACAATCAGGTAACCATGCCCGATAGTGAACATACTGTAGTTCACCCCTCAGGACCACTAGCTAAGGAAACTGATAAAAATTCTGATGATGCCAACTCAGTTCCTGAGAGGTCTGATTCTGTGCCTATAGCCCCATTTCCTCAGTTATTAGTACCAACAAAGAAGGAATCGAACTTTAATGACATAGTGGAGGTTTTTAAGCAACTTACCATAAACCTTCCTTTATTAGATGCAATTAGGCAAATTCCTGCTTATGCCAAGTTCCTTAAGGATATGTGTACGCGAAAGCGAAAACTTAGCGTCCATAAGAAAGCCTTTTTAGCTAGTCACGTAAGTTCAATCATTCAGAACACCACAACTCCAAAGTACAACGACCCAGGTTCTCCTACCATTGCTTGCACAATAGGTAACTTCCGGGTAGAAAAAGCTTTACTTGACTTAGGAGCCAGTGTGAACTTACTTCCATTCCATGTATACTTACAGCTAGGACTTGGTGAAATAAAACCTACTCAGATGACACTGTAGTTAGCTGATAGGTCTGTTAGAATCCCTCGAGGTGTTATCGAGGATGTTCTTATTAAGGTCGACAAGTTTATTTATCCAGTGGATTTCGTGGTCCTAGATACCCAACCTGTCCCTAATCCAGAGAACCATATACCTGTGATTTTAGGTCGCCCATTTTTAGCTACGTCTAATGCGATCATTAACTGTCGAAATGGTGTTATGAGTTTATCTTTTGGTAATATGACTATGGAGATGAACATTTTTAATGTCAGTAAGCTACCTCATGAGCTAGACGACACATGTGTTGAAGAGGTGAACATGATAGAAGCCTTAGTTCAGGAGTCATTACCAAACATTTTGTCTGAAGACCCATTAGAAAGTTGTCTATCCCGTTTTGGTTTAGATTTTGACGACGATAGCACTATTGAACAGGTGAATGATCTATTAGATTCTACCCCTGTGTTAGACACTGATAGATGGAAAGCTAGGTTCGAACCATTACCAGTTTCTGAGACTACCCTAATTCCTTCTTTAGAAAAGCCCCCGAAGTTGGACCTTAAAACACTACCCGATACTCTAAAGTATGTGTTTTTAGGCCCATCTGAGACTTTACCTGTAATTGTAGCTTCCGATTTGGATAGTGATCAGGAAAGTAGGCTAGTAAATGTACTTCAAGACAATAAGGAATCTTTAGGGTGGACTATAGCAGACATTAAGGGTATAAGTCCTACTGTGTGTATGCATCAGATTCATTTAGAGGAAGACTCCAAACCTTCTAGGGAGATGCAACGTCGACTGAACCCTAACATGAAAGAGGTAGTTCTAAAAGAGGTGCTTAAGTTGTTAGATGCGGGTATTATTTACCCAATTTCATAAAATAAGTGGGTCAGCCATGTTCAGGTTGTCCCCAAGACATCAGGTATCACTGTAGTCCAGAATGATAATAATGAATTAATCCCAACCCGAGTGACCACGGGATGGCGTGTGTGTATTGACTATAAGAAATTGAACAAGGTCACAAGAAAGGATCACTTTCCCCTTCCTTTTATCGACCAAATGCTAGAGCGATTAGCTGGACATATTCATTATTGCTTCTTAGATGGCTACTCCGGTTATAATCAGATCGTTATTGCCCCAGAAGACTAAGAGAAAACCACTTTTACCTGTCCCTTTGGTACCTTTGCGTATAGACGCATGCCTTTCGGGTTATGTAATACCCCTGCAAATTTTCAGCGTTGTATGATGAGCATATTTTCTGATATGGTAGAACGGTTTTTAGAGGTCTTTATGGATGATTTTTCAGTGTTTGGTTCATCTTTTGATGAGTGCTTGCATCATTTGACATTAGTGTTGACTAGGTGTAAGGAAAAGAATTTAGTGCTTAATTGGGAAAAATGCCATTTCATGGTTGAATCAGGAATTGTCTTAGGGCACATCGTTTCTTTAAAGGGTATATAGGTAGACAAAGCCAAAATTGACCTTATTAAGACTCTACGGGTCCCAAAAACCATAAAAGATATTAGGTCATTCTTAGGGCATGCAGGTTTTTACCGTCGATTCATTAAGGATTTTAGCTTGATTTCTAGACCTCTTTGCAATTTGCTTGCAAAAGATGTTAAGTTTGTCTTTGATGATGCTTGCTTAAAGGCTTTTGATAAGCTTAAAACTTTACTCACTACTGCCCCGATAGTCCAGGCACCCAACTGGAACCTACCCTTTGAGATCATGTGTGATGCTTCAGATTATGCTATAGGCGTTGTGCTAGGTCAACGAGAAAACAAATTACTCCATGTGATTTACTATGCTAACAAAACTCTGAATGATGCCCAAATGAACTATACAACTACCGAGAAGGAATTGCTAGCCATCGTGTTTGCCTTGGATAAGTTTAGATCCTATTTATTAGGTTTTAAGATCGTAATCTATACTGATCATGCTGCTTTGAAATACATTTTGTCTAAGAAGGATACCAAACCTAGATTGATTAGATGGATCCTTTTGTTACAAGAATTTTGTCCAGACATTAGAGACAAAAAGGGTGCAGAGAATGTGGTAGCAGACCACTTGTCTAGGCTAGTTGTTAGTTCCCCTAATAATTCCCTTCCTATAAGGGATAGTTTTCCTGATGAACAATTGTTCTCTGTTTCCCAATCACCTTGGTATGCAAATATAGTGAATTATCTTGTTACTGGTCGAATGCCTCAACATTGGGGTAAGCAAGATCGTTCTAGGTTTTTAGCCGAGGTTAAGCATTTCTTTTGGGACGATCCTTATCTGTTTAAGTATTGTCCGGACCAGATTATTAGGAGATGTGTATCTGAGAGTGACCAGTCTAGTATTATCTCCTTTTGTCATGAACATGCATGTGGGGGTCATTTTAGTGCTAAGAAGACTGCTGCTAAGATTTTGCAGTGTGGATTTTACTGGCCTTCGTTGTTTAAAGATTCCCATAGTCATTGTGTTTCTTGTGAGCGTTGCCAGAAGTTAGGAACCATTTCCCGTAGAAATATGATGCCTTTGAACCCTATTTTAGTGATTGAGGTCTTTGATGTGTGGGGCATTGATTTTATGGGTCCATTTCCTATTTCGTTTGGTTATCTTTACATACTTGTCGCTGTAGACTATGTGTCTAAGTGGGTTGAGGCGGTTCCGTGTAAAACGAATGACCACAGGGTCGTAGTAGTTTTTGAAAGAGAATATACTTACACGTTTTGGTACCGCGAGCTATAATTAGTGATGGAGGTTCACACTTTTGTAATAGACCGTTTGCTCTTTTAATGAAACAATACGGTATTACCCATAAAGTAGCAACCCCATATCACCCTCAGACTAGTGGTCAGGTAGAGGTTTCCAATAGGGAAATTAAACGTATTCTAGAGAAAACAGTTAATCCAAATAGGAAAGACTGGTCGTCGAGGCTTACTGATGCCTTATGGGCTTACCGTACTGCGTTTAAGACACCCATTGGAATGTCACCTTATCGTTTAGTGTTTGGCAAGGCATGTCACCTGCCTGTTGAGTTAGAGCATCGAGCCTATTGGGCTATTAAGAACTTAAACTTTTCACTTGACAAGGCAGGAGCTCAAAGAAAGCTCCAGCTCAATGAGTTGGACGAGATTCGTAGAGATGCATACGATAGTGCTAAGGAGTATAAGAACAAAATGAAACTTGTGCATGATAGGAATATTTTACGAAAGTCATTTTCTCCAGGTCAAAAAGTTCTTCTGTATGACACTCGTTTGCATCTATTCCCCGGGAAGTTGCGCTCTCGTGGACCGGTCCTTTTGTGGTCCGTACTTTTTTCTCATGGCGCTGTTGAGATTGAGACACCAGATGGTAGTAGTTCTTCGAAGGTTAACGGTCAGCGATTGAAGCCCTTTTAGAGCCTTTTCCTACAGGTGATGTTGAGGAGGTCCCTCTGGAGGACCCTGTTTACCTTGATTGACCATCGAGGCGATTTTGTATGTTGTATTATTTTTGTAGGTTTTTGGTTACACTTCACCCAGGTACTATCTTTCCGACTTCTCTCTTTACTATTTCCTCATGTTACTTATATTTTTGGTACTGTTCTTTAATTAGAAACATTGAGGACAATGTTAGATTTAAGTTTGGGGGTGGGGTAGAACTTTTTGTTACCTTTTCGTTGCAATAAATAAACTCCAGAGCCTAGAAATTTATCCTATTAAGGATGGCACTAACCAATCTAAGTGGATGGAAGCATTTTGGTTGTAGGAGTTGAGGAACCAATCTGACTAGATGGAAACATCTAAAGAGTCTATTCATAAAAGCACAGAGCTCAGGTGTTAGAAATAACATGATAGTTTCACCATATCTCGTTGAGTCCTTTTCACTTTTTTATTTTTTTTTTTTTAAACTATGTTTCTCTAAGTGATTAGGTGGGGCTCACGATTCAAGTTGTTACCAATGCTAGGGTGAATTAGAGTGATTGAGATACAAAAAAAAAAAAAAAAGAGAAATTGAGACCAGACCATCAGACCAACTGGAACCCTTGTATATGCCAGTTGTGTTGACCTAGAGTTAGGATTATCGACCACTGGTACCCTTGTATATGCCAGTGTGTTGATATTAGTCAGACCGGTATCTCAGTCCATTAGGATAGGTTCATTATGGCAGTGGCTTTCAGACAGATATGAGAAACACCGTTCACCTTAGTCAACATCAAAACCATCTATGTTTTTCTATATCCATCTTCTTAATCTATCCATGTGATTTGTTTGAGTTTGGATGCGACTATCTGAGTAGAGCTCTGTCACTTTATATGACTTTTAGTATGCTTGAGTGCGAACTCGTGTACATCAATTGGAATTTCGCATCAGGGTACTTCCTCTTGTAGTCAATAAGTATGCCAACCAAGGAGATTCTTTAGTGCCTTCCAAGGTTCTGTGTAGATATCTAGGGTCTGGAGTATAAAGGTTTTGTGGGTATACCTCTGGTAAGCCCTCCGGAGACAACACTCCGCCACTAGAGACACCTAGGGGTTTAAAGGCTTATTGCATACGCTAAATGCCATCGACGATGCCTGCGACAATGAGTTAGGATTTTATTTCTTTTTTTATTTTTGCTCGAGGACTAGCAAATAATAGGTTTGGGGGTATTTGGTAGACACATTTTTGTGTCCGATTTGTCTCGATTCTATATATTGTTAGGGCTCATTTTTGTACTTATTATGGTGTTTTATTTGTTTGTAGGTATTTTTGGCCAATAAACATTTTTGGAAAAAATTGGCTCGAAAAGTTGTCGGAAAGCACCCGGAGGACACTTGCTATTAGGACCCCCAGTTTGGATAAGGGGCACCCCCAGGACACCCCTTTAAGCAGTTGCTAAAGGCACCCCTATTATGGATAGGGGGTGCCCCCCTTTCTTCATCATTTAAAAACCAGAAATGGCGGGAAAATAATTATTTTCGCGTGAAGATCATCTGAGTAGTTGGAAGCCGAGTTTTATGGGATAGGAAGGGGGACTTCGATATGCCAACTTGAAGGGAGGATCAATACGTGTTTATACACGTCAGAGTAGAGCTTCAGGCCGATAAAAATGGAAGATATCTTCTCGGATAAGGTGCGGTCCCTGTTTCAGATAAACACGACTTAGATCGTGTTTTTGGAGCAAATTTGTTGGAGTTGGACGTGGAATAGGATGGATATAATCCTGTTAGTCTAAAACAGGGAATGTATGGCGGCCAGATTCGAAAAAGAAGGAGTTTCCGTCGAGTTTAGACAAAACAGAGTCTTGGAGAGATACACGGACTGTGTTGGTTTTATTTGAGGAAGTTATATGTAAAAACAGGCAGGATATCTTCCTTGATATTTCACTATATCCTTAGAAGGGTTTGGAAGAATTCAGACTCTGTGATTGACGCGTAAAGAAGAAAGAAAATATAAAACTCCGAAACTTGCTGTGGAGATAAACCAAGATTTTGGGGGAGATTTAATCGAGTTGTGGCCTATAAAAGGAGAGGGGATAAGTCATATAAGGGGTACGAAACCTTAGGAGAAGTTTAGAACACCACAGAGCTCCAGAGATCGAGTTGCAGGAAAAATACAATATTTTGCTGCTGCTGCTGAAGAGGAAGAACACGAAGAACATTGATGCACAAGTATCTTTCGCAGAACACTATCGCTATTCAACAGCAGAACCCATCTATCGTTTATCAATAGTAATTGCATTAGGTCTTTAGCTACTATTTCCTCTTTGTAACAGAGATTCTGCAACACCTTCATACTGTTGCGAATCGGCTGTGTTATCATTTTTTTCACCTCCTTGTACACTTTTGAGCTATAAAAACATATTTTGAGAACATGGTTAATATGAGGAGCTAAACCCCATTGCTGAGGCGATAGAGAAAGCTATTTTTCCAACAAAAAGTGGTATATTCTTATTTATTTATTTATTTATCGTAATTATTGTTATGATTGTTTTGCCTTGAGTGAAAATTGTTTGAATGATTCTTGTTAAGCAATTGTTATTTCTTTTGATAGAGCATGCTTGGACCTAGGTTTTTGATGTTCTATACTTCGGATTTACACTTGTTATTTTGAGAATCTACTTGTTGCAATAGTTTAGAATCAAATTGAATGAAAAAATTGCATGAATATAAATATTGGATTAAATCACTTTGAACTTGGAAAATAGTGGAATCTTAGCCTCAGTGTTCTTTTAATATTGATATCAACTTTGATTGAGTTTGTTATAATTTTTAGTGAGTTTTCTATTTTAATATTAGAATTTAAGTCTAATTAATATCCTTCACAAGTCTGAGAATCGAACCACTTTTACCACTATCTACAAGTCACATCAATAGTTACTCTAAGAAATGGGTATCCAAGTCATGCTGAATTACTACTACCGTTTGGGGTATACTATCATTTTCATCAGTCATCAAAGAGGTTTCTAGCAATTTCATCTGTTTGGACTAACTTGAATCATGCTTGCTACTACCACATCACTCCAATAGACATAATATACCATAAAATACTAAAACCTCTTAAACCAAATTCACAATTAACAAATATAATCTACTAAAATATGAAAACCATAATCCTATATATGAAAAGATTCAGTAAACAGAAGATAAAAAAAGTGAAAAGGAAAACTTTCATGACTAGATGCTCGAAAGGACTTAAGCTACACTGCTGGTGGGTGTAGGAAAAGTGACAAGTAAACTAATTTCAGTGCATGGGTAGTAGAATTTATGAACCAAAAAAAAAAATCAGCACAAATCAATTCACTTTTAATGAATTCTTTCTAACCAGTACAAACGTTCCTAGAATTTATGGAGCAAAAATGCGAAGGATGCCATTATCATGCAAAAAGTGAACTCATCCCCAAAAATTAATAAACAAAGAATATATTGAGCAATCAATAAAGGTGTTGTTAGGCAATTGACTAACAATTGGGATGATAAAATTAGAGAGGCGTCTGTAAGAGAACGTTACTTTCTTTTCATCGACATATCTTTGTAATTCTGCAAATCCACAAATCAAACATCAAATAATTCATATAAATCAAAAATAAAAGAAAAAAAAATTGGATTTTTCTCATTTCGTTTGCGTACCAAGTGTATCATAGGGGGATTTATCCTCACTCCAATCAGAAGCCCTAAGGCCTTAACCATATTCTTCTTGAGATAAATCGAAACCCTTTGTCGATCTTCGAACAATTAAAGGGATTAGAAATAATATCTGTAATTATCAATAGGTTTTGGGGAAAAGTCCTAACTATGATTTGACTGTTTTCTGAAACAACAAATGAAAGAAGTAATCACACTCACAAGTTTAATCACTTCACTGGTAGATTGATAAGATGTAACTCAAGGTTAAAAACATAACCAGACCACTAATACTCTCTTAGCCGTATAATCACATTTATGGCAACGAGATTCTGACTTTTCAAAATTTAAACGGACAATGGATGTCTGACTTAACAGAGAGACCGTTTTTTAATTTGGAGAAAGATGTGGTCATTTTTGTCTATCGGCCCTTAAATTGAGGGAACCTTTGTTAATTTTCCTTCCAAGAATGACAAAGTCAATCTACTCAATGGTTGTTACATGGATGCGTAGTATTTATACCTACCTCAAAGTCTAATTGTACCAAAACTTTGAAGCATACTACGGTGATATTTTCTCCCCTTTAGTTTTACTTATCTCTTTTGCATAATAAGTGAAACCTACGCTTGTAATTCACTAATGCTCTGAAAAACCATATGTTATAGTAGTATACTACTAATAATTGTCCCCCTTTTTTGGCAAAAAAAATTGGCAAAGATGAAAAATAAGGGATCGTAATGAACTTCACAAAGCAATTATCGAGACTAAAGATAACATACCAACTTTTTAGAAGATTCCCCTAAGCAAACTTAGCATCTTCATCAAGGAGAGATAAAGCTACATTTATCTCCTATAATTCCACAGTCACATTCCCCAACAAAGATATATCAATTAAGCACAAGTTCAAATTGAAATCTCCCCTATTTTATGTTATTCTCAAGATAACAACATGAGAGACCTTTTTATAACTACAAGGGAAGGATTTTTTGTATCCAAATTATTTTTCTTTCTTCTCGCCAGTTACGAACAAAGAAGCTAAAAACAATGATCTTAATGTTAAAGGCACTAAGAAACATTAATTTCATGAGAAAATTAACATCGAAAAAAATTATTCTCTAAGCCAGTTATGAACATAGAGCGTAACTTTAGTGATATGACTCAACATAAGTGATTAAAGTTCTCGTTCTTATTCCCTACCGGTTACAGTGTCGGGAAGGAAAGGCGACAGCTAAAACCATCTTATGGAATCCCTGCAATATATTCACAAAGTGTAATTGTGGGAAGATCAATATTACAATTCTCAAAATAGTTTACTCCTCTTTAGCCAGTTAGAACACAAAGAGTTAAGAGCTTAACCTATGAGATATTCGTTCTAATCACCATAAATATGATAGCAAAGAATAAATCTCACGAAATAAAAAATACACATAATAATCGATAAATATTAGGTATTGCAATCATCTCCAAAATAAAACTTAACTAAATAAACTAAATAAACTTTAATAATTATAAGATGATAATAGCTAATGTAGAATACATAAATAGGCTACTCCAAAAGCTAGTGTTCCTCCTAAAACAATAAGAATAAAATTCCTATAAGAAGTTAACTAGAAACAAAAAGAGGAAGTAAGTAAAGGAGTTAAGCATCATCTTCCCTTTCAGATTCAATCTATGTAGCTTGAATCTTTTTCATATCATCATTGATCTCGGGAAATTTTGTAGTAATCAAGCCCAATTGTTGTTGCGCATATTTTACCTTGTAAACCTTTTACACATTATTGAGAATTTCATAAAAAAAGGCTTAAAGAGGTAGGATCACAAGAACCGATCGATGATCAAGGAGAATGACTTATCTTACACTTACAAGTACTCGTTCTCATCCGTCGAAAGGTATACTTGAGCGTAAGAGTCGGGGTACCAAGAAAAGTACCAATTAGAGCAGTCTTGAAAGCTCTACAAATTCTCCCAATCAAGCAAGGAAACCTCATGCTATCCATTTGAAGAATGATTAAATCACAAATATCAAGATCTTGAGTTTCCAAGTCAAGGAAATAAACTATTTCTACGAAGTCTCGACTCCAACGAGAATTTTCAATGGTGGAAGAAAAAGTATTTGGAATTCCAAATTTCCCAAAAATCTTCAATAACATGGAAATATTTTGGGCTATTTAATTTTTGGTACCCAGCAAATGACCGACACATTGGTTTGGTACCTAACATTTTAAAATTTAAGGGATGGTACCTAGATATGTTATTTACCATCAAGTCAAGCCATGGACCTGACAGTCCTTCACCTATATAATTAAAGTTATAAAAAACTAACGGTGTTGAATTAGGAATCTTTTACACCTTTGCACAATCACTTTCTTCTTCCTTTGAACCTGTTGAGAAAGATCATGTCGTTGGACACTCTCTCAAACCTTTTCATTAATCTTTGAATTGTTGATTTTCATTACAGACTCAACACACATTCTCTGTGTGTGTTTATAGACATTTTAAACTCGACCTGCTACTGTCAGTTACAACGTACATATTACCTGCTACTGTCAGTTATAATACAGTGTGCATTTCACACGCTTACACAACTCAAGACTCGTTACACTCTGTGAAGATATTCTTCTCAGAACTATGTGAATATATTCTTCTCAGAACTCTGTGAAGATATTCTTCTCAGAACTCTGTGAAGATAATCTTCACAGGACTATATGCTAACACCCCCCGCAAGACCAGAGTCTATACATGTGCAGAGACACTGAGCTTGAACCTGAGAAGATAAAAACGCTTTTTAGGTAAACCATTGGTGAGAATATCCGCAATTTGTTCTCTGGTGGATAAAAATCTGACCTCAAAGGAATTGGCTGCAACTAGTTCTCTGACATAGTGAAATGTTATTTCAATGTGTTTCATTCGGTTATGGAAAATGGGATTTGCTGTGAAGTAAGTAGCACCCATATTATCACACCAAAGCACTGGTCTTGTGGTAAACTGAAATTGCAGTTCAGAGAGTAGAGATTGAATCCAAACAATTTCTGAAGTGTCATCAGCTAGAACCTTATATTCCGCCTCTGTATTAGATCTTGACACTGTTTTCTGCTTTCTAGAGCACCAGGATATTAAGTTAGGTCCCCAAAATATGGCCATGCCACTGGTAGATCTTCTGTCAGATGTATCTCCAGCCCAATCAGCATCAGAGTATGCTTGGAGTTGTAGAGAAGAAGATTTCCTAAATTGCATACCAAAAGACAAGGTACCTTGAAGATATCTTAGAATTCTCTTCACAGCACACCAATGAGCTTCTATGGGAGCATGCATATACTGACAAGCTTTGTTAACTGTAAAGGCTATGCCAGGTCTTGTAATTGTAGCATATTGAAGAGCTCCAACAGTGCTTCTATATAAAACAACATCTTCAAATAAGGGAGAATGCTTAGCTGGTTGAGGTTTTGTATAAGGTATGTCACTAGGCTTGCAGATACTCATCTTAGTTTTAGAGAGTAAATTAGAGATGTACTGAGTTTGACTAAGATGAACACCTTTTGAAGTATGAGTAGCCTGAATGCCCAAGAAAAAATGAAGCTCCCCCAAATACTTGATAGAAAATTCATTGTTCAAGGATGTAATCAAAAAATGAATAGTAGAAGAACAATTCCCTGTGATCAAGATATCATCCACATAGATAAAAATATAGATTGTGGTTGAAGCAGTGACTCTGTAAAATAATGAAGTGTCAGTCTTTGAGGATTGAAAACCATTCTGGAGCAAAAATTTGCTTAGCCTTTCAAACCAAGCTCTAGGAGCTTGTTTGAGTCCATAAAGAGCCTTTTGAAGCTTGCTGACATGATGAGGAAACACAGTGTCAGAGTTACCTGGAGGTTGCAACATGAAAACATCTTCAGATAAATGGCCATGCAGAAAAGCATTCTTGACATCCAATTTTCTAACCTGCCAGCTTTTATAAAGAGCTATAGAAATAATTGTTCTCACTGTAGTAGGCTTCACAACTGGACTAAAAGTATCCTGATAGTCAATGCCTCCTACCTTATTGTAACCCTTAGCTACTAGTCTAGCTTTGTATCTCTCATTAGATCCATCTGCATTTCTTTTGATCCTGAATATCCATTTACACCCAATAACATTGTATGCATCAGCTGAAGTAACTAACTTCCAAGTGCCATTTTGAATGAACGCATAAATTTCTTCATCCATAGCAGCTCTCCATTTTGGATCTTTACAGGCTTCAGTATAGCAAGTTGGAACTGTGATTTCCTCACATACAGATTGTACTTCAGATGCACATACTTTAGGTTTAAAGATACCATGTTTACCTCTTGTTTGCATAGGATGAGCATTAGCAGTAACTGAAGGAGGTGAGGAAGTAGATGTAGTTAATGGAGGTAACTCTGTGAAGATATTCTTCTCAAAGACTGGAACAGTTACTTCGTTAGAAATAGTTGATGCTGAGGTAGTAACTTGTGAAGGTACAATGGACATACTAGATAAAGTGGTAAATGCAGAGTCTATTGAACAGATTGGCATAAGGGAATGCAGTCTCATCAAAGATAACATCTCTAGAAATTATGATCTTGTTTGTTTGCATATTTAAGCATCTATATCCCTTGTGTAAACTATTATAACCCAGAAAAACACACTTCACGGATCTTGGTAGCAGTTTATGATTATTAAAGGGTCTTAGACAGGGGTAACATGGACACCCAAATGTTTTTAGAAACTTATAATCTGGTTTTAACTGAAACAAACATCCTAAAGGAGAGACATTGTGTAAGACTGAAGTGGGAAGTCTATTGATAAGAAATTAGCAGTTTCAAATGCATATGACCAGTAAGATAAGGGAAATGAAGCATGAGATAAGAGTGCTAAACCAGTTTCCACTATGTGCCTGTGTTTTCTCTCTGTTGTACCATTCTGAGCATGAGCATGAGGACATGACACTCTGTGAACAATTCCACATGAATCCAAGTAGGTTGACACATTTCTATATTCACCTCCCCAGTCTGATTGAATAAATTTAATGCTTCTTGATAATAACCTCTCAATATGAGTATTAAATTTGATAAATGTAGAAAGAACTTCAGACTTGTATGCCAAAGGATATATCCATGTAAACCTACTAAATAAGTCTATGAATGACACATAATATTTGTATCCATTTATTGAACATAAAGGAGATACCCATACATCAGTGTGAATAAGATCTAAAGGACCATAATCATTGGCATTAGACATGTTTAAGTAGGGCAAAGCATGACTCTTAGCTAACTGAAAATCATGACATATAGTAGTAGACAGATGATCACTAATAACCTCATCAACAGAAGACAGCACATGCTTCAAAGTTTGATATGCAAGATGTCCCAATTTGTTGTGCCAACAGGAGAGAGAGTAGAAGTACTGGATGCAAAGGCTTGTTTAAGTTGAGCTGATGTAAACTCCAGATGATAAAGTCCATCTTTAACAGGACCATGAAGAAGCACCTTGTGAGAACCATATCCTTCACAAAGAATTCATCAGGATAGAATTCAAAGAAACAGTTATTCTCTTTGGTAAATTGATGCACTGATATTAAATTCTTAGTTATTTAAGGTACATGAAGCACATTTGACATAACAAACTTTGTAGAGCCATTCTGAAAAGTAGAGGAACCAATATGAGTTATGTGCAAACCTGAACCATTTCCTACACGCACTTGATCAGTTCCTTGGTACTCAGAGTGTAAGTTGAGATTGGACAAATCAGAAGTAAGATGATATGTGGCACCTGAATCTGGAATCCAACTAGAATGAGAAGTAGAAGCACCAGAACAGAATGTAGAAGCACCAGACTGTGAAGTATAAGGATCATCATTGTAAACTGCAAAGACTTCAGCATCTGGACACCATAATTCTTCATAATCATCACCAAATTAGTCATAAGAGGTATTATAAGCTTGAGCCATATAATTCTCAGATGGTGCATATCTGTGACAAGTTGGAGCAAAATGTCCAGGTTTCTTGCATATTTGACAATCATTGGATGAATTGAATCTCATAGCTGGTGGATAAAAGTTTGTTGGTGGAGCAGGTGGACCAAATCTACCACCACCCTTAGGTATTCTACCTCTAAATCCTCTTCTAGATCTACCACCTCTAGTACCTCTAAAATTACCAGATCTATTGAATGTTTCTCTAGAGGGATAAGAATTCCATTGATGTGATACAAGAGCATAATTATGAGGGTAATCATATGACTGATTGTAGTGATTAACAGTAGGATTATGAGAACTTTTTAATTGATTACCAAATGCAGGAGGAGAGTTAACCTGATGTTGTTGGGTGACATTAGCAGAAGCAGCAGTGAGATCAACATTATATTCAACATTCATTCTTGATTCCTCTAAAAGTAGTAAGCCGAGCAGCTCTGAAGAAGTAATCAGGTTCTCATTCTTGAGTTGTTGAGTGCAGATTGATGTTTTGAAAGAGTTAAACTCAGCAGGTAAGCCTTGGAGAATATGAAGAACAAGATCCTCATCAGTAATTGGTCGGTTAATCTGGGAAAGCTGATGAGCAATAAATCGTGCTTTTTTGAAGTATGTTAACATCGAATCAGTACTCTTCTTCAGTGTAATAAGATCAGATTTCAACTGCATTAATCTCGATTTGCTAGTAGCGTTATAATTATGTTCTAATCGATTCCAAACTTCATGAGAAAAGGTGCAGTCAACCACCTGAGAGTGAATTTCTTCAGTACAGGCTGTAAATAACCAAGAGAGGATAGCTTGATCTTGATTTACCCAGTATGCATACACAGGATTACGAACAAAATCATTATCTGGATCTGAATCTTCGAAACCAGAAGCTTCAATGATTTTGAGACCTTTAGCAAATGTACGCCTGTAATACTTTGATGGACAGATAAACGATCCATCAACAAATCTGAACAGATCATAACTTTGAAGAAGAGAAACAATTTGTTATTTTCAGAGATTGTAATTGGTATTGGATAATTTTGATGGTGATTTAAAGGTTAGAGAAACATGTTTTATTAATTCTGTCATTGTAATAATGAATGAATGAAGAAGATAGAGAGTTTGAGAAAATTAGGGTTAACAACAGGTATCTGATACCATGTTAGAATATGAGCATCCAACTCAAAACCAATTGGCTATGAGTGGAGAGGCTCTAAGGATTATAAACAACAGGATTTTAGATGCCCAAATAATGTGGGACTAATAATCTCAACACGCCCCCTCACGTGTAGCCTCATTGGGTCTAACACGCCCCTCACGTGTAGCCTCGTTGGGTCTAACACGTGGACAATTATATAACGGGTGACGCGGAGTAAAGCGCGGTCAAATGACTCGTCGCAAATAGCCTGCTCCGATACCATGTTGAGAAAGATCATGTCGTTGGACACTCTCTCAAAAATTTTCATTAATCTTTGAATTGTTGATTTTCATTACAGACTCAACACACATTCTCTGTGTGTATTTATAGACATTTTAAACTCGACCTGCTACTGTCAGTTACAACGTACATATTACCTGTTACTGTCAGTTACAATACAATATGCATTTCACACGCTTACACAACTCAAGACTCGTAACATTCCGTGAAGATATTCTTCTCAGAACTCTGTGATGATAATCTTCACAGGACTATATGCTAACATAACCTGCAGCTGTCATTGCGAATTTTTAGATCAACATTTTCAATGCCTAAATGACATAAAAACAATAAACCCAGCGATATCTACACTGAACCCATCTCTGGTTTTCTCCATAGCAAAATCCTTCACTTTCATACTCAATCTCCAACACATTCAGTTCACTTTACGCTATGTTTCTTTTTTCCATTTCATCCGTAGATCCAACGAATGAAAACCACCTAAAACATAAGTTTGGAATTTTTAATTTTAGCAACTGCAAATTCTCTTCAAGCTTCTAATGTCTGACAAAATTCTTATATATTGAAACGAGAATTGAAGACCCAAATTATGATTTAATTCTCTCCGAGAACATTAATCAAACAAGAAGGCTGCAGCTAATATTAAGTTTGGGTTTCATCACTTACTAGAAAATGAACACAGAGTATATTTAATAATTCTATACATTGGTCCTTTTTGCTCCTGATATGACTATAATCTTTAGAAATGATTATGATAAATAATTCTCCTCCACTTTATGAGTTTTTGTAGGAGGATAAGAAGAATAAGTAGCAGTAATTGAAAGTTGTTCAATGGCAGCACCGTTGCTGGAAAAAATTTCAAGTGAAGATATAAAGATCGATGGTGGTGGCCATAGCCCATGGCATTTCATCAAATAAATTTACGATGATGATGTCAGAGAATTTGTTATGAGATTTGGTTCTGGTTTGTCTTAGATCTAAACACGTGATGATATACCGGATGTTAGGATAATCCAAGACAATGTTGTAATTTTTAAGGCCAATAAGGTGATAACGTAGGTTATGTTACCATAACCGTAAATTTTTTTCGTCAATGGCTTGACTTGACGGTCAATAACGGATTTAGGTACCAAATCTTAAATTTGAAGATGTTGGGTACCGGACCAATGTGTTGGTTATTTGTTGGGTACTAAACATTAAATAATCCAAATATTAAGTAAATAGTTTCACAAGAAGGCTTACTTTCCTTTGGCCTAGGAAGTTAGAGGTTATCCATAGGAAGATTTGTAATACTTGTCAACAAATATCCAGCTTCTATATGACTTTATCCCTAATTTTGGTCTTAAAGAGCTGTTTTTTAAGATTCACATCATGGATATTAGCATAGAATACCCTTGTAAGAACATCAAATCCTTCACCATGTTCTTAAAAAATGTCTCCAAGATTACACTTTTGAAAACATGAAATTTCACCAATATCGACATACTTCTTAACCGATTTATGTTCTATTATGGAACCCCTGGAAAAAAATCATACGTTTTGGAGCATTCTTCATCAACAAAGTTAATCCTACAAGATGATTGATTACTTGATTCTCCTTTTTTCCTTGAGGATAATTGCCTTTTGTGAAGAAACCTTAGCATTTCTTATGATTCTTAGGACCTCCTCTAATTATACCCATATTTTACTAAAAATACTAAATAATGAAGGACCAAAGATCAGTTAATATGTATGAAAATATCAAGATCAGCACCAAAGATCAATCATTTATTATTTGCAGATGACTGTCTACTCTTCTGCAAGGCTAATCTTGTTCAAACAAATAAGTTACTTCAGGTGATAAAAGAATTCAGTGCATGCTCCGACCAATTAATTAACTTCCATAAGTCAGCTATATACTTCAGTAAAAACATGAGCCCCTTAAGTTGTCAAGTCATAAGTAGTATTCTCCAGTTCAGAAAATTGGATATCTCTGAAGAAAAATATCTAGGATTACCATTTTTTGTGGGAAGGAACAAAAAAAATTCATGTTTTCCACTCTCATTCAGAAGATAAAAGCTAGACTCTCAAGATGGGATTATATTAATATATATGAAGCTGAGAGATCAATGATGATAAGAAATGTCACCAATGCCATTCATGTGCATCATATGACAAGCTTCAAACTACCAGATAGTATTATAACAAAGATGAATACAACCTAGCAAAAATTTTGGAGAAACAAGAAGTCCAACAGGGGACAACATTTCATTTCTTTGAGAAATGTGAATAAACCTAAGGAAGAAGAGGGTCTAGGATTCAGGGATCTCGAAGTTTTTAATAGAGCTCTACTGGCAAAATCTGCATGGAAGTTATGTTCTGGTAATACTTCAATATGTGCTCAATCACTTAAAGCTAAATACTTTCCAGATAGTCGGGTTTTTAATATACAAGAAAATGTTAAATTCACTTGGTCTTGGAGAAGCATAAGTTCAGAGCTACACTTTATACAAAGGTTTAGTTGTTGGTGAGTTTGAGATGGACAACAAATCATGTTTTGGAAGTATAGATGGATAAAAGAACTACATGCACCACCAAATCCAAAAGCTGGAGCAACTAATTATCAAGATCACTCTTTTGTTCACCAACTATTTGATGCAGATACTGGAGGTTGGAATATTAGTCTTATTTTCTATTTTTTTGAAGCATCAACTGCCAGAGTATTCAAAAATTCTCTATTCATCACAACTATAAGGATAGATTAGTCTGGATGATGGAGAAGAATGGTTGTTTTACTATAAAATCAACTTACATGAAAATGATTGAGGAGAAGAATGCAAATGAATCTGTTGGTCAAAGAATGCAACGAATTTTTAAGAGGCTCTGGAAACTCCCTCTGCTGCCTATAATAAATAAGTTTGTTTGGAAATATGTCAAAGATATTCTTCCAACTAAAGACAAGATGCAACATATTATTCAAAATGAAGACCTAACTTTTCCTATTTGTGCTCAAGTGATAGAAACATCCGCTCACTGCATTCTAGAATGTTCTTCATCTAAACTAGTGTGGTTTGCCACATTGGGTTTACGTACAGATAGTATTGATGTTTGACTGACTGGTTTGACAAGCTCATTGCACATCAGTTGCATGAAAAGGAAGTCCGTAAGATTGCAATTGTTGCTTGGTTGGTTGTCAGCCGACGCGAAAATAATTTAAGTTCTTTCACTTCACAATTATAAATAATAGTATAGTTATAAGAACATATTCGTTCCACAGGGAGATATGGGTTGTTATTCGTATTTGAAAAATTAAGTAACCTGCGGGGATTTTTTGATTTAATAATAATAATAGCAAAGAATGAATAAGGAGAATCAATAAGTTGAGAATATTGGTTAAGGGTTCATCATCAATCATAATACATGCACTTTGACTAAAAACTGGTATTGTCACTCAATCATTTATTATCAAGAGTCCTAAAGTACCCCATCAAGAGCATACTCCGGTAAATTCCTTATGTCATCACATACCATAACGATGAATATGTGAATACTACTCAGTGAACAACCTAATGCAACGTGCTATTAGGTTTAATCCTCCAAGAGCCTTAAGTTCTATGAATTATACTAATCCATGCAATATAAATACTACGAGTAAAATATTTAACATAGGTCAAGCTTCTACTTGCAATCGTACAAAGGTTTTGAATACAATTGGTGATCACAATATGCTACTTATGACAAGGTTCATCAACAATTACGTATCTCAAAACCCTAGTCTAGCTATAGATATGCACCCATGCTCATTTAGTAGCGCTCCTAAACAAACAATCATACAATCATATGCGATAATAAATCGTAGAACAAGACAATAATAATTTTATTGAGATTGCAAAACCAATATATTAATTTAGTAGCATGTTTATGATATCCGACTACATCCTTAACCAATATGAAGTGTTTAGCTACTCTTGGATTTCTTAAAACCCATGAAAAATAATATGAAGAAAAAGAAAGCAAACCCTAGGTTCAATCGTGATGATCAAATTCAAAATCGCCAAGCCCTAGCTATTATTCTTCTTTTACCAAAAGTATATGAGATAATATATCCGAAACATTGTCAAACTCTCCCTTAGAGCATCTCCAATGAGACATCCGTGTCCATGATATTCGGATGTCTAAAGAAGACTTCCTTTGCTGATGTGTCTCGCAACTTTCCTTAGTTATAGGAAGCTGAACAAAATCGTACCCAATCGCTTAACCTTCGCACTTTCTAGCAGCACCCGTTGTTGATGAAAAAGGATATTTTTGAAGCTTTTGACATACATGTTAATGATTACTTGAACAATCATGTTTTCCTGATCGGTGATCTATTTTATTCTTCAAAAGTTTCTTCATCTTCTGAAATTCAAGTAACCTAACTAACATAACTTTATTTTTCATTAAGAAAACTCATTAAAGAAGAGATTTCACTAAAGAGAGAAATCTATACTTGGATTATGTACGTGCTTGGAGTTTGAGAACATAAGATTCAGGGGGGTTTCAAGAGCAGACGAATTTTTCGATTCTTTAATTATTTTTTTCTTGTCCCGTAATACAATTTATAAATAAGAGATTCAGGGGGTTATAGGGATGGTTCACATACTCTAAGAGATCCTCTGAAACAAGAGATGGGCTAGAGGATGTAAACCTAACCGCTGGCCACATCATCTTCACATTGTCCCTTCAACTTCCCGTTGGAGATAAATTTTAGGAAAAACAACCTAATCCGTTAAAATAGGGACTTCACAGTCTCCCGTTGTGGATGCTCTTAAATAGGGTTCTCAAAAGTAGCCGTGCCTGTACATGAATCCTGGTCGAATTAGGTTGTGACCACTTTCCAAAAACTAGCCAATCTCCCAATACAAGTCTCGTCCAAATATGGAAAGCCTGTCAGTCTCGGAGAACTGACAGTGTAAACTGGTCTGCTTGAGAGTACATGTCTTCAGTTTTCCCACGGATACCAAATTGTCCGTGAACTTCTATATTTTCTGAATTTGGAGACTCCGGCAGAACTGAACTCACGTATACCAGGCCCTCCATGGGAAATAAAAGTTAGGGTGAAAAACAGATATAGGCCTGTTTTTTAAGGGTTACGACCATAGGCCTGTTTTTTTGAACTTTTCAAATCTATGCCGGTTTTGACCGTTTTATTGAAAAAACGGCTAACCGTGGTTATCCACCTTTTTTGCACCGTTAGTATAGGGTAAATATACTTTTAAGCCCTCAAATCATTGAGTTTCATCATTAACTCAGTCTCAATCTCTGAGTTTCATCGTTAACTCAGTCCAGCCATACTTCCATGTTCACTTCTTTGAGTTCATAGCCCTTATCCTTCTCAGCTTATCACCCATACCTAACTGACTGCAAAAGACCAAGGCATACCTACAAAATACCAATATCAAAAATACGCTCATAGACAACAATAAATACAAACGACAAGACATATCTGAAGCTGATATAAGAACCATCGTTTCTTTAATATGCTATGGGGTTCGGCTCGAGGAGATTGCAGCAACGAAGGACATTTAAGTAGATGTAACTCTCACCTATGAACTTAGTGACAAGTTTTCGGATGAAAACTCAAGATGCATATATTTTACAGAGAGGTTACGAGATAGACTGCGCATTCGTACAATCCAATAGAAGGTAAAACCAGATCATCAACAGACTCAAAAGTTGTAAGTGATTTATTAGCCAATATTGAAGATGAAGACGTGGTTGTCGATTTTGATGCCGCTGATAATAGTTTCGTAGTTCACAAATTGGTTAAGGCAAGGTAGGCATCTGAACCCACAATTCCATCACCAACTTCTGTAGCTCCTTGAAACCTACTCAAAATCAACAACACAAAAACCCATGACACTAGTTCTACTCAGCATTAGCAGCAACAACATCACCACCATTCTTGAACCATTTGTGCTGCTTCTTCTCAAGATTTCCATCCAATACCATCACCAATTGCACCCCTGAATTCATAACCAACCCACAGTATCCATAAATTCTTCTACATCTTCAAGATCGTCCATTACAAATTCCTCTTCAACTCAAATCTCTGAGACTCAATAACCACAGACGTCAACTCTTCTTTTGTACCACTATATCAACATCATTCACCATCTGTTTTATCATTTCTTGGAAATAACAAATTCTCTATTTCCTTGAAAGTCAATCCATACACTCATCACCACCAGCAGCAGTTTCATCTTTATCTGTTTAAACCACAACAAATTCCTCAACCATCTGTTACAACAAACTCAACCACAACCACTCCAATTGAATTTCCGGCCAACAAAACTTATTAGAGTCTTCCTCTGTCATAAACCCATCCGAGTCCAACCAAATTTGCTTCTTAAAACAATGGTAACACAAATTAGAGTGACAAAACTCGAAACAGAAGAAAACCCAATACATATCAGAGTATCAATTGTTATATTTCAACACAATTTCTAAAACACCGAATAAAATCCCCAAACTTATGAAACCCTAAATTTTCAATTTAGCTAAAATTCAAGAAAAACTGAAGCTTAAGTAGGAAATAGAAGAATGGTTCATACCTAATTCAGTAATAATCACTATTTTCTCCAGATACTCATTAATTTTGATCGAAACTTATAAAAAATTGAACAAAATTTTTGGTATTTATCATTATTAGATGTAACAGGGGATGAAGAAGATGGAAACGGCGGTGATGGTCGTTGTACTGGTAGTGGAATGAGTGAGGGTGGTACTGAACTGAAGGGACGTGGTAGACATTCTCTGAATCTGCAGAAAATGGAGTTGGAAGAAGATGGTGTTTCCGGTGTTTATATGAAGAAGATGGTGTTGCTGGTGCTTATGAAGAAGAGAGAGAAATGTGAGCACATCTATCAGAGCATGCATCTGAATAAGTGAATACATTGGATCTCATAGAAATGTGCTCTTATAAGAAGTATGGACAAAATAAATGCACGTGCCACTATTAGTTCTCTCTAATCTAAGCCGTTGACTTTCATTGAGATTGACACAGATGAGATCCATACTTAACCTTGCAACACATGGCGACTTTCAATTTCATTTAGTCTAAGCCGTTGATTATTTCCGATATTTACACTAGTTTCAGATCAAACGTCCTCCACCATACACATGTATAAGGGTATAAGGGTAAAGTGTGCATCATTAACTCATCTCATCTGAGGATAAATTGACTGAATTGACCGAAAAATTGACAAAAGTAACGGATTTGGATGGAAACATGGATGGAGGCCTAGATTTGCAAAGTTGAAAAAAACGGGCCTATGTAATTGTCTTTCGGGTTGAAAAATAGGCTTATACCTATTTATAATCCTAAATTTTACGGGATTTTAATCTCGACCAAAATACTCCGCGGATACTTCTTCCTCCGTGAAAAATATTTTTCCCTGAGTTTCACTTTTTCCGTTTATTCACTCGCAGTCACTATACTCTCCGTGAAAACTCAAACTCTGAGTTTCTCTAACTTCTCCAACTGAGTTACTCGATCTCACTGCCATCACCATGCTCCAGCAGTATCACTATCGTGATCAACATCTCTTTCAATTTGCACTCTAATCCAACCAGACTCTGGCCAGTGATAACAGCAACACCCACAAGTCAGTGACAGTGACTCCAATTCCCAGTTCATCATCGACCAACCTTCATTAGCGTTACCAGTAAACTCAACTCCATTACTGATGGCTCAGCGGCTCAGCCAAACTCGAGCTCTTTCATCTCTGCAGCAACACGTAGCCATGAAAGAAACCACAGCTTATCTCGAGCTCAACTGCCATCTTCATTCATATCAGCAACATTATGATCGCTTCATCTTTCATTCGCTGGCAGCAACCACAGTTCTCTTGCTATGTTCAACTTCTCAAACTCGAGCAGCAATCTCTTTCTCTGCTATGGTCAGTAAACTACTTCCTAAAAACCAGCAGAGACCAACTCTCCATTGCAGCTTCAGTTCAACACCCATTCTGAACCACCACGGCTACCACAGTTCCATCCGTTGACACCATATAAATCACCAAGCCACCATCGAATGATCAGCATAATTGGAGAAGACAATGAGGTGCCCCGAATATAATTGCTGGTGTCCTTAACAAAATCCGTTCAACTATCAGTTTTAGAAAACTGACAGTTGAGTTCATACTCCGTGGCTACCCCGAGGAATTCCGGCGGCTGTCCTTATCAATTTTGTGCATTCTTCAACTTTGGCTTGCTTTAATTGCTCATAGCTACTTCATACGAGGTCGGAATGACCTCATTTTTTCGTCGATCTCTTTGTCTTTTCGTTCTGTTCAAGATGGTGCTAAGAAATCACGTATTTGAGAAAATTCCCCTTCATTTTGGTCAAGATAGCATCAAACACCTAAGAATCTCAAAACAAACAAAATGAAAGCATAATGATACAAAAACTACCAATAAAGCAAAGCATTTGAGTACCAAACTAGTGCAAATAATGCACCTATCATTGCTTGGTGCATTTGGACTTCCAGATGTGATAAGGCGTTTAGCAACACTAATGATTCTCCAAATTTGATTATTCAAAAGTGTAAAAAGGAGATTGCACAATATGAAGCAAAGCCATATCCTTTGATCATCTTATCACCTCGTCAGCCAAGAGAAATTCTCCACTGGACTCCTCCCCCGAGAGGAATATTTAAAATTAATGTTGATGGATCTTTTATTAACTCTAATATGTCAGATGGAATCTAATTGTACGTGATTTTGCAGGTGCATGATGGGGATCAAAATGCATCTATCTAACTCGCATGTCGAGTCTGGAACAAGCCGAATGTAGAGCATTATGGGAAGCAATACAATGGGCAAAAGAGAAGAATATGGAGAAAGTAAAGTTTGAGATGGACTCGAAGATTGTGGTGGATGCAGTGAATAAGGATAGCCTCAACATTGATTGGAGACTTCACAATTCAATTTTAGAAGTAAAATCTCTATTTAGATTGTTTAACGTAACTATGTTCCTAAAGAGAAGAATAAGGCAACAAATATTTTATCCAAACTTGCTAGAATAGGTGGATTGAGCATTGTATGGCTGTTAGAACCTCCTAATGATATAACTGCCAAAGTGCAGTAAAGAGGCAAACTATGTAATCTCTCAATCTTAATCTATTCAATCTTTCAGTTTCAAAAAAAATAATAGTGAAGGAGATCAGGGAAGAACTTACTTGGAAGAATCCTTTTAGAGAGCAATCACCTCAATTGACACAATCCATGTTGAATAAATTTGATTCCAAGAAAAATAGTATCAAGATTGTAGAAGATGGTCTCCAAGATTATGAAAACCATAACAGGTTTTGTAACCCTATGTTACCTTCTCCTCACGGTACGTGAACTATTGAGGAAGGAGATGAATAAGGGAGATTGTTAGTCTGCAAATCTTATATAGGGCTTATTGGGCTTAAACGGTTAGGGATCAGGTAGCTATTTTGGGGGAAACATATGTATCATCTAATAATGTTCAAAAAGGACCCTCTCTAGGGGATCTTTTCTATATGAATATCGATATAAAAATTTAGATGCAATCACTAAGACTCACGGACAATACTTAAATGATGAGTAAAAACTCAACAAGCTTGTGATATAAAGCTGGCTAATTGATACATAATCCGACAAGAGTGTATATTTCACCAATATGAACTGTGTTACCTAAGATATTACTGATATCCCACGGGCATACTTAAGGTGGTTGGTTTTCTTTCAAACACAAACCTATGTTTTAAGTATCAACGTGATGATTATATAAGAGCATGCCTAATCTTGGCTTGTTAATGAAAATTCTCATGGATCCTGTTCTCGTCTCTTGCTTGGAAGTCAGATAGGCAGTGAGAATATTTTGCTAATAGCATAAGACTTGTTGATACACATATCGAGTCATTATGTTTTGGACTTATTTTTAGTGATGTGGCAGCACTCAAGTCTCATTGACTTTCTTGTACAGATACAGGTGTGTATGAGACAAACATGACACCACATAGGGATTTACATTGTAAAATCATATCTTTATGGAGCAAGGCTCAACACGACAATAAGGATCTTTTAATGTCTTCAATAATAGAAATGAATCACATTATTATCCAGCATAGAGTATCAAAAAATATTCAAATCCCACAAGACACACCTCATAAGACATAAAACGGAATGATCACAATAAACCAAAAATAAGCACAAATATAAATAATAACTACTTATATGTTACCTACCCCATCTCAAGCTATATACATGATGGGTTGATATCAAGCTCTTATTACCAAGAATTTTGGTGAGCAAGTAGGTGCTCACGAACCATCTCAGAATGATAATCTTTGTCTCTCGTGCTTGGAGCATTGATAGACACATTTTTGTGACCAAATTGTCCTCAATTTTCAGTATTGTTGGTACTCGATTTTCTACTTATATGGTGTTTTATGTGTTTGTAGGTATTTTTGGAAAATAAACATTTTTGGAAAATTCGGCTCGAAAAGTTGGTATAGGCACCCGGAGGACACATGTTATTCAGACTCTCAGTTTTGGATAAGGGGCACCTAACTGATAAGGCGCACCCCAGGGAACCAACTGCTAATCGCACCCCATTACTGGTTAAGGGGGGTCCATCTTCTTCCTTGATTTGAAAAGAAAAAATTGGCGGGAAACTTGGTTTTAACGGTAAAGGATTTATTATCTTTAAGATAAGAATATCTTCTTGCCTTACAAACATGAAGTTTTGAAGAAAAAGGAAGTTATCTTGTATTAAACAAGAAAGATATCCTTAGAAGATTTTATCTTGGATTTTATTCTGCGAATTAAAGAAGATATGGGTTTAGTAAAGAAATATATAGAATAAAGAGAAGGAAAAGTTCTGAAGATATTTTTAATTAAAAAGAAGAGGATTTTGGAGTTATGGAAGAATATATTTGAGTGGTGTGTATTTGTGTGTATAAATAGAGAGCTAGAGAGCACATTTGGAGAGAGTTTTTGGGAGAGAAAAGAAAATCATTGTTTTATCGTTCTTTCTCCCATTTCATCTTTGTAAACACCCTTTGAGCAATAAAAATGAATTTTGAGCGTGTTTCCATGATGATGAGCTAATTCTCGCGCAACCAAGGAAATGGATGAAGCTATCTATGCATGAATGATTGGTAACAATTTTATTTTCTCTAATTTACAATTTATAATTCATTCAATTACCGCTTTTGCGTAGTTCTAAATGTTCACATAATTTTCTTAATTACTTGTGATTCAATTTGATAGATTATATTTTGTTTAATTGATTGATAGTCTATTCTTAGGGAATACAATTAATATTTGGGAATATGGTTGATTATGTGTGAATTAAGAAATAAAGGACTTAAAGGATAGTTAGAGTTTTGAAACATATTTGGTATCGTTCATTCATGTGTAATAGTGAAATCTAGTGTCTTGTTTACTTTTAATATCTTGAAATCCATTTTGCAATAAGTTTTCTATTTTTAAATTTTATAAGTCTAAAATCTTTTGCATTCACAAGTCTCAACGAACTTATTACTACAACATCATTGAAAAATATCATCAGTTTTTGGCGCCGCCGACGCAGACTTGTCTTTAGGCTAGAGTTTTTAGATTTTTTTTTAGGTTTTTATTTGTTTTTTCATTTTTATTTTATTTGTTCTTCTTTACGTTTCTGGGTTTTTGTCTTTTCCTTACAGATTTTGGAATTTGGAGCGAAAGAAAAATTTGCCAAAGCTTTTGGTGAATACTTAAAGATTTGGAGTAAAGGCAAAGCGAAAAGAGCGAAAGAAAAGGAGAATAAAAATTAATTAAAAAAAAAGGAGAGAGAGAGAGATACAATTTTTTTTTTTAGATTATCTTTTTCTTTTGCACTTTATTTTTGGACTTTAGGACTTTATTTTTTTAAACCCTACGGAAGGGTAGTTTAAATATAAATTGTTTGCAGAGAAGGACGGCGATTACGATATCGCCTCGGCCCCTCGGGTTCGTACATGACATAGGAGTCGTGGCCCGAGTCGACTTCAGCGGTTCATCCCCCGTCTGGTACGGGAGGTAAGTTTGTCGAAACACTCGCGAATCTCCTGTCAGCGAGTTACTGTATTCCTTCGTTTGCATATATGCTGAGGATTTGGAAACGGCTGCTTTAATTTCCTAGTAAAGGGCAAGGACTGGCCATACAAGATAAGGGTTCGGATTTCATCACTGTTCCCTTCTTTCCCGCCTTAGGAAAACGAAACCAAACGCGAACCTAAGCCTAAAATTAGACTAGAACGAGACCTATAGGGTAACGAGCTTAATAGGAAAGTCATTCGAAAAATATTGGTTACTCTTTTAAGCATGCTTCAAAGTTCATGATGGTTTCTGCGAGTTGAATATGCCGCCTGGTAACGCCGGTGAGGCCTTGGGTATCAAAGCTCCATTGAGCTTCCCTCGTCTCGATTCAACTTACTTAAACTCGGATTGATTCCAGAGGGGTTTGCTTAAATTATAACGAATTCCCTTTCGAAGGATTAGAAGCTGGTCTAGAAACAATCTAAGTGGAGCCATCATGCTTTTTGTTTGCTAGAAATCTTTAGGTTTGTTTTGGTGGAGTCATCCTGCTTTGTGTTTGCATAGAACTTCCCTTCCTTTTAGGATTTCTTTCTTTCTTTTGTTTTTCTAGTGTATGCCCAAGGTTATTAAAGAGCGGGCTTGGAAAAGAAACACTCTAGGTCGTTTGATTAGTGATAAACCTAGTAGTTCTTCTTGTGAAGGCGGGGAGCTCGAAGACTCTTCTTTTGAGAGCCCTGTTTTTGGAAACTTCAGTTTTGAGAATCTGTCTCTTCGTGAGGAAAATACCCCTAGTACTTCAGTTGTGCCAGCAATGGCAACTTTGAAAGATTACATGTTCCCAACTAGGTCCACCCGAGCTTCGTGCATTAAATTGCCAGCCACTACGGCTAATTTCGAGATAAAACCTAGTATTCTTCAGATGATCCCTATATTCTTAGGAATAGATGATGAGAACCCTTATTTTCATATTAGGGACTTTGAGGAAATTTTGGGACAATTAGAATAAAAGACCTTACTGATGAAGTCTTGAAACTTAAGATGTTTCCCTTTTCCTTGAGAGATAAAGCCAAGACCTGGCTGAACAACCTACCATCTGAATCCATTGAAACATGGCAGGAACTTATTGCTGCTTTCTATATGAAATTCTACCCTAAGCATAAAACTGCGTCTGTTAGGCAGAAAATTAGTGCTAGTGTGCAACAAGAGGGAGAGTCTCTTTATAGGTTCTTAGAGAGATTCAATGATCTCCTATCCCAGTGTCCTCACCATGGATTTGATAAGATGAAACTCGTAGAGATTATTTATGATGGTTTAGACTATTCAACCAAAGCCATGGTTGAGTCTATGTGCGCTGGTGAGTTCACTAGTAAAAGTGATGATGATGCTTTCACCTTCTTAGGAGTTGTCGCTGAAAAATCCCAACAGTGGGAGTCTTGTGTTGAACCCCCCAAAAGACTCTTGGTCAATAGAAGTGGCACCAATGTGGTAGATACAAGCTTCGGGTATGATGCTAAGTTTGCTGCTTTGTCTAGAAGGTTAGAAGCTTTGGAATTGAATCATCCTAAACATAGGTCTCTTGTTGAACCTGATGATAGGTTTAGAGCCTCTCAAGTGTCTAGTTGTGAAGTATAACCCAATAACTCATTTTGGGAAGGTCAGTTTAGTGAAGAGAAAGCCCATACTGTCTATAACAATGCTAGGTTTGAGAACAGACAGAAGTTGGACCCATACTCAGAGACTTACAACCCTGGTTGGAGAAACCATCCTAATTTTTCTTGGTCTAAGGGTCAGAATCAAGGACAGTCTAGTAATTCTCGGCCTCCCCTAGGTTTTGGTTATGATGAGAACTCTTCAGGTCAACCCCAGTTTCAGAATGATAAAAAGATCTCCACCTTAGAAGAAACCCTTACTATGTTAGCAAAGAACCATGAGATGTTATCAAAGAACCACTGTGGTTTTCAAGAAGAAACCAGGCAGAATTTTAAGAATAATTCCCAGTCTCTTACTAACTTAGAATTTCAAGTCGGCCAAATAGATAAGTTTCTTAGTGAAAGAGAAGATGGAAGGTTCCCTAGTCAAACTAATCCTAACCCTAAAGGAGAGAAATCGTACACTCATGTGAATTCTATAACAACCCTTAGGAGTGGAAAGAAAGTTGACAATAAGGTTGCCTTGCCTGATAGTGAACATGTTGTAGTTCACCCTTCTGAGCCAGAAAATGAGGAGACTGGTAGAGTCTCCAAAGAGACCAATGAGGGTCCTGCTGAGCCCGCTTTGTTCTCAGATCCCCGTTCCCCCAGCTGCTAGTTCCAACTAATAGGGAGTCCAACTTTAATGATATATTGGATGTTTTTAAACAGGTTACTCTCAACCTCCCATTGTTAGATGCGATTAAGAAGATTCCCGCTTATGCCAATTTTCTTAAAGATATGTGTACGCGAAAGCGAAAACTTAGTGTCCAGAAGAAAGCCTTCCTAGCTAGTCATGTGAGTTCTATTATTCAGAATACCACTACTCCTAAGTATAAAGACCCAGGGTCCCCTACTATTTCTTGCACAATAGGTAAATACCGTGTCGAGAAAGCTTTGCTTGACTTAGGAGCCAGTGTGAACTTACTGCCATACCATGTGTACCTTAAGCTAGGACTTGGTGAGATGAAACCTACCCAGATGACACTTCAGTTAGCTGATAGGTCCGTTAAAATTCCTCGTGGTGTGATCGAGGACGTTCTTATTGAGGTCGACAAGTTTATTTATCCAGTGGATTTTGTTATCCTAGATACCCAACCTGTCCCTGACCCAGAGAACCAAATACCAGTGATTTTAGGTCGCCCGTTTTTAGCTACATCCAATGCGATCATTAACTGTCGAAATGGTATTATGAATTTGTCTTTTGGTAATATGACTATTGAGCTGAACATTTTTAATATTAGTAAGCTACCCTCTGAACTAGATGACTCGAACATAGAAGAGGTGAACATGATAGGAACATTAGTCGAGGAGTCATTACCAAACACTTTGTTAGAAGATCCATTAGAGAAATGCCTAGCCCACTTTGGGATTGATTTTGATGATGACGATGTGATTAATGAGGTGAATGCTTTGTTAGATTCAACCCCTTTGATAGACACTAGTAATTGGATGGAAACCTAAGTTCGAACCTCTACCCGTTTCTGAGTCTACCCTAGTTCCTTCGTTAGAAAAGCCTCCTAAGTTGGACCTTAAACCATTACCAGATTCCCTGAAGTATGTGTTTTTAGGCCCATCTGAAACTTTACCTGCGATTATAGCATCCGACTTGGATAGTGATCAGGAAAGTAGGCTAGTGACTGTCCTTCAGAATAACAAGGAAGCTTTAGGGTGGACCATAGCAGACATTAAGGGTATAAGTCCTACTGATTGTATGCATCATATCTATTTAGAGAGTGACACCAAACCTTCTAGGGAGATGCAACGTCGACTGAACCCTAATATGAAAGAAGTAGTTCGAACCGAGGTTCTTAAGCTGTTAGATGCAGGCATTATCTACCCCATTTCAGACAGTAAGTGGGTCAGCCCCGTTCAGGTTGTTCCCAAGAAATCCGGTATTACTGTAGTCCAGAATGATAACAATGAGTTAATCCCAACCCGGGTGACCACGGGTTGGCGTGTCTGTATTGACTATAGGAAATTGAACAAGGTCACTAGGAAGGACCACTTTCCCCTTCCCTTCATCGACCAAATGCTAGAGAGATTAGCTGGACGTAGCCATTTTTTTAGATGGATACTGCGGTTATAATCAGTTGTTATGCCCCAGAAGACCAAGAGAAAACCACTTTTACTGTCCCTTTGGTACCTTTGCGTATAGACGCATGCCTTTCGGGCTATGTAATGCCCTGCGACCTTTCAGCGTTGTATGTTGAGCATATTTTCTGACATGGTAGAACGGTTCTTAGAGGTCTTTATGGATGATTTTTCAGTGTTTGGTTCGTCTTTCGATGAGTGCTTGCATCATTTGTCATTAGTTTTGACTAGTGTAAGGAAAAGAATTTAGTGCTTAATTGGGAGAAATGTCACTTCATGGTTCGTTCAGGAATTGTTCTAGGGCATATCGTATCTTCGAAGGGTATAGAGGTAGATAGAGCCAAAGTTGACCTCATTAAAACTTTACAGGTCCCAAAAACCGTAAGAGATATTAGGTCATTCTTAGGGCATGCAGGTTTTTATCGTCGATTCATTAAGGATTTTAGCTTAATTTCTAGACCTCTTTGCAATTTGCTTGCAAAAGACGTTAAGTTTGTCTTTGATGATGCTTGTTTAGAGGCTTTTGAGAAGCTTAAGAATTTACTCACTACCGCCCCCATAGTCCAGGCACCCAACTGGAACCTACCCTTTGAGATCATGTGTGATGCTTCAGATTATGCTATTGGTGTTGTGCTAGGTCAGCGAGAAAATAAGTTACTTCATGTGATTTACTATGCTAGCAAAACTCTGAATGATGCCCAGTTGAACTATACCACTACGGAGAAGGAACTATTAGCTATTGTGTTTGCCTTAGACAAGTTTAGATCCTACCTCTTAGGTTCTAAGGTCATAATCTTTACTGATCATGCTGCTTTGAAGTATCTTCTTTCCAAGAAGGATACTAAACCTAGATTGATTAGATGGATCCTATTGTTGCAGGAATTTTCCTTAGACATTAGAGATAAAAAAGGTGCAGAAAATGTAGTAGCAGACCACTTGTCTAGGCTTGTTGTGGATACCCTTAATGATTCTCCTCCTGTTAGGCATAGTTTTCCTGATGAACAACTATTCTTTGTTACCCAAGCACCTTGGTATGCGAATATAGTGAATTATCTTGTTACTGGTCGAATGCCCCAACATTGGGGCAAACAAGATCGTTCTAGGTTTTTAGCCGAGGTGAAGCACTTCTTTTGGGATGATCCTTATTTGTTTAAGTATTGTCCAGACCTGATTATTAGGAGATATACCTGAGAATGACCAGTCCAGTATTATTTCCTTTTGTCATGATTATGCTTGTGGGGTCACTTTAGTGCTAAGAAGACTGCTGCTAAAATATTGCAGTGTGGATTCTATTGGCCTTCATTGTTTAAAGACTCCCATAGTCACTGTGTTACTTGTGAACGTTGCCAGAAATTAGGAACCATTTCCCGTAGGAACATGATGCCCTTGAACCCTATTTTAGTTGTTGAGGTCTTTGATGTGTGGGTATTGACTTTATGGGTCGTTTCCTAATTCTTTTGGTAACTTTACATCCTTGTCGCTGTAGACTATGTCTCTAAGTGGATTGAGGCGGTTGCGTGTAAAACCAATGACCATAGGGTTGTGATTGAGTTCTTGAAAAATAATATACTTACACGTTTTGGTACACCGCGAGCTATAATTAGTGATGGAGGGTCGCACTTTTGTAATGGACCTTTTAGGCTTTTGATGAAGAAATATGGTATTACACATAAGGTAGCTACCCCATATCATCCACAGACTAGTGGTCAGGTAGAGGTTTCCAATAGGGAGATAAAGCGTATATTAGAGAAAACAGTTAATCCTAATCGGAAAGACTGGTCGTCTAGGCTTACTGATGCCTTATGGGCTTACCGTACTGCGTTTAAGACCCCCATTGGAATGTCGCCTTATCGGCTTGTGTATGGCAAGGCATGTCATTTACCTGTTGAGTTAGAACATAGAGCTTATTGGGCTGTTAAGCAGCTAAATTTTTCACTTGACAAGGCAGGAGCCCATAGGAAACTCCAGCTCAATGAGTTGGAAGAGATTCGTATAGATGCTTACGATAGTGCGAAGGAGTATAAGAACAAAATGAAACTTGTGCATGATAAGAATATTTTAAGAAAGTCATTTTCTCCAGGTCAAAAAGTTCTTCTGTATGATACCCGCTTGCATCTTTTCCCTGGGAAGTTACGTTCTCGGTGGACGGGTCCTTTTATTGTTCGCACTGTCTTTCCTCATGGAGCTGTTGAGATCGAGACACCAGATGGTAGTAGTTCTTCGAAGGTTAACGGTCAGAGATTGAAACCCTTTTTAGAGCCCTTTCCTACAGGTGATGTTGAGGAGGTCCCTCTGGAGGACCCTGTTTACCCTTGATTGACCATCGAGGCGATTGTATGTTGTATATTAGTTTTTGATTTCTCTCTTCACCCAGGTACTATCTTTCCGACTTCTCTCTTTACTGATTCCTCGTGTTACCTTACTTTTTGGTATTGCTCTTTCATTAGAAACATTGAGGACAATGTTAGATTTAAGTTTGGGGGTGGGGAAGAAACTTTTTGTTAGCTTTTAGTTGCAATAAATAAACTCCAGAGCCTAGAAATTTATGCTTATTAAGGTTGGCACTAACCAATCTAAGTGGATGGGAACATCTTGGTTGTAGGAGTTGAGGAACCAATCTGATTAGATGGAAACATCTAAAGAGTCTATTCATAAAAGCACAGAGCTCAGGTGTAGTGTTAAAAAAAAAAACATGGTAGTTTCGCCATAACTCGTTGAATCCTAATCCCTTCTGTTTTTATTTCTTAAGTGATTTGGTGGGGCACACGACTCAAGTTGTTACCATTGCTAGGGTGAAATAGGGTGATTGAGAATAAAAAAAAAAAGTTTGAGACCAGACCATCAGACCAACCGGAATAAAATCAATAAAGTCGACCACTGGTGCCCTTGTATATGCCAGTTGTGTTGACCTAGAGTTAGGTTTATCGACCACTGGTCCCCTTGTATATGCCAGTTGTGTTGATATTAGTCAGACCGGTATCTCAGTCCATTAGGATAGGTTCATCTTGGCAGAGGCCTTCAGACAGATATGGGAAACACCGTTCACTTTGAACCATCTATTTTCTCTTTATCCATCCTCTTAATCTTTCCATGTGATTGGTTGACTCCGGTTATGATGTCTAGAAACTATCTGAGTAGAGCTCTGTCACTTATATATGAATTTTAGTATGCTGAGTGCAAACTCGTGTACAACAATTGGAATTTCGCATCAGGGTACTTCCTCCTATAGTCAATGATTGTATGCCAACCAAGGAGATTCTTTAGTGCCTTCCAAGGTTCTGCGTAGATAGCTAGGGTCTGGAGTAAAGGTTTTGTGGGTACACCTCTGGTAAACCCTCCGGAGACAACACTCCGCCGCTAGGGCCACCTAGCGGTTTAACGGCTTGCTGCACGTGCTAAGTGTAGTCATTTTTTTTTCTAGATTAGATTTGCTCGAGGACTAGCAAATAATAAGTTTGGGGGTATTTGATAGACATTTTTGTGACCAAATTGTCCTCAATTTTCAGTTGTTGGTACTCGATTTTCTACTTATTATGGTGTTTTATGTGTTTGTAGGTATTTTTGGAAATAAACATTTTTGGAAAATTCGGCTCGAAAAGTTGGTATAGGCACCCGGAGGACACATGTTATTCGGACTCTCAGTTTTGGATAAGGGGCACCTAACTGATAAGGCGCACCCCAGGGAACCAACTTCTAATCGCACCCCATTACTGGTTAAGGGGGGTCCATCTTCTTCCTTGATTTGAAAAGAAAATAATTGGCGGAAAATTTGGTTTCAACGGTAAATGATTTATTATCTTTAAGATAAGAATATCTTATTGCCTTACAAACATGAAGTTTTGAAGAAAAAGGAAGTTATCTTGTATTAAACAAGAAAGATATCCTTAGAAGATTTTATCTTGGATTTTATTCTGCGAATTAAAGAAGATATGGGTTTAGTAAAGAAATATATAGAATAAAGAGAAGGAAAAATTCTGAAGATATTTTTGATTAAAAAGAAGAGGATTTTGGAGTTATGGAAGAATATATTTGAGTGATGTGTATTTGTGTGTATATATAGAGAGCTAGAGAGCACATTTGGAGAGAGTTTTTGGGAGAGAAAAGAAAATCATTGTTTTATCGTTGTTTCTCCCATTTCATCTTTGTAAACACCCTTTGAGAAATAAAAAATGAATTTTGAGCGTGTTTCCATGATGATGAGCTAATTCTCGCGCAACCATGGCAATGGATGAAGCTATCTATGCATGAATGATTGGTAACAATTTTATTTTCTCTAATTTATAATTTATAATTCATTCAATCACCGCTTTTGCGGAGTTCTAAATGTTCACATAATGTTCTTAATTACTTTTGATTCAATTTGATAGATTATACTTTGTTTAATTGATTGATAGTCTATTCTTAGGGAATAAAATTAATATTTGGGAATATGTTTGATTATGTGTGAATTAAGAAATAAAGGACTTAAAGGATAGTTAGAGTTTTGAAACATATTTGGTATCGTTCATTCATGTGTAATAGTGGAATCTAGTTTCTTGGTTACTTTTAATATCTTGAAATCAATTTTGCAATAAGTTTTCTATTTTTAAGTTTTATAAGTCTAAAATCTTTTGCTTTCACAAGTCACAACGAACTTATTACTAAAACTCAATTTGAAATCACATCAAGCATGATCAATTGGGTGATATTTCATGATCAGGTTTGATATCTTCCGGCCGATTCCCTTGATGTTGAAGATGTGATCAATCGTCAGAGTACCATGTCCAATTAGAGTAGTCAACATCTTTTCAATTTTCCTTTTAAGGACCATCTAGTATGGAGATCGTTTCCATACTTTGGGTATGGATCCCCTCTCATATGCTGACACATCATCACCTAAACATAAATTAACTATAAAAGAAGATATAAATAATTTATTTATTTTAATTGGTCCACTTTAAAAAGGTTTCTATCATGGGGGGATAAAAAGGTGATGAGGTATTCTCATATATAAGGGGAATCATACTCAAAGTGTGGAATGGGGTTTCATATCAAAAATAAATAAATATTCCTTTTAGGGATTGTGCAAGACTTCCCAACATGTCCAGTTTTCCCATAATGATAACAGAATTTATCAGAGTCGGAACTTTGCAAGGATTTGACCTTATTCTTGAACATGGAAAGACGTTGCAAGACTCCGAGAGTATCTTTAATGACTTTGAAGAGATCTTCGTCTATAGGACGTCCTTTATCACATTCCTTAAGAAGATTGTGAGACAACCTTTTAAGATAATGAAGCATGATACTCTTAACTGATAGATTCTTGAATTTTGCCCTTTCTAACGAAACTTTTCTTTTTCCTTTAGATTGTTTTCCATCAATCATTAGACCAGGAATCTTAATTGAGTTGAGAGCATCTAGATGGACTAAACAATCAGTTGATCCCCTAGATAAGAGACTCTGAAGAATCTTTAAGCACGGGTGTACGTTACAGGAGAACGAAAAAAGCCACCTAAAAAAGTTACCCATCAGGGTAGAACTTTTAGGAACAATACAAACAAAGATTTATTAGGTCTATGGTGTTTTTCGACTCTGATACCAATTGAAAAGGGGAGGGTACCAAGTACACCACCAACTTTTTCGTTTGACAACCTATATGGACAAAATCTAATAAAAAAAGTAGTTCAAAGAAAAGTCCCATGAATAAGATTGTATATACAGTTTTTCTATTTCTCTTCCACAATTAATATATATAGACTAAATTTTTTTTGAACCTAATTCTGTATAAGAGTTCTTGGAAGATCTCATTAATCAATATACAAGATCAATTTAGTCGTATCTGAATTAAGAGGATAAAATTTGCAATATATTTTTCAAGATGTGAATTCAACAAGAACAAAAATATTGTTTTTCATCTCAATTAATAAGGACTTAAACTATCTAGATTGATTACGTATGACTTGTGATATTCCTATTACAAAAGATAAAATAATACAACACAAAAAAGGAAAAACACCAGACACCAAAATTTTTGTTAACGAGGAAAACTGCACCTGCAGAAAAACTTGGGACCTCGTCCATCTTTGGACACCAGAGTATATTAAACCACTATAGACACTAGCCTACTATCAAACTTCGGACTAGAATTTAGTTGAGACCGAATTAATCCTCCTAGCAATTCATCTGCATTCGTGTTCCTTATGTCTCTTGAACCTCGTAAGATTTTAGGCGTTTGATTCCTTAGCTGACATCCTTTACAACCTCAGAGTTACTTCAACTTCAGTGAAGACTTCTGGTATCAATCTGCCTCTAACAGATAAGCATATTTGATTTTTTTTAATCTAAGTTAGAACATTTATTTAAAACTACAAATAACCCGTGTCGTAACGTCACGGCATGAGACGATATAATTTTTGGTCATAATGATTTAAATAAATACTATAAACTATGATAAGACTTATTTTGACCCATGAGAACTTGTAGTTATGAAAATCTTAGATATTTGTTATTAAAATAATTATAAATTTGGTACTGCCTTGATCTGATATGTGATAAATGTACAAGTGTTTGTTACTGTTAGCGCATAGCTCGATTGAACTCACCAAGCGTTGGTATGTCAAGTTTGGTTGTCATATTTTAGTGTGTCAAAACTCATATAAAGTCGCTTGATTATATACTAAAGTCAACTTCGTTTAGGTTAGACTCTAAAGTCTAGAAATGTTGAGACATACAAGTATTACTCTGAATACCTAAAGAATGTGAATAAATAGCGAACAACAACGACGACGTCATCCTTCCACTTGAGGTTAGTAATATTGACTTGAATTGTTTCATTCCTAACGTATCTTTCAAGTCATGTTATATTGAAAACATAACTGCGAAGCTGTATATACTGTACATATTGTATAATAATCTAGTGATGTGACATGGTCATAATTGTATGATCATAGTATAAGAAAATTAGTATACGAAGTATAACGCTTATGTTTTGAACTTCGTAGATATGACATCGACATAATCTTGTATATATTGTTATGATTATGTGAATGGGTTATGGTGAAGATTTCATCCTAGGAAACAATGTTTTACATTCGTTTAAAGGAATTACATTCATGAACTTGTTTTATGAATCAAAAGGGAAATCATTAGGCTTATTGGTTCGGCTATTCATTGCAAATCTTTGGATGACCAATATGTATGAGATGGTAGAACCGATCGTAACTATGTTATGTATCTTGGTATAACCAATAACAATGCCTGACTTATGATTTGGTATGACTAGTTTTTATTAATTGGTGTAACTGATCCTAAGTAATCACCATGAGATGGTATGATCGATTATTTGTAATTGGTGTGACCGATCCTAGTAACTGGTGTAACCGATCCTAGTAATTGGTGTGACCGATCACAGATAATTGTGTAATCGATCCTTGTAGTTAGTAACCGATCCTGGTAATTGGTGTAACTGATCCTAGTAATTGGTGTAACTGATCCTGGTAACCGGTGTGACCGATCACAAGCAATACCATGGGAATATGGAACCGATCCTGGTAACTGATGTAACCGGTCCTGGTAATTTGTGTGACCGATCACAAGCATTTCCATATTGAGGTATAACCGATCCTAGTGATTGGTAGAACCAATTGAACCCATGTATGTGATTTGATATTTGATCAATCACATAGTTATCTTGGAATACAGGTCAACCAATTCTAAAATTGTTTGGAAGTGTGGTATAACTGATTCCAAGAATGCAAATCCATGTAAATATGAATAGGGATTTACAGTGAAGAGATGTCAACATACTTTGAACACGTAAAGTAACTCTTATCATTTATTGTTCAAAGATATTCCTTAGTACTCAAGGAGATCTTATGCCGAAATAAATTGGAATCTTTTAATTAAGGTTTTTTGTTTTATATGCTTTAATTACCAGCAATTAAATGCATCTCTCTAGATGATAAAAATTAGTAATGTGCATTTACTAATTGGAGATTTTCTATTGAGAGATTTCAGAAATATTGGACAAGCATTTATTGGAATTAGGAAAACCGAATTTTGCCATTCATTGCATATCTTGAGAATATTTTTAGTTTTGGAAATTCCTTGATGTCTTCATTCTTGTTGTTTATGGTGGAGCCGTCTATTCAGAGAGGAAACTATCCTAATTAGGTGAAATCTCTTACGGCCGCTCGTTTAAAGACTTATGTGGGATCAAGAAGCTCTACGAGTACCATTGGTGGGAAACTAGATAGTTGTAGTGTTATTAGTTTTCGATTGATTTGATTGACTAGCGGTTGTTGAAACTTTGGTTGCACCTAGTTTGTGTATTCTTGAGAATTTCTCTTCTGATATAAGATTCACTCAAACTAGATCGAAGTATCGACGGGATCTTTAGAACTGTTGTTGGATCTAAAGATATGTGGTGATAATCCATTGTTAACAGACTCCGTTCTGTGCTTGATTGATCACAAGATATTCAAATGGTGTTGTGCAGGTTATTATTGAAGATTAAAGAAGATTTGAAGACGAAGAAGATTTATTATGAATTCTCATATCTTTATGTGTGCACAAACCTTGATCGGCTGGGATCCAACTAGAATCAGATTTATTCGATTGATTAGTTGCGTGAGATCGGCATCACTTTATAGTTTCTCGTTGAGATCTATACTGATTGATTGCGAATCTAAACTTAACTGCTTTGGTAGTTATTGTATAGATTGATCTAACCAAGCAAATAAGTTTATTAGATTAAACGGAAGAGACTTTGCGTATCTTTATCTTGAAAGAATCAATAGAGTTGTTACCAAACAAATTGTTGTTCCTTTACTGTTTGGAATACGATCCAAAGGAATTGTACCAGTGCATGACCTTCAAAGTCGGAAGCGCAGGGATACTGAGGAAACTAAATGAACTAGGGCTAGTTGTTTGGTCACAACTATACGAAGTTGGTGAAGATTTTGTATAACGGCTTAATTCTGAGAATATTCAATTCTGGACTAGGTCCCGAGGTTTTTCTGCACTTGCAATTTTCCTTGTGAACAAAATCTTGTTGTGGGATTTAATTTTGTTTTCCACAATTATATTTTTTTTATATAATTTAAAGTAAATTGCACTTTACGTTAACTCCGATATACTTGATAAAGTTCGAACCTATTATCAAGTATCACACTTTGTTAGTCGTATTGGCTCGATCTCGTATACATAGACAATCACACAAAGTGTGAATGCCGAAGTTGGTGTACTGTCTCGACTTTGTCCATAGATGATCACACTCGGTAAGAGGACTTATAGGTTGAAACTAAAAGATTGTGGTGTATTTGGGTACCCTCGTCTTTTTAATTGGTATCAGAGCGGGGAAACACGAAAAGATCTAACAATTTGTGTTTGGTGCGGTCCAACCTATAAGAATTGAATCCAGTGGGTGATTTAGTTAACGTATTATCAAGATTAGATGACTCAGAGTTGTTTGAAGCAAATACAAACAATGAAATTTTTGAGTCTCTACGACCCAAATAAATTTGGTGTGTTGAAGATTGTCAATTGTATCTCAGACTCACTAAAGATCCTAAAGACAAAATGAGTCGAAAACTCATTGAGTTCGCTGAAGTTGAAAAACGAATCAGTGATCTATCTTTAGAACTTGAACTCTATGATTTAAAGGAAGAGGAGTCTTTTAAAAATACCTGCAAAATTCTCAGTGATAGTCAGCAATTACAAGATGATGTGGATAATTTTCTTTTGGAACTTGAATCTATAAAACAAGCCCCTAAAGAGCCAACGTCTGAAAGAAGTCAATATCTACATGACTACTGCATGAATTTTCTCTTGATAACATTAATTTGGATTCTTGTCCAAATACAGTTGATATCGACTCTAATATCTGTATAAACAATGATGCATCATATACAAATACTATTTCTAGAGAAAAACATATGGGAAACAATGATGAATTATCCAAAATTCTCATTGGATATACAACATACTCCAAGCCCATGAGTATTTTCGGATATGGGCTAACCAGTCAATTTGAAGAATAGGTTTCGGATCCATGGCCTAACTCTAGAACCGACTCATGTGAAACTGAATCGGAACCGACACATAGTTCGGTGATAATAACGAAGAGAGAAAACTCATCTCTTATTATCTATTCTTCGAACAGTCCGAAAGAAAGATAAAAAGTTGGTTCAAAATCAAAAATCAATAAGAGTTTTGATTCTCTCTTGAATTCGAAACAAAAATTTGTTTCAATCCCACTCAATCTTCAGAGGGTACTTGCGGTTTTCATCAACTTCACTTCGAAAGGAGCAGTTCGAATATCAATAAACAATTCCGATTGTAAGTTTCTTCTACTTTTGTTCGAACTTATAATTTCTTACAAATAACCTAGTAACATGCATAATAGGAATTTCACTAGAGGAGAAGGTTCAAATCAAACCCATATAAGAGGTACTCCAAATTTCACCTCCTCTGATGAAAATATTGATTCCCTTCGAACAATGATTTTTGATATCAACTCCGAAATTTACTTTGTTAATCAAGATTGTCTTGATAAATATGTATCAATTCATGATAAGAAGATTATTGTTGAGAAGAAATTTGTGTATGTTGATCTTCCGGAATATGTTAGTCCGTATTGCAGCCGTGACGACTGGGGAGATATTCATACCGGTAACTCTACTGGGTCTCCTAGCCTTGTTGAAGAATTTTATGGTTATATGTATGTTATGGATGCTAAAAGATATAAATTTTTCCCCATGGTTCGGAGACGATGCTTCGAAGTAAATAGAAGTGTGGTTGGTTATCTTCTGGGTTGCAGTCTTGGAAATACATTTTGTGACGCCCCAACCTAATCACCTGCTTAGCCAATAGGATTACAACCTAATTGAAGCATCAAATCTAGATTACCGATTTTAAGAATCATAATTACATAAGCTGCTAATAACAAAACCCAAAACTCTTTTTTATTATATATAAATGAAAGTCTCTAGAGTGATATGAATATATCAGTGTGTTGTTTTAAAGATTAACAAATCTATACATATACAACGGATCTACAACATCTCTACCTCCATAAAAGCTTTAAGCTACGAATACGGATATCTACACGCGCACCATTTCTTCAGAAAACTGAAACTGAAATGGGAACGAGTGAGCACATCATCCCAAGGGGTGCCAAATGGAAACATATAACTCTCAAGTAATCACTAACATACTTTACAATTCTAAAATAATAACAGTTATTCAAAGAACGATAACGAATTAACATATTCAACAATTTGTGCATCAAGAACCAAGTGTTATCCTAACCTCGCCAAACTCATTGGAGAAGACGACGCGAGAACAACCCTAACTAATAATGATAACATCGTCCACATGAAGTGTTGAACCAAATCACGATTCAGAATATTACCATCAAGATCAGAAAGTTAGTCAATCAAGTATAATATGCACACGAGTGATTACCCCCAAATAAAATAGTATATATAATATTAAAGCGGAAGGGGATCCGCCATACTAAATAATTTTCAAAGCGGAAGAGCATCCCAAGTATCTTAAGAGAATAAAATTAAAAGAGATAATATTCAAATGGAAGAGTATCCTCCCTACTAAATTAAGACAATAAAAGTAAAAGGGATAATATTCAAACGGAAGAGCATCTGCCCTACTAAGATAATATTGTCGACGCAAGATCATCCGCCTTACTTAACTTAGCAAGGAGCCATGGGGAAACACAGTAACTCCTCATAGGGAAATCTCACAATACATATCACACACAAATACATCATAGAAAACATCGTACATACATATACAACATAAACATCATACTCAAAGATACATGATTGGTACATCAAAGTACACGCAATGATGCACACAGATAGTAAGGTCTCATCATGCTCGCAGATAAAGGAAAACTTAATAATTACAAGAAGGTTACAGAGTTCCCACCTATTCTGATGACAAGCCTCGCCTACCTCGAGATCCTTAATCCACTGCCTCACCCTTTGGGTTCGATCGTTATTAATAAAACTAACTGCTAATCACACAATCAATCTAAGAGTTTATCCAATAGGCTCATATAAGGTTCATAACATAATATCATACAAATCTCTGGTTAATGGCTAGGTAAACTGTCCAATGGTTCTAAACCCATTTATGGTGTTACACCTTTTCATTCTCTACCATTAGCATATCTAAGGTTTACTAATTCAATTGGGTTGATTATATAGTCCATTTGATAGGTCATATGAATGTCTACAACTTTGTAGAAGGTAGAGGTGAGCATTTGGCCCGCAATCCGCGGATTTAACCGGGACCAATCGCATTTTTGAGATGAATGCCCGAACCGTTCGCTAATGGGTTGGATGCGAATGGGATTTTTGGAATCCAACGGACTACGGATTAGGTCCGGATGCAACCTTGAAATTCCGTTGGACATCCATAACCGTTAGATTAGGGATATTTATATGGTTTTTAGAAAACATATAGATAGTTTAGGAATTCTTAAGGTGTTTGCTTGGAGTGTTATTCATGAAACTTTTATATTTACATACATATATAAAATGTGTAGGTTCTATAAGAAATAATCTATGTTCGTTTTATTTTTTTCTTATAAATTTTAATTAAAACAAATCCATTGGATTATCCGTACCCAGTCCATTCATCTGTGCATCCATTGGATGTTGGATTGGATGCGGATGCCAAATTTGAAATCCGTAATTAATTGGATTGGATGCAGATGAGGTAAAAACCGGTCCATACCGGCCCATGCTCACCCCTATTAGAAGGAACCAACTGCTATTTAAGACCATAAGGGGTTCAATTCATTAAAATAGGAAAACTAGGCCTAAGCCCAAGTCCGCTAAACATGCCCATTAATCTAAGGCCTGGTCAAACTGGTCAACTAACAGTCACTAACGGTCCAATAGGTCAACTAACAGTTAACGTCTAGGGTTAAGTCAAAGTCCAAGTCTTAGTCAAGGTCGGTCTTGGTCAACGGTCAACTAGTCAAAATGGTCAACTCGATCAAGATCCACTTAGTCAAGTCTTGTCAGGTCTGGTTAATGAGTCAACTCAGTTAGATGGTCCGAGTCAGGTAAGTCAGCTAAACTGATTGGGATGATTAACAGGCAAACAATCAAAATGCAGAAGTTTAAACAATCAACACTACTATTAACAATTCTAACAAATCAGTAACTCTACTATCTTAACTTCACTTCAATACGAACAAACTCTCATCCTTTATCTTACACAACATTACAGCTCTTACCGTAGTTTATACCTACATCAGAATCACACATCTCCTAACTCATCTCTCCAAGCTTCAACCCAAACACATTGCCATCCAACCTGAACCACTAACACTCACAGTTCCAGATCCTCTCAACAAATTCATACATATCCATTCCTAGTTTATTTACATTCACCTTGCATTTCACAATACCAACAACAACATCACTAGGATTCATTTGAACAGTTCACTCAAACCACCATAACAACCTAACCATACATCATGCATAATCAACATCTTTATCTCTAAATCCTTGTATTGATCAATCCATAGTATCTTCATTTCTAACACACACACACATAACCATTCAAATACACCACCAGACTATATTTTTCAACAAGATCACCACTTATCATCTGCCTTTATTCATTAGCTACAACTTTAACTTCAATTACTATACACAACCAAAACAGATTCTCCACTCTGCAACTGCATCATCATCTCATACTTCCAACTGCCACTGCAACTACCAGTTCAATTAAGCTCAGCTTCTCCCCCTGCAATCCTACTCAAACGTCAAACACCACCAGTTGAACTTTCAAATCCAAACTGTGTCAACTTCCTACAATTCTACATCACTTACAATCTATCACCTACATTTCAATTTTGTTCAACATCATCATCTTTCATTCATTTGAGCCAGTCGTTAGCAATTTCTCCATGAATCACCAACCATTCTGCATAGTAACACACCTACAGTTTCTTCATGTTCTTAACCAAAACATAACCCTAGTCCCTGGCTTGCAATAATAACCTAAACTTCCATAATTCCAGCAATTCAACCACACCCAATAACATCAGCGCCTTAATTAACTCAAACCCCATCGAATACCGCAGAATGTGTCAAAAAAAAACATCGAATTAACACAAATTCTTCGGCCAACAACAATCTCAATTTAACAGAAACCCTAATTTTAAAATTTATAGACTAAGAACTAAATTAAACCCTAAATAAATTTACACCTCAATTAACAATGAACCAACCTAATAATCTATCAAAACATTTCAAATTCAAAGAACAATTTCAATTAATTCGAAAGCCTGAATTAAATCTATGTTTACCTTTTATGTTGGGTTTGATTTCATCGGATCTATCAAAACTACCACCATCAATTAACCTTCGATCTCTACAAGCTTTAAATCAACTCAGAATCAGGAACTGATTCTCAAAATCGTCAACAAACGAAAAACATTGAAGAAAGAAAGAGAAGAAGAAGAAGAAGAAGAAGAAGAAGAAAGAGAAAGAATAAGGGCATCCAGATCGGACTAATGGAAAAAAGACCTTTTTTGCCCTCCACATATCATTGATGATATCATCTTCGTCCGGTATCCGATTGACACGTTCGAGTAGTCCATTTCACATAACTTTTCGAGATCTAATCAACGGTACTGATTTAGTATCTAGATTTTTGTATATTAGATTCTATATTAACTAGTCGAGTCATTAGCGGCTAACCTGTCTCTTGACTGGTCTAATAGCGTTGGCGAGCTTGAGGGTTCCTACACGTTTCTTCCTAGAAGTAATGATTTCAACAAAGAAAAAATTGCAGAGGTTCTTGGTGGAAAGACCTGGAGTGGAAACAGTCTATGTATCAATGATGTTCCAGAACATCTCAATTTCTTTGGAAAACTTGTTGTACCCAATCTGGCACCTAGTAGAATGCACAAAGTGATGTGGAGTCGAGACATGGAAGAATTAATCTATCACATGGTAATATGTACTACTAAATTTTACTTTTGTTGTTGTATTATCATACAGATGATAAGAATATGGAATAGTGGCAGAGCATGGGTTTTCCATGTCTTATTACTAGAATTTGCAGTGTATTTCAAATTGGTTCCAATAATTCTCAAAGACTTGTACCAAAACCACATAACCGTTCTATTATCAATAGAATGAGAGGACAAAGTCATGTTGGAAGAAACACAAATGCTGCTTCTAGTACTCCAATGCAAGATTTTGATCTTGAAACCTTTTATCGAAGGCTAGAAAGGGGAAATGACTGTCTCGAGCGTCAAGTTTCTTTTGCATCAAACAAGTTTCCAGAACTTGCTGAAGATCTTACAAAGATTGATCAATATTACAAAGACACAAAATCTGAAGAAGATTACAAAGACACAAAATCTGAAGAAGATTTTGGTTTGAGCGACACCAGCTCAAGCTCTTAGATTTCCTTGTCCTAATTTGTTGAATCTTGTGTACAATCTTAGGACCAGTATATCTTTTAAGCTTTTATGCTTAAGATATTGTAAAACTTCTAAGTTTTTTTTTTGTTAGACTTATTTAACATGATGTGCTTCTGTTAATGATGCAGTTTAATCTTTTGTACTTTAGACTTTGTTCATTCAATTTATTTATTTTTCGGTAGCTCAAAAAGGTTACTTAAAAAAAAAACGAAAAATAGTTTCAAAAGCTATTCGGTTTTCATTAACCTTAATATACAATCTCATATGATGTGACCCTTATGGTTCGTGTGGCTTTTTTTTATATAGCGGGATTAAGTTCTTGCCCATGTTGGTAGGCTTTATCAAAGGATCATAAGATGTTCTGATTCAAACTCATATGTGAAAAGTCACAGTATGTTAAATCAATTTATGTTTACATGAGTTGTGTTTAGCATAACATATGTGTTTCGGGTTTTCAACTTTTGATATGGCACACATTAGTTAAAACCGATTCAACCTTTCTCTGGTAAAGGTTGCTTTTATTGTTGTTCTTTTGTTCTTGCGAGATGATGACAACATACTGTGGGAGAGTTCTTATTGAACTTGCGCTTAATAACATATCTTTTGGGGAACAAGAGGCTGCGTAATTTGAGGTAACAAATTTGTTAGTCAATCGTTTTCCTGTTTAAGAAAAGCCTGTTTATATTGCATATATTTTGCTTTTGCTTAACAAAATTTTGGTACAATTGATATGTTCCATTATATTGTATATGGATGTGTGTGTGTGTATGATTCAATTATTTTCTGTTAAGAAAAACCGTGTCAATCTATTTGGCCTATTGTTTGGTATCTTCTTTATTGTTGGGTATCAAGTGTTTTTGCTTAACAAAATTCGGTGCAATTGGCGGTGTTTTAATGTATATATTTATTTCAATTGCTTCCGGTTAAGAAAATAATTGTGCAAGACAATTTATTTTGGTTTGTATCTATTGTTTAAGGCTTAACAAATTATGGGATCACTTGGTTTGTACAAATTTATTTTGGTTTACATCTAGTGTTTGTCTTGTCTAAAGAGAAAGGTCTAAGTTATTGTCTGAATAATAAGAGCCCGGTGAAAGAAATAAAGTTAATTCTGATATTTATTTTGGTCTTATCGAAATAAGCGATTGCACATACGCAATCGGTTTAACAAGGAAATTAAGCTTCTTAGTCAAATTGTTAAACTATTAGGGAAAATTGCTTCGGGAAATTGTTTCCTTGATAACATATTAATACTAAATTACTTATAGTTTCGGTTTTAATATTGGTTATCTAAAGTGGTTTGTGAAACCTTCGTGCTTAACTCTTATAGGTTGTTTACAATTCTTTTAGATTTGTAAGATCATTTCGGTTTGTCCTTTATTTGCTCGAACCTTTGTCATTTTGTGACAAAAAGGGGGAGAAATATATGGAGTAAAAAGTGATTTGCAATCACTAAGGAAAGGACGATCGTGCTTAAACGTTATATTTAATGAAAGAGTAAATCATTGACTAAGGGGGAGAAACATATCATATTGATGTTGTAGTATTCTGATTACAAAAAGGGGAGTAACAAAGATGTTTGAATTGAATATTTACCTAGCTTACCTTTAGGGGGAGTAAAAGATTTTGTTATTCAAATGTCAACAACGAAATTTATTGATTGAATATATGCAGGTTATTTTGCTGTTGAAACTTGGAATCAAGCGTATGTAAAATGAATTCTTATGTAGTTTGTCTATCCATATGTAATAAGAGCTTTGTCACTAAAATTGAAAAAGGTGGAGATTGTTAGAGCATAGCCCGGTTGAACTCACCAAGCGTTGGTATGTCAAGTTTGGTTGCAATATTTTAGTGTGTCAAAACTCATCTAAAGTCGTTTGATTGTATACTAGAGTCAACTTCGTTTAGGTTAGACTAAAAAGTATAGGAATGTTAATACATATAAGTATTAATCCGAAGACCTGAAGAATGTAAAGAAGTAGCGAACAACAACGACGACCTCATCCTTCTACCTGAGGTTAATAATATTGACCTGAATTGTTTCATTCGTAACGTATCTTTCAAGTCGTGTTATATATACTGTACATATTGTATAATGCTCTAGTGATGTGACATGGTCATAATTGTATGATCATAGTATTAGGGAATTAGACTACGAAGTGTAACGCTTATGTTTTGAACTTCGTAGAATGACATCGACATAATCTTGTATATATTGTTATGATTATGTGAAGGGGTTATGCTGAATATTTCAACTAGGAAACAATTTTTTACATTCGTTTAAAGGAAGTACATTCATGAACTTGTTTTATGAATCAAAAGGGAAATCATTAGGCTTATTGGTTCGGCTATTCATTGCAAATCTTTGGATGACCAATATATGTGAGATGGTAGAACCGATCGTAACTATGTTATGTATCTTGGTATAACTAATCACAATACCTGACTTATGATTTGGTATGAGTAATTTTTATTAATTGGTATAACCGATCCTAAGTAATCACCATGACATGGTATGATCGATATTTGTAATTGGTGTAACCGATCCTAGTTGTTAGAGCATTGCTCGGTCAAACTCTCATGCGTTTCTATCTCAAGCATGTTTGTCAATGTTAGTGATCAAAACAATAAGTCTTGATTTCTAGTCTACTATAGCTAAGTCTCGGACTAGGATAGAAAGTGTATTGAGCTCAATAACTCCATGGCGGATCATCATACAAGACGACGAACTACTCAAGGAACTGGTGGAACTTCATCGACAAAAAGGTATGTGGAGACTTGAACTTTTATCTATCACTCAAAAGTCTATCTACTCTATCTCCTATCTTGAGACAAAGGTCGTTTTGCTATATAGACTTTGACTATACACATTTGCTATTTCGAGCAGAGTTTAACTCGCCTATCTATTTCTCGAAATATGTGTTGGTAAGCTTTCGCTTTGGCCAAGTTCATCTTTACCTAGTGACGAAAGTCATGTTATGTTTCAATCACTTTGAAAATTGTTGTGACGAAAAATGGTTTTTGAATAAAAACTATATAACTTCCTCTAAGAATGTTTCAATGATTGAAATTAGAGTTTAGATTATATAACCAATGATGGATACAAGCATTGTTGTGGAAACACATATATGTATAAGTCCTTATTCCTTGAACCGAAGTTTGCGAACTTTGTTGATCAAGAGAACCGGAACAAGAGGCGTGAACTAAGTCCGCGAACTGGCAGAAGTTCTCGACCCGAGAAAATCTGCTGGATTTTGAGAACTCCTTCCGAAAACTTAAGTCCGCGAACTTGAGTTAGGTTATATCTAAAGACGATTGTTTGTGAACTCATGTTTATATAAACTAAGGAATATTAATTGCACACTGTGGCTATAAAGTTCATGAACCAATTCTAGTGAATCAAATCGTTTTTGCTTCAATTGTGTCTTGTGTAGTTACATAAGATTTCCTTGCAATTGAACAACTCTCTAACTAGTTCATTTGAGTCATTTGAACTAGTTATGATGAATAAGAATATGGTTGATATGAAAGTGGTCATATGGCTAACCATTTGGTTAACTATCTTTGAACCACGAAATGTACATGTTTCGGTATGGTTACACAAACCTAGAAACGTGCATTTAATTTGTGTGTAACAAGCTAGGTTTTCGATCTAACGGTTGAAAGATATTAGCTTGAATCTAATCATGTTTTCATCTAACGGTGAATATTGAATGCTTACCAAGCTAACATTGATTGCAAACCCTGATTTGAAAGAATATATAAGGGAGAACTCTAGCAACTGGGAAACCTAATCCCCACACCTTACGTGTGATACTAGTTGTGTAAGATAGAGTCGATTCTCTTTTAACCTTTGGTTTCTTCTTCTAAACCAGGTTAATGACTTAAATAATTCATTGGGACTGTGAAGCCAGACCGCGTAGTTGTGTGATCTGATCTTGCTATTTCTATCGTACGAGTACAATCGCAAAGATTGGCTTGAGATTTATATCTCCGATAGGCAAGATATAAAATTAGTCACAAACATCTTCGTATCATCGTTTATGATTCCACAATATCTTCTTTCACCGCGTCGATTAAGATTATTGTGAGGTGATTGATAATACTAGGCTGTTCTTCCGGAATATAAGTCCGGGTTATCAATTGGTTCCTGTTCACCTTGATTTATCAAAAGACGGAACAAAACTTGTAGGTATATCTGTGGGAGACGTATTTATCTATTAGCGTAGACTTTTCTATGTGATACAGATTTGTTTATTAAAGTCTTTGACTTTGGGTCGTAGCAACTTTGAGTTGTGGGTGAGATCAGCTAAGGGAATCAAGTGCGTAGTATCCTGCTGGGATCAGAGACGTAAGGATCACAACTGTACCTTGTATCAGTGTGAGATTGATTGGGGTTCAACTACAGTCTAGACCGAAGTTAGTTTGTAGTAGGCTAGTGTCTGTAGCGGCTTAATATAGTGTGTGTTCAATCTGGCCTAAGTCCCGGGGTTTTTCTGCATTTGCGGTTTCCTTGTTAACAAAATTCTGGTGTCTGTGTTATTTCTATTTCCGCATTATATTGTTTATCTTTATAATTGAAATATCACAGGTTGTGCGTCAGAATCAATTAATTGTAAATCCGACCTTTGGTTGTTGATTTAAATTGATTGACACTTGGATATTGGTGTTTGATACCATCCAAGTTATCTCTCTAGTATTTGATAAAGACTCGCATATTTCTATTTGCTTGAGTATAGTCAAATCGGTAGATTGAGATATTAACTCTTTGATATACTTTTATCTAGATTGAGTCTGACTGTCTAGTTGATTCTCTAGAAAGTATATTGGAGTTTGTCCATACAGATTGCTAAGCGAAATATTGGGTGTGGTTGTTGTACCCCCACTTTTTCAATTGGTATCAGAGTAGGTAAACATGTTAAAGACCTTACAAGTCTGTGTTTGTAGGGATCTGACTCTATGGACGATAAAGTCTCAATTAACGCTTCACTAGGTTTAAAAACCAATCGTAGAAGAAGTTCTGATAACCTGGTTATTCTCCAAAAAAGGTTGGATGAACAAATCCGGATCAATTCTGATCTTGTTGCAGAAATTGCAATACTTAAGGATCTGAAATCTTTTAAAATTCCTTTGATGGATCTGAGTAACTCCAGTTGTTCCTATTTGAAGAAAAAGCGTAAATCAGATGATAAACAACGATCAGATGTTGTGAAAACTGACATGAATCAGAACTGCTCAAACAAACTTAAAGGTGTTGGCCCATGGTTGTCTTGTGATTCCTCCGATCACTTTCAACATACTTGTATGTCCTTCCAAAAGAGTCTGAAAGTTGCAAGTAATCTTCATAAGAAAACTAGACAACTTCTTGCTTCTCTAAAAGGACGTACAAAACTATCAGGAAACCCTAAACAGAAAAGTACTGATAGTATGAGAGCTTTTTCTTTAAAATCAACATCACACTTTTAATGGTTTCTTGACAGTGGATGTAGTAGACATATGACAGGTGATCTCACATGGTTTGTTACTTCTGAAGACTATGAAGGAGGACCAATAACATTCGGAGATGGGAGTTGTTGCTACATAAGCAAGAAGGGGACTATCAAACTGCCCGGCGTACCTGAAATCCATGATGTAGTATACGTAAAAGGTATGACTACAAATCTTCTTTCTATTAGTCAAATTTGTGACAAAGGCCATCGAGTTGTCTTCAATGCAAATGGATGTGACATTGTAGAAAAAACTGGGAAAGTAATTTTTCAAGGAACTCGTGGTAAAAACAACTGTTATCTTCTTGATACTCAGTTTAGCAACTGCTGCAATTTGACTAAGGTGGAATCTACACATCTTTGGCATGAGCGTTTTGGTCACATCAACTATCGTCTTCTAACTAAGATCATTAACAAAGAACTTGTTAGAGGCGTTCCCAAAATCAATGCAAAGATTGAAGGTGTATGTGGTGCCTGTCAAAAGGGTAAACAAACGAAAGTTTACCATAAATCATCTCGATATATTCTCACTAAATCTCCACTTGATTTAATTCATATGGACCTCTTAGGACCAACAACCCACGGTTGCTGGTAAGAAGTATGCTTTAGTTATTGTAGATGATTACACTAGATTCACTTGGGTTGCATTTCTGTCTCACAAGAATGAAACCCTTGATGAATTTAAGATTATTGTTAAAATAATCCAAAACAAACAAGGTCGCAAACTAAAGAAAATTCGAAGCGACCGTGGAACTGAATTCAAGGACACTAAGGTGTTTGAATTTTGTGATGAATTGGGGATTATTCAACAATACTCACCACCCATTACTCCCCAAGCTAATGGAGTTGCAGAAATAAAAAATAGGAACATTCAGGAAATGGCCAGGGTAATGCTCCATAACAAAAACTTACCATTAAGGTTTTGGGGAGAAAATTTTTTTACAGCATTCTATTTGATCAACCGTGTTTACTTATGGTCTAAAACCCTGAACACTCCTTATGAGTTGTGGTATGGAAGAAAACCCAACTTACACTATCTCAGAGTGTTTGGAAGTAAGTGCTACATTCTAATAGATCGAGAACAGAGAGGGAAATTCGATACCAAAAGTGATGAAGGTATCTTTCTTGGCTATGCTTCTGATAGCCGTGGTTTTCGAGTATTTAATCTCAGTACCCAGGTCATGATGGAATCTGCTAATGTTATCATCGATGATATTAGTAATTTTCATCATGATAATCCTCCTGCTGAATTGCCTCCAACTGAGACAATTGAGAAAGTCAAAGAAATCCCAGATTCAGTTGAATTTATTCCAACTATCACTTACCCTGATATTTCCAGTGACGAGGAGAAGAGCACTGATCAGGATACTCCTGACGAACAAGAACGTGTCCCTCCACGACACCTCTGGGTTCAAAAGAATCATGATCCCAACAGTATTATTAGAGGAAGAGATTCTACAGCTAAGACAAGAGGACAACTTCAAAATATTTGCAATTTTGGTTGTTATCTCTCACAAGTAGAACCAAGAAATATTGATGAAGCTTTGAGCGATCCCTTTTTGGTGAATGCATGCATGAAGAGTTAAATCAATTTCAAAGACAAGAGTATGGGAACTTGTACCTTGTCCTTCCAATATCAATATAGTTGGTACCAAATGGATATTCAAGAATAAGTCTGACGAATTTGGCACAATTGTCAGAAATAAAGCCAGACTTGTCGCTCAAGGATATTCACATATTGAAGGTATTTACTTTGACGAAACCTTTGCTCCTATGGCACGTCTTGAGTCCATTCGAATTTTATTTGATCATGCTTGTTTTCTTAAGGTTAAGCTGTTTCAAATGGATATAAAATTCGCATTCCTAAACGGAATATTAAAGGAGGAAGTCTATGTCGCTCAACCTAAGGGATTTGAAAACCCTGATTTCCCAGATCATGTTCTTAAGCTCAAAAAGTCATTATATGGGTTAAAACAAGCACCTAGAGCCTGGTTTGAAAAACTAACCACTTCTCTTATTAGAAAAGGTTTTTCAAGAGGCAGAGCTGATAAAACCTTGTTTACCAAATAGAGTGGGAAAGATGTTGTCATTGCAAGTCTATGTAGATGATATCATCTATGGTTCAACTTCTGAGAAATTTGCAAAGGACTTCCAAGTCTCTCTTGCTAAAGAATTTGAAATGAGCAATGTTGGTCAATTAGAATTCTTCTTAGGATTACAAATTCAACAACATAAGGATGGAATTTACTTATCCCGGGAAAAGTATGCAAGGGATCTTGTGTCAAGTTTCAGTCTGGATAAGTCAACTCCAAAACTGACACCTATGCCCACTACTGATAAACTACATAGAGATGAGAAGGGAGTAAAAGTGGATCAAAAATTGTATCGATATATTATTAGTAACCTTTTATATCTTACAGCTACTAGACCTGATATTTCTTTTAGTGTTGGTTATTGTGCTAGATTTCAGGATAATCCAAAGGAATCTCATCTTGCAGATGCAAAAAGGATCATACGATATGTCAATTACATTGTCGGGTATGGTCTATCTTACACTTTTGATACTAACACTGACCTTTCTGCTTATTCAGATGCTAATTGGGCAGGATGTGTAGAAGACAGAAAAATTACATCGAGGGGTTTCTACTATGTAGGACTGAATCTTGTGGATTGGTATAGCAAGAAGCAGAATTCACAATCCCTGTCTACATGTGAAGCAGAATATATTGTTGCTGGTTCATGTTGCACTTAACTTCTATGGATGAAACAAATGCTAGTTGATTACGGAATTGATACTGGAATAATGAAAATCTTTTGTGATAACTCTAATGCGATTCGAATCACTGAGAATCCCGTTGAGCACTCAAGAACTAAGCACATTGATATAAGGTACCATTTTATTCGAGATCTCTATGAAAATGGTATCATAAGTATGGAATATGTGCCTTCCGAACAACAATTGGCTGATATTCTCACCAAACCATTAGATACTGCTACGTTTCAACACTTACGGCAGTCTATTGGTGTTTTTTTAGTTCATTAATTGTTTCTATGACTCATGCCCCTGTGCTTATCTCGATATTTTGGGCAATTGAGTTTGAAACTCCAGTAAGTGTTTACTTCAATTCTGTATTTGTTTCCGTAGGATTGATTTTTCTGTCAGAATTCTTTGTGTGTTGTTTCAAAAGAAATTCTTCTTTTCTTTCGAAATTAAGGTCGCTCTTGTTGTTCTTTCGGGAATGACATTTAATGGGGGAGAGTTCTTAATTGAACTTGTGCTTAATTGCCAAATATTTGTGGGGAGTGCGGCTGTGGAATGTTATAGGGGTTATCTTGTATCTTTAAACTCTTTGATGAAGGCATTTAGTTTCGGCTTTATGATTGCATCTAAACAAGATGATATATGTTTTCTTTTGGTCATGAAATATCTCTTTTGAAAATTTCATTAGGATCCCGTTCTTGTACCTTTGCCAATTTTATTGACAAAAATGTGGAGAATTAATATGTAGTTCACACTACAAATACATATGGTTTTCGGATCATTATGTAAGGGGGAGTGGTTTCGATGTGAGATGGAGTATTGACTAAGGGGGAGTGATACATATCACCATAGTATTGTTTTCAAAGTTGTGATACAATTGAACTTTGATGTTGTGTAATGATACTATGAAACTGTATAACAATGATCGAGAATTATGTTTTCTTATTGTTATAGCTACGGATTTTCAACAACGATGATGATGAACTTACAACCTTTGGGATCATTGGAGTACTTAGAAGTGACGAATATTTCGAGTAATGTTGAAGATTAGACATGTGGAATAGGATCTACATAAGTTTCTTTATCCTTTTTGTATTTCATATGTATTGATAATTTTGTCACTTAAATTGACAAAGGGGGAGATTGTTAGAGCATTTCTCGGTGGATATCGATTGCGTTGCTCTCTCAAGCATGTTTTTAAATGTTAGTGATCAAAACTACAAGTCTTGATTTCTAGTCTACTATAGCTAAGTCTCGGATTAGGATAGAAAGTGTAGTTGAGCTCAAGAACTCCACGACGGATCATCATACAAGACGAAGAACTACTCAAGGAACTGGTGGAACTTCATCGACAAAAAGGTATGTGGAGACTTGAACTTATCTATCACTCCAAAGTCTATCTACTCTATCTCCTATCTTGAGACAAAAGTCGTTTTGCTATATAAACTTTAATTATACACAATTGCTATTTCGAGCCGAGTTTAACTTTCCTATCTATTTTTCGAAATATGTGTTGGTAAGCTTTCACTTTGGCCAAGTTCATATTTACCTAGTGACGAAATTCATGTTATGTTTTAATCACTTTGAAAATTGCTTTGACGAAAAATGGTTTGTGAATAACAACTATATAACGTCCTTTAAGAATGTTTCAATGATTGAAATGAGAGTTTAGATTATATAACCAATGATGGATACAAGCATTGTTGTGGAAACACATATATGTATAAGTCCTTATTCCTTGAACCGAAGTTTGCGAACTTTGTTGATCAAGAGAACCGTAACAAGAGGCGTGAACTAAGTCCGCGAACTGGCGGAAGTTCTCGACCCGAGAAAATCTGCTGGAGTTTGAGAACTCCTTCCGAAAACTTAAGTCCGCGAACTTGAGTTAGGTTATATCTAAAGACGATTGTTTGTGAACTCATGTTTATATAAACTAAGGAATACTAATTGCAAACTGTGACTATAAAGTTCATGAACCAATTCGAGTGAATCAAATTGTTTTTGCTTCAATTGTGTCTTGTGTAGTTACATAAGATTTACTTGCAATTGAAAAACTCTCTAACTAGTTCATTTGAGTCATCTGAACTAGTTATGGTGAAGAAGAATATGGTTGATATGAAAGTGGTCATATGGCTAACCACTTGGTTAACTTTTGTTGAACCAACAAATGTACATGTTTGGGTACGGTTACACAAACCTAAACGTGCATTTCATTTGTGTGTAACAAGCTAGGTTCTTGATCTAACGGTTTAAATATATTAGCTTGAATTTAATCAGGTTTTCATCTAACAGTGAATATTGAATGCTTTGTTACCAAGCTAACATTGATGGAAAACCCTGATTTGAAAGATTATATAAGGGAGAACTCTAGCAACTGGGAAACCTAATCCCTACCCATTATGTGTGATACTAGTTGTGTAAGCTAGAGTCGATTCTCCTTTAACCTTTGGTTTCTTCTTCAAAACCAGGTTAACGACTTAAAGACTTCATTGGGATTGTGACGCCAGACCGATACTACTTTCTCGTAGTTGTGTGATCTGATCTTGCTATTTCTACCGTACGAGTACAATCACAAAAATTAGCTTGAGATTGATATCTCCGATAGGCAAGATATAAAAGTAGTCACAAACATCTCCGTTTCATCGTTTGTGATTCCACAATATCTTCTTTCGCCGCGTCGATTAAGATTATTGTGAGGTGATTGATAATACTAGGTTGTTCTTAGGGAATATAAGTCCGGGTTATCAATTGGTTCCTGTTCACCTTGATTTATTAAAAGACGGAACAGGTAGGTATATCTGCGGGAGACGGATTTATCTATTACCGTAGACTTTTCTGTGTGATACAGATTTGTTTATTAAAGTCTTCGACTTTGGGTCGTAGCAACTCTTAGTTGTGGGTGAGATCAACTAAGGGAATCAAGTGCGTAGTATCTTACTGGGATCAAAGACGTAAGGAGCGCAACTGTACCTTGGATCAGTGTGAGATTGATTGGGGTTCAACTACAGTCTAGACCGAAGTTAGTTTGTAGTAGGCTAGTGTATGTAGCGGCTTAATACAGTGTGCGTTCAATCTGGACTAGGTCCCGGGGGTTTTCTGCATTTGCGATTTCCTCGTTAACAAAATTATGGTGTCTGTGATATTTCTATTTCCGCATTATATTGTTTATCTTTATAATTGAAATATCACAGGTTGTGCGTCAGAATCAATTAATTGGAAATACGACCTTTGGTTGTTGATTTAAATTGATTGACATGTGGATATTTGTCTTTGGTACCATCCAAGTTATCTCTCTAGTATTTGATAAGGACTCGCAGATTTATATTTGCTTGAGGATAGATCAAATCGAGAGATTGAGAAATATTAACTCTTTGATATACTTTTATCTAGATTGAATCTGACTGTCTAGTTGATTCTCTAGAAATTATATCGGAGTTTGTCCATACAGATTGGTAAGCGAAATATTTGGTGTGGTTGTTGTACCCCCACTTTTTCACTAGTAATTAGTGTGACCGATCACAGAAATTGTGTAATCGATCCTTGTGATTGGTAATCGGTCCTGGTAATTGGTGTAACTGATCCTGGTAACTGGTGTGACCGATCACAAGCAATACCATGGGAATATGGAACCGATCCTGGTAACTGATGTAACCGGTCCTGGTAACTTGTGTGACCGATCACAAGTATTTCCATAATGAAATATAACCGATCCTAGTGATTGGTAGAACCGATTGAACCCATGTATTGATTTGATATTTGATCAATCACATAGTTATCTTGGAATACAGGTCAACCAATTCTAAACTTGTTTGGAAGTGTGGTGTGACCGATTCCAAGAATGTAAATCCATGTAAATATGAACAAGGATTTACAGTGAAGATATGTCAACATACTTTGAACACTTACAATAACTCTTATCATTTATTTTTCAAAGATATTCCTAGTACTCAAGGAGATCATGTGCCGAAATAAATTGAGAATCTTTTAATTAAGGTTTTTGGTTTTATATGCTTTAACTACCAGCAATTAAATGCATATCTCTAGAGAATAAAAATTAGTAATGTGCATTTACTAATTGGGAATGACATTTTATGGGGGAGAGTTCTTAATTGAACTTGTGCTTAGTTGCAAAATCTTTGTGGGGAGTGTGGCTGTGGAATATTGTAGGACTTATCTTGTATCTTTATAAACTCCTTGATGAATACACTAAGTTTCGACTATGTGAAATCATTGAAACAAAATTGATATGTTCTATTTTAGTCATGAAGTGTCTCTATGAGAATTCCATTATGATCCCGCTAGTTTTCGTACCTTTGCCAATTTATATTGACAAAAAGGGGGAGAACTATTTTGTAGTTCACACTACATATACACATGGTTTACGGATCATTATGTAAGGGAGAGTGGTTTTCATTGTGAGATGAAGTATTGACAAAGGAGGAGTGATACATATCACCGTAGTATTATTGTCAAAGTTGTGATACAATTGAACTTTGATGTTGTGTGATAATACTATGACATTGTATAATAATAATTGAGAACAATTGTTTTCTTATTGTTATGGCTACGGATCTTCAACAACTATGATGCTGAGTTGAACACGTTCAGAATCACTGGAGTACTTCGAGTGACAAAGAATTCAAGGAATGTTGAAGAACCAAGGAAATCAATCATTTGGATGAGAAGTTACAAAGTTTATTTATTTTGTAATCCATATGTATTGATAGTTTTGTTACTCAAATTGACAAAGGGGGAGATTGTTAGAGCACTTCTCGGTTGAACTCGCAAGTGTTGTTATCTCAAGCTTGTTTGTCAAGTTTAGTTGTCAAAACTATAAGTCTTGATTTCTATTATACTTATAGTTGTGTCTCGGATTAGGATAGAATGTGTAGTTGAGATTTAGACTTCACGACGTTCATCAATTGGAGACGATGAACTATTAAAGGGAGCTTGTGGAACTTCATCAACAAAAGTTATGTGGAGACTTGAACTCATCTATCACTCAGAAGTCTATTCTATTCTATCTCCTATTGAGACAAAAGTAGTACAACTATATAGACTTTACATTATACACATTTGATATTTCGAGATGAGTTTAACTCGCTTATATCATTCTCGAAATATGTGTTGGAAAGATTTTTGCTTTAACCACGTTCATCATTATTCTTAATGAAAGTCAAAATATGATCATGTGAAAATCACCTGGTAACATCTTACATGATTTGTGTGAGACGGTCATTTGATGTAGTCTCGGAATATTTCGTATTGATCATTCGATCACTTGAAAATTTCTTATTAGTTTGTGTGAGACAGATATTGTCGTCTTCTAAGAATATTTCAATGATTGAAATGGGAGTTAAGAGTCTGGATACATACCCGTTCGCAAACTTATTCCACTGTTTAAGTCAGGGTACTTAAGTTTGCATACCCGTTCATAAACTGATTTAATTGTTGAAGTCCGGGAACCAAGTTCGCATACGCGTTCGCAAACGGTTTCAACTTAATTAGGTTCGGAGCTAAGGTTAGCGTACCTGTTTGCAAACTGTCGGCTTGTGAACAATGTCCGGAACTTAATTTCGCGTACCCGTTTGCAGACTTAAGTGGTTCAAGTTCTTAAATCGGTTAAGGAATGCAATCTTTGCAAACCGTGGCTAAAATGTTCATGAACTGATTCTTTTGAATCAATCCGATTTTGCTTCAATTGTGTCTTGTATACTTCTATGAGAATATAAACAATTGAATAACTCTATGAGTAACACAATTAGATTCATTTGATTATAAAATGATCTAGAGGTGTTAAGATGAACAAGGTTAAGAGAAAATTGTTCATATGGATAAGTTTGGTTAACTGTTATTGAACAACTCAATATACACGTTTAGGTACGGTTACCCATATCTAAATGAAGGTATAGTTCATCTTTGTGTAACAATCTAAAGACCATCTAACGGTATAAATATATTAGCTTGAATCTTAAATCAAGTTTCATCTAACGGTGAATATTGAATGCTTTGTTACCAAGGTAACATTGATTGTAAACCCTGATTTGAAGACTATATAAGGGAGAACTCTAGCAACTAGGAAACCTAATCCCCACACCTCCTGTGTGATACTAGTTGCGACTAGAGTCGATTCTCCTTTAACCTAGGTTTTTCCTAAAGCCATTATAGGTTAACGACTTAAAGGCTTCATTGGGATTCTGAAGCCAGACCCAACTATTTTCTCTGTAGTTGCGTGTTCCGATCTTACTTTGTTTTATCGTATTGAGTATTATATTCTCGAAGATTTGCTCGAGATTTATCTCCGATAGGTAAGATATAAAAAGTAATCATAGAGCTCATCGTCTCATTATTTGTGATTCCACAATAACTTGTTTTACTACCATATAGTTAAGTTATTGTGAGGTGATTGATATTACTAGGTTGTTCTTCAGGAATATAAGACCGGTGTATCAATTGGTTCCTGTTCACCTTGATTTATCAAAAGACGAAACAAAAAATTCGTAGGTACTTATGTGGGAGACAGATTTATCTATTCAATAGACTTTTCAGTGTGAGACAGATTTTTTTTATCAAGTCTTCGACTTTGGTTCGTAGCAACTCTTAGTTGTGGGTGAGATCAGCTAAGGGAATCAAGTGCGTAGAGTCCTGCTGGGATTCAGAGGCGTAAGGAACGCGACTGTACCTTAATCAGTGTGAGATTGGTTAGGGATCAACTACATTCCAGTCCGAAGTTAACTTGTGGTAGGTTAGAGTCTGTAGCGGCTTAATACAGTGTGGTGTTCAATAATTGCAGTGTTATTAGTTTTCGATTGATTTGATTGACTAAGGTTGTTGAAACTTCGATTGCACATGGTTTGTTTATTCTTGAGAATCTTCTATTCTAATATAAGATTCACTCAAACCACAGTAAAACTTCTATAAAATAATAGGCTTGGGATCACTCTAATCTAGGGGTGCACATACCCTACCCATATCCGCCAATCCTACCCTACCCGCCAGTGTTTTAACCGTATCCTATCCTACCCACTATTTGACGGGTAGGGTAACGGGTAAAGATTTTCTTAACCTCCGTTAGATGGGTAGGGTGACGGGTAAAGCTCGAAATTATCCTACCCTACCCGCCTACCCGCCTATTTATCTAACAGCTGTTAGTAGCCGTTGATCTTTCTATTATTGATCATGTTTTCCGTTGGTTTTTTATTAATCAACTCAACCTAAAAACTAAATTCATTTTCGTTTCATCTCTTCATACTTCTCCTGTCTACACAGAAACTCCCAGAACCCTAGATTGAAAATCCAGTTTGTTTCTCAATAATTAGAAATCAAAGTTAGAAATCGAAGAGGAACCTCACTCTCATATCGAAGATCGAAACTCACTGTCACAATTCATTCATCGTCCTAACCGAAATCAAAACGTATGTATCAGTAGAAATCTAAAGTAACCATTTCCATCTAGTATATTTTTTACCTCCAAACACAAGAGTTTCAGGCTTACAGCTAAACTTTATCTTTGGGGTTTGTCAATTTTGGGTGCGAGAGGTAAGGATCTCCCTTAGTGGTTTTGTTTTTAAAAATTTCTTCTGCCCTTAATTCAATTGGTTAGTTATTTGAACAAGGTGTTGTAGATTGATTTCATTTTTTCAATTTATAACTTGGGTAGGTCGTAATGACCATGATTGCATGTTTTCTTAATTTGTTTTAGGGAAATTAAATTAGGGTTCCTTATTTTTACATGAGTTATGGGTTTCTTTGTTTTCTTGAAATGACCTAGTGTTGCCTCCGTTGTTCTTCTAGTATTGTTTTTCCATTAGGGTATGACTGATTTATGTGATTTTGTGCATGCCCATCTTGAGATTTGATAAGCAGTAGCCATGAGTATGTTAGGTTTCGGTTCAAGTTTTTGATTTTTTTCAATTCCATTCTCAAAATCTGTGATGTTGAGTTGAGTTATTGTATAGTTAAAATTACTTAAGCTAATTTTGTTCAGTGTCTCTCGCTGGTTGTCAAATCTTGGTTGTAAAACCTTTAATGGATAAAATGCAAGTGTTATATGTTTGTGCCTAGTATTGTCCAGACTTTTGCTTTGGATAAGGCTGTTTTGGTTTAGTGGTCGATGGATGAAAATGTGCATACATATAGAAAGGCTTGGAAAAGCACATTCTGTTGATTAAGGATTTTGTTCATCAATGTAATGGTTTATGTGGATATAATAGATCCAAAATATCAGTTATTTTGACTGGGGCGGGAAGCTTAGAAGGATTCATTTACTCTTCCATGTGGTTGTTCTTATACTAACCATTGTCGACCTTGGTGAACTGATGTGCGACATTAGAATTTATAACTTGCTTTGTAATTAGCATTTATATTTTTGAATGCTTTTTAATTAGGATTACGGGTCTGCTGTCAGTTCAGCGGGTCCTGCAAACAAACGTTGGGGGTTCTCTTTTGAACCCAGGGTGAGTCTACAAGATATGATCATTCATAGAGCTGTAAATGTATTCTGATGTAAGCACCGATACGTCGTTCAGTTGTACGAGGTATCTTATTTTTGCACTTTAAATTGGCAATTTTTATAAATGTTCAACATGCTTGGATCCTGATTCGACCCAATTGTTCCATAGGGCAAAACTTGGGACATACTGAATCTTGACTCAACCGTTTATACTTCTTCTTCATGACCAAAACTATGCTGCAAGGTTGTCTCTATTTTACTTTAATTTTTATTTTTTCTCATCTTTGTAAATGATATATTCTCTTGGTTTAGGTGATGGGAAGCAAGACAAAGATTTTTATCGTTTTGAAATCAATCACCGGAGGGGAGCTCTTTGAAAAAGTTGTAATTTATCCATGAAACATACTTGAATAAATTACAAGATAGGATCATTCATAGAGCTGTAAATGTATTCTGATATAAGCTGGAGTAAGTAATTGTCTGTACACAATCCTTTTGGTGATATTGTGCATGTGAAGGAGGTAAATGCAACGACACTAGTTCATTTAGGATATAGGTCTCACAGTGCAGAAGCAGTTTGTAAATTTAACTCTTTTCAAGGCTGTTATCAGAGATTAAACGTCAAGAGTAACAAACTTGGTATGCTGCTAATGGGATTAAGACCACATCCTAACTGGGAAATCAATCCTCACAGTACTAGTTTTATGCGCATTAATTACACCTTGCTCTGTAATTAGCATTTATATTCCTGGTTTTTTTTTTTGCAATTTCTTGTACTGCATATTAAAGTTATGAAATTTAATGTTGTTGGTTTTAGTTTGTGCAGGCTTAGTGTGAGCAAACATGGTTGAGATTACAAAAGAGATGTCAACGAGACCTCAAATTCCCTCTCAAGCTGCATCTCAATTTGTTCAACGAAGGGGCAGTATTGTTGCATCTCCGCCACCTCCACCTCCACCATCTTCTCAACTTGAGGTCAGAGAAAGTAAGAAGCGGAAGAGGACATATTGGGTATGGGGGAATTTTACGACGAGTTTTGATGAAGATGGTATTAAATGGGGGAAGTGTAACCATTGTGAAGGCATGATTCTTTTGTTTGTTCATTTTTCCCTAGTTAGATTGGCAGTACCATTGGGTACATATTTAGATAGGATGGCTCTTATTTGCTGTGTTGTTGCAAGATTTCATTTTTGTTTTTTGGGAAGCATTTTTTGCATACACAGTTAAGGTAGTAACTAGTAACTAGAAAATCCAGAATATAGAAAACTAAAAAGAAAAGAAAAAAAAAACGGTTATACCCGCCACCCTATCCTACCCGACCCGCCAATTAATGGGTCGGATAGGACCTTATCCGTTTAGTGGCGGGTAGGGTGGCGGGTAAAAAATATTTTACCCGCCAGTCAGCGGGTAGGGTGGCGAAATAGACCATATCCTACCCATCCTACCCATTGTGCAACCCTATTCTAATCCTATTATTTTAAAGAGATATTATATAATCGATAATTCAATAATTTATTATTTTAAAGATATATTAATAATATATTAACTTAAAGAATAATTCTTATTTTGTTGACATAAAGTACCTAGGAAGTGCAACCATTGACTACTTTGATATAAGTGTATAGATAATGAACTATTGGATATTGTAGAAACATTAATATTATATTACATATACGAGAAAGAAATACAACATGATTTGAACTTTAAATAAAAACAATTCAATATTCAATAATATTTTGAGAAATTTGATATGTAATAAAAAAAAATTTTATTTTCCTAACGGAATTATTATTTTAAATAATATTTGGGACCTATTAATGTTTAAGGATTTTTTTTTCTTCAATGTATTATATTATAATATTATCGAATTTATTATTTTGTACAAAGGGCCTGGATCGGGACCGATTTTTTATTTTATTTTAGCGAGGATATTATATTATCGAGTATTATATTAAAAAAGTTTTACTCTAGATCGAAGTATCGACGGGATCTTTAGAACTGTTATTAGATCTAAAGATAATCCATTGTTAACAGCCTCCATTCTGTGCTTGATTGATCACAAGAGATTCAAGTGGTGTTGTGCAGGTTATTATTGAAGATTAAAGAAGATTTGAGGACGAAGAAGATTTCTTATTAGTTCTCACATCTTTGTGTGTGCACAAACCTTGATCGGCTGGGATCCAACTAGAATCGGATTTATTTGATTGATTAGTTGTGTGAGATTGGCATCAATTTATAGTTTCTCGTTGAGATCTATACTGATTGATTGCGAATCTAAACTTAACTGCTTTGGTAGTTATTGTATATATTGATCTAACCGGGCAAAAGAATTTATTAGATTAAAAGGAAAAGCTTTGCGTATGACTTGAGATATCTTTATCTTGAAAGAATCAATAAAGTTGTTACCAAACATATTTGTTGTTCCTTTACTGTTTGGAATACGATCCAAAGGAATTGTACCAGTGCATGACCTTCGAAGTCGGAAGCGCAGGGATACTGAGGAAACTAAGTGAACTAGAGGTAGTTGCTAGGTCTCAACTATACGAAGTTGGTGTAGATTTTGTATAGCGGCTTAATTCTGAGAGCATTCAATTCTGTACTAGGTCCCGGGGTTTTTCTGCACTTGCAGTTTTCCTCGTTAACAAAATCTTGCTGTGTGATTTACTTTTGTTTTCCGCAATTATATTTGTTTATATAATTTAAAGTAAACTGCACTTTACGTTAATTCCGATATACTTGATAGTGGTCATATAGAGTTTGGTTAAGTCTGAACCTATTACATAGCTTCGCGCTTCGACGAGCGAAAGCAAGCCATCAGTCTACTCCATCAGTAAGGAATGAATATCAAGTATCGCACTTTTCTAGTCATATTGTCTCGATCTCTTATCCATAGACAATCACATAAAGTGTGAATACCGAAGTTATTGTATTGTCTCGACTTTGTCCATAGACGATCACACTCGGTAAGAGGACTTATAGGTTGAAACTAAAAGATTGTGGTGTATTTGGGTACCCTCGTCTTTTCAGTTACATTACCCAAGTCTCATAAATTATTGGTGATGCACTTTTAGGAAAAAAACTACCACATGTATCCTCCTCGGTTTAAAGACCCTAATTGTAGCTTTGATAAGGGCATAATTTGTGTTTTATTTAATACATATAATTTAAATAATTTTTTACTCTCATCAATTGTGATTTTATAATATAAGTAAAAATATGAAACTTGGCAAGGTTTAAAATTTTAGTACTGACAAAACCTTTTGGGTTTAATGTGAACCCATTTACTATAGAATTCTTGCACGGTAATTATGACATCCAAAACTTCCTCAAAATTTTCCACTAAACATTTAATACATGTGTTTGTCAAATAAAAATCGACATTGGAACATAAAAAGGTACTCAACTGTAATCTTTGTGCACCTTTATTTTAGAAGTACGGTTAGTTTACACACTTGGTTAACATTAGACTCTATTAGAATTAACATGCATACACAGTATTGTTCGAATTTTCTCTTGATGGTACCTTATCATATTTAACTGGTTCCCAAATGAAAAATAATTTTTTTCTTCTTATGTTGATAAAGATTATAATGTTGTTCTTTCTTTATAGTTTGATGAAGGATAACTAATCTATTACTGACAATAACATTAACTATACATGTTTTAACTCCAAGAGATATAAATGACGGTCTTCTTTTTTTGTCACATTTAATGTTTCTTTATGATCATAATGATGAAGAAATCTAATCAATGTATATTTATAATTGAAAGAAGTTACAAATCTTACATCTGACGGATGTCTTTGACTGGGATGAGACTGAGATGGTCGGATGCAACGTTTGTCTCTCAAAATTTTATCCGACCGTCCTAGCTCCAAAACCCCTTCTGTTTTGTATTATTGATAGACAAAGTCCATCAAACCTCACGAATCCGGAACGCTTACACTCAATTAGCTAAGAAACCTGGATTACTAACCACATCTCAAGAACAATCCAAACAAATTAAAGAAGAGTTTAGATATCTATCTTAAGGAATCAAAAAGTCCATGACGAATATAAATTTTGTGTTTTCTATCTATCTTGTTCTTGATTTGAGATTACTAAAACCTCAATGATCAAGAACAAGATCCGGATATATGAGCTATTAGGTAAAAGATAGTCTGACCGGGCTTCACAAATCCCTAAGTGAAGTCTTCAAAGTTGTAACATAATTGTGTTTCACAGAGGAAATCTAGGTTATATAGGACGACTCTAGCAAGCAACTAGTACGCAAGAGTGTAAGGGATTGAAGAATCATGTTGCATGAATCTCTCTATTTATAGATTTTCAAGGCTTTAGGTAGCTTTGAATTCAAGCAAACACTTTCTCAGTTTAGATGGAATTCTTACTATAATCTGCATAAAATGAGAGGCACCCTTAAATATGATTGCATAACTTGTTATGCGCCCTTTCATTTTTGTTGCATAACAAGTTATTCATTTAGTTTTTCTGCAGAACCTTTTATTTGTAACATTTTAGCATAACAGAGTCTTTCGTTTTCTTCTTCGCAACGTCGTTCATTATCTTGATTCCCATCCTCATTAGTTGTTGGTCACCATCATTTTCTTGTTTTCTTTTTCTAAGTGATCCTCAGCAGGTACAAATAATGTTAAAATTAAAAAGGGATTGAAAAAAAATATCAAAATAGATACATCTAAGAAGAAATCTCACCAATTTTTTTATGTTTCTTAGATTTGCTCATCTATGCCGATTTACCATCTTTGTCTTCTAGGTCCATTCGCAGGTACTACAAACTTAAAATCGAAAAAAAATAATGAAAAAACAGATGCATTTATGAAGAAATCTCACCAGATGCTTGATGTTTCTTAGACTTTCTCTTGACTGCCGATTTCCCATCATCGTCTTCTAGGTCATTATCTACAGGTACAACAAAAGCTAAAATCAAAAAAAAAATTGGAAAAACAAAATAAAAAACAGGTGCATTTGAGAAAAAATATTGCCATAAAGTTTATGTTTTTTGGCAATTTGGTTTGTGACGTAGTGGGAGAGTGATTGCTATAAGTACACGCAATTTAAATCACCGTTTCAACCTAAACGTTATTAATAAAACCGCCTCAATCAAACGGATTTTATAAAGCCGTTTCATATCAAACGTGATTACAAATTCCTTCTAGAGATTAGAAGTAGTTACAAAATCCTTTTAGAGTTAAAAGTAGTTATAAAATTCTTTTAGAGTTAAAAGTAGTTATAAATTCCTTCTAAAGTTAGAATAGAAATAGTTATAAATTCCTTTTAGAGTTAGACGTAGTTATAAATTCCTTTTAAAGTTAGAAGTGATTATAAACTCGTTTTTCAAAAGCATTTTCTTAAACGCATTTTTAGAAACCGTCCACACCAGACGGGTTTATAAATACCTTCTTGTTTGGAATCGAAATTAAAAAACGCGTTTAGTGATGGACGTTATTTAAAAAAGCGTTTCAGGTGATAAGGTTTTTATCACACCGTGATGCTATATTTGAGAATTTCCAAATTCAGTTCTCACATATGGAAACTTCATTTGAGAATATGACATTTTGGCAACAATTTTAGCTTTTAGCAACACAGACTGTGCCTGTTTTTGTTGCCATATATGGCTTATAGCAACAACACTAATGTTGCTCTAATTTTGCTCTTAATGTTGTTTTTTGTTTCGAATTTCCCATCTTCGTCTTCTAGGTCGTCATCAGCAGTACAACAAAATTTAAATCAAAAAAACAAACATCAAATCTACTAGAAAAAATGTCCGCATTGAAGAATAAAAGCAATTGAACTAGGTTTTCTTACATGATTGTCTTGCTTTAGTAACTCTGGTCTTATGATTCCGTGATATTATTGTCGTTTCCTCAATTGTTGAAACTAATCTAAACAATGAAGGACTGTAATTAGTTTCTAGGATTTTGTAACTACTTGGACCTTTGATTTTGAAGAGATTTAATCAACTTGAATGGTCGATTTCAAAGAAAATAGATCAAGGGTTTTGAGGAATTTCTGCAATCTCAGTTACTAAAGCAAGATGGAAAAGAAAGAGACATGAATAAGTAAATGTTGTGACCGTTTGGGAGTGAATGAAACTGCCCAAAATAACTGCGAGCTAATTTGGTATTTCAACAGTTTTATAATTTTAAAAGATATTTTGGACCTGACAATAAAAAAAAATAAAAAAAAAAGTTGAGTCTTAGCATAATTTCTCCTTAAATTTACGAGGTATCATTTTCTAACCCAACCAATTCGTTTAAGTATGACTTATTATATTAGACTCAAAATTACAAATTGTGTTTTTTTTTTTTTTAAATCCAGTCAGATATGTGTGTCCAGTGTGTCAAATAGAAAGTTATGCCCGTCAAATATTTCCAATTGGTGCTTTTACTATTTTCTCTCTGCATAACCGTTTTTCTAAATAATTATCCAAAACTTCTTCTTTTTTAATTTTTTTTTCTCTTCATCTCCAACCTAAATTTTCTCGGATTTAATCCGAGATATCAGATTTTCTGAATAGATTTAGGTTTGTGTAATTGGTATTTAATGCTTTCAATAAAAAAACCACAATTATTGTGATTCTAGGCTTTAGGTTTTTATCTTTCTGATCGGCCTGATGGATTAATTATCTATGCTATCAAGATTTTTTATATAATAGCCTTAATGGCATTCTCTGGTAGTGCTACTATCAAGCATATTTTAAAAGAAGATGATCAAATTCGTCAAATAAAACCAATATTGATTGCTTTGATATATATATATATATATATATATATATATATTTTTGATGGGTTAGCACATAGGTTAGTTGTGGTCCCTAAATACTATTAGCAATTACAAGGCCCAAGATATATATATATATATATATATATATATATATATATATATATATATATATATATATATGATGATATATGATTACTTTGATATGAATTTGGGCATATATATACATATATGATGTCAATGATCAAGATTCAAAAGATCAAGATTCAAAAGATCAAGAAATAAAATGGTTTGAAACCATTATCAGGATGTCAATTTTTTCATTAGGATGTAAAATCTTAGTGCAATTTTCCGTTTTCATTTCTTTAAATTTTGAAATTTATAAATTTAGTACTTATTATTATTTTATGTTTTCCGATGTAGTTAATCATGATTAATCAAAATTAATGAAATTATGAGGCATCGCCTTTTTTTTTGGAAGAAAAAGATAAATAAGTAGATGACTGATACAGCAGTACAGGGACGACCAAAGTCAAATATTTCCAAGCCCACATCGACTCAAACTTCAAATCGGTCACTCGGTTAATCATTTATGGGTTGTTATACCCTCATGCTGCGCTGCATAACCAAAAGATGAACATCACATGTGGTGGTCTTTGATATGTTGTACTGCTGTACTAGTCAGGGGGGTCACTGTACCAACCCATGAGATCTTAGGTTAAGAACAAACTACTACCGTGTCATGACTCATGAGCACGTGTAAGATACGTAAAATACAATAATATAGGTTTATCTTGACTCATGGAGTTAACGTGAAAAATTGAATGATTAAAGTACTTTCCACATGTCAGAAACATAAAGAAGAAAAAGAAGAAACATACTAGGATACAAATTTAGTAATTAAGAATACGACAGACCTAATGTGTTTGCATGGAAAAGAAAAATCTGCAAATTTCTAGAGACCATATTTATGTTCTGAATTCTTTCAAGGGACTCAATCAGACCTTGACAGAGATAGTATGTATATGTAAATAATAATCAGAATACCCTAGAATTTCCCATGTGATTCACCGCCACGTTAACAAATCTGATAATCAACAGCTTTGTTATTTTTTTTTTCCATATATAATTTATTACCTTCTTATTGAGCCATCTCCGGCATAATCACATTCACAAAATTATATATATATATCTGTTAGGAATTCATTTCTGTTTTTCTAGGGTTTGTTTGTGTTTTAATTTGTGGATTAAGATGGGAAGTAATAAGAACACAGAGGAGTTTTTCCTGGAAGATGAAGAAGAAGATATTGAAGAAAACAAAGTAAATAGTTGTAGCAGTAGTAGTAGGAGTTACAACAGTGATGATGATGATGATGGTGAAGCGGACAATAATGAAGGTGAAGGAGGTGGTGGAATCGGGTCAACATTTAGTTCTCAACAATGGCCTAGGAGTTATAAGTAAGCTTGTCTTACTTGATCTTGTGTTTATATCTTCGTAAATTCTTTAATTATGTAGGATAAAGTTTGATTAATCTCATCAAATTTGTAATTTAATTTTTACGGCAACATAAGTTTGAGAGTAATCAACCAGTTGGCCAGGTGCGATTAGGATTAGCTCTGGTGCTGAGGTCAGAAGTTCCTCGAACATTTGGGAATGATTTCCGGTTCAGCTTATTATCTCTTTATGTGTATTTTCCTTATGTGTATTTTCCTTTAAAAGGATGGGTTATGCAAAGGAGGAGGTTAGAGAAATGAGTCATGAGTCATTTGGCAGTTTATTCTGCTAGACAGCACCACCAAAGTATGTTTTAGTATTCGTGCACATTGCTTTGATGTGTTTTTGGTAGAATGTACAGCTGCCAACTTACCAAATCCAAATCCAAATCCAAATCCAAAGTCTTTTCCAGTAGCAAGTACCGGATCGACCAGAGAATATCTCCTAAGAGTCGAACATAGGTTTTACGCCGGCCTGTCCGACCTTGCACAACTTGCACTACGGCAGGCAAAGCTGCCAACTTACCATCGTGGTGAATTCTTCTTATGAATATGTAGCCTTTGAATAGGATGGTGTTGCAGTGTTTCCTGAATTTGATACTGTAGACAAAAGAGCTTCATCTGAAAGCAATGCAGAATTACTTTTTTGCAGAATTTGTTTTGATTATTTTTTTCTTCCAGTAAATCAGCATGGGTTTCTCTTGGTGTAACTACTGATTTTTAAATTTGTTATGCGTTCATACGATCTTGTCTGGCAGGGAAACAACAGATTCTTTCATCATTAACCCATCGCCTAGCATTGGGAGCTTTGGAATCAGTCATCGTGTGCCTAGTTATAGATATTCTGGTGTTGACATCTCCGCTAGGACTTCTAGAAGTGATGTTGACTTCGACGGAAAAGCTCCGCTGTTGTCTGACTACGGAACCATATTCCCAAAACAAGACTCCTCAGGCTTAGGTATTATAGATGAGCAATTTATTGGAGAAGGACATATTGGTCAAGGGTGCAACTTTACTCAGACCATGTTTAATGGTAGGCTGCATATTTTCACTAACTTCTGTCTGAATATTTTTTCTCCTTTCTTCGAAACACTTAGCAAATGTACACAACTTTCGTTCTCTATATAATGAGTCCGTCAACCCTCTTACTGTAGGGATGATGTTGTTTTCGGATTTCTTATACCCGTGAGTTAAGTTTCTAGAAGATATAATATATTATAACTACAGTGAGAATGTGGGTTGAACATGACAACTAACACAATTCTTCTAATCCTGACATTATTTGATTTAGGGGTAAATGTATTGGCTGGTGTCGGACTTCTATCAACACCGTTTACAATCAAAGAAGGTGGTTGGGCAAGTTTGGCAGTATTGGTTCTTTTTGCAGTTGTTTGTTGTTATACGGGTGTTCTCATGAAACATTGTTTTGAGAGCAAAGAAGGCATCATGAGCTACCCTGATATTGGAGAAGCTGCTTTTGGGAAATTTGGACGTCTTTTCATATGCGTGAGTCAATACTGTGAAAACATTCTACTAGCTGTATATATATATATATATATATATATTTTTGGCTTAGAATCACATGTTAGTTGATTCACTGATTCACTGGTAATTACTATGAGTTGGTAATAACTTGAATCCATGAAAGAAATTTACACATTCTCCATGGTTTTGAAGATTTGTATGTAAAGGGTCAGAATTTTCAATTAGATAAACATTTCACTTCCTTAAAGCTAGGAAAATTATCAGGGCAGAGTAGGAAACATTTTACAAGTTATGAGAACATATGAAACAATAGAAAACTGTGCATTGGTTTCTGTTTCAAAAGATGCAACTAACATAGCCACATCAAGAAAACAGTAGGCTAATAATAATAAAGTATCCAGTTGAATCTGTTTTCATGGAAAAAGGTCACCTGGGATACAAATAAGTTTAATTCTGCAACATCCTGAAGTTCATTAGTGTAACCATGAGAACTTGATTAAACACGTACTTATGATTAGTTATGAGTTGGTGCCCTGTTTCTAATGACTCAGATGTTTTCAAACATTAAGAAGTATGGACATAGTATGACTTGGATGCGTACCGTTTTGAGTTATACAACAAGTTTAGCGTACAAGGATGTTTGCCCAGCTGGTTGGTGGTTTCTTTCCACAGGAAATTGTAGATATCTCTTATCTTTAACAATTTTCATTTCTCATTTAGTGCCAGTAGGTTTTCTTAATTTTTTCTGGAGTCCTACACTTTTTTTTTTTGTAGCCCCTGTTTCTTTTTTGCTCAGTTGTCCGTAAAAAAATATTAGAAAAAGGACTAGCCCATGTAATACCTTTACATTTCATATGGTGGGTTTATGCAGATTTCACAAAAACTGCAAAGAATACAATGATTGAGTGAGATTATACTCTGCGTGATTTCTGTCTCAGATTTTTCTCTGCCACTTGTTTTCCGTACAGAATTCTAATGTAGCTGCATTGTTTTAACTTTTTGCAGATTGTTCTATACACAGAGCTATATGTAAGTGCGATACATTTTCTAATTTACGACCACCTTGATTGTCTTGGTTATCAGTCTTTCAGTTAAGCTGTTAGTAGTACTTACGGGTAAATATTCCAATCTATGTTTTGTACAAAACATGCAGTCATATTGCGTGGAATTTATTATTTTGGAAGGGGATAATCTCACAAGGTTGTTTCCTGGAGTGTCTTTGGAATGGACGGGGGTTCATGTTGATACTGTGCATATATTCGGCATTTTGACTGCTCTAGTTGTTCTACCAACTGTTCTGTTGAGGGATCTTCGCGTGATTTCTTACCTGTCAGGTGTGGCAACTTTTCTTTAGTATCTCGAAACCGCTATCTCTAAATTACACTATTTGGTCTTGAAAATTTTAAATTAGATTTTATTCAACTTATCTTATTACTTGTCAGCTGGGGGTGTTCTTGCAACAGTTCTCATATTCCTTTCGGTATTTGTTGTTGGTATGGAGGATGGAATTGGTTTCCATCAGACTAGTCCAGTGGTGGACTGGAGTGGTTTACCATTTGCAATTGGTGTTTATGGATTTTGCTATTCTGGGCATTCGGTGTTTCCAAATATTTACCATTCGATGTCTAATAAGAAACAATTTAACAAGGCACTGGTAGTATGGTATGACACTTATGCCATTCAATCACATGCTTTACTTGTGCCCTCTGTCTCTCTCACACACTTTCTGTGCTCCTTGCATGCAGCTTTGTTTTGTGTGTTGTATTATATGGGGGTGTTGCAGTAATGGGATTTCTCATGTTTGGTCAGAGTACTCAGTCTCAAATTACTCTTAATATGCCGAAGCATGCTATTGCATCAAAGGTTGCAATATGGACAACAGTGAGTTTCAAATTTTAATTTCACTGGTTAATGCTTCCTCCTATTGCTTTACTTGTGCATATAATTCATTACTTGTATTTTTCTATTGCTTGCAGGTGGTCAATCCTTTTACCAAATATCCTTCTGTTCATAAGAACCAAAATTCTATTTAAACTATAAAGTGTTATTTTATTTCGCTTTAGTTCTCATCATTTCAATTCTAGTTTTCATCCTTAACTTCAAGCACGTATGCCTTGTTAATGAATCCGTTAGCCAGAAGTTTGGAAGAATTACTGCCTCCGAGAGTGACTAATACTTTCTGGTGCTTTATTTTGCTAAGAGTAATTCTTGTCACTTCAACCGTATGTGTTGCATTTCTTCTACCATTTTTCGGTACGTATATCAGATTTCAAAAGATTATTTATATTTTGAGTTTCAAAAATTGGGTTACTAGTTGTGTTAAGGTAACTCGATCACCACGGTTTGTCTGTGTCGAGCTAGCTAAGATTAGGTTAGCCAGATGTTGAATGCCTTCTGCTCCAAATTAGGGTTCGATGATATAGAAGTCCTCTTCCGATGGGTCTTCTTAATGATTTAGTTTAAAAAGTTAACATTTTTACAGAAATGTAAAAATGCCTTAATGCCTATGTTTTTGGTATATCGCTTCATTGTAGTCATAGTAGTAACTGCTTATTCCAATTTCCAGGTCTTGTGATGGCTTTAATCGGTTCTCTCCTCAGTATACTTGTGGTAGGCACAAACTTTACTTTGTTTTGAACAACCAATAAGTTCTTCCTTACTTTTCTCTTCCGTTCTAGAGGTTTTTAGTTGTTCCTCACCTTTTCTCTGATGTTTGACGAGTATGATGTTTGTGTAGGCTATTGTGATGCCAGCTCTATGCTTCTTAAAATTGATGAGGAAGGAAGCTACCCAGAGCCAGGTAAATTAATTTCAGAAAGTTTCCCTTCGTTTTCTTGCAAAATGCTTTGGATATATCAAATTAAATGTTAAAAATTATATTCATTAATGGCTAGTACGAAAACCATTTCAAAACTCATTCAGATTAGCTACGCCAGCTTCACCTACCCCTAAAATGGGTCAAAGCCTTAGTCTGACTGGCCAGATTTGAACTTCTTTGTTGTGGCACCCAATTTTGTGTTTTCACTTCTCATGGATGCTACAATTCACTCGGTCAATTCATGAATAACACAAACTTTCATCCAGGGTAAACGCGGACATTTATGTAAGTCACTTAATTAGTTATTTTTGCTCCAGCCATTCGTTTGCTGATAACTCTTTCATACATATGTATGCAGATAATTTTAAGCGTGCTTGTTCTCGTGTTGGGCATTTTCAGTGCAACACTGGGGACATACACCTCATTGGCAAAGATTGTGAACCAATACTGACTTCACGGCAGTCGCTTAATTGTTGTCATTACCACGATACATTATATTCTCTTTGATCTTATTCTTCGGTAGGGGTAATATGGCTGGGGAAGCGTATTTTTACCTTTTTTTGTCTTCCGTCACTAATGATGTAGTAATATTTGTATTCATTTTTTGTACTTGCCTTGGTTGTTTTCAGTTCCACTTAATCAAGATTAAAATTCCATCAATTTAGTTGGGACTTAATTGAAAAGAAAAAAAAGACCAGAAGAGAACTTTTAGGCTGGTTCCTATGGGCATGGAAAAGCCCCATGTTTGCCACTTTTGCACACATCATTGGCATGGTGAAGTGGCAAATTTGCCACTTAGCTAGGTCAGGTCTAGTTTCTACCAAGTGGTTGAACGGTGTAGTTTAGACTGGCATATATATTTGATATGGTCAGTAGCCGATGAACTGTTTCTACCAAGTGGTTGAACGGTGTAGTTTAGACTGGCATATATATTTGATATGGTCAGTAGCCGATGAACTGAACGAAGTTATGATGGATGAAGCATGAAGTGCTTGCTGGAACAACTACATTCTTTGTGGACCATAAATGTTGAATTAAATGTTGAATTAGGTCATTGATGACTGTGACATATCATTATGCTAGAAGAAGAAATAGTGATAATTTAATGACTTGGATTGATGAGCATAAGTTAATGAGATCGACCATAAATCATTATGTTGGTGCGTTGAGCACTTGAAAGGAAGTCGTAAAAATAATCATTGTTGAATGATCATAGGAGGTTCATCTCGATCCATGAGTCAGTCGAATGACAAGGAGAGATTACAATACAATGGTTGACTGACGAACTAAATGTTGATCGATGAACCAATAAAAAATACTGATAGTTGAATCAATATATAATACTGCTTCTCAGATATTGATAGTTGAATCCATACTTCCATAAGTGGTTGGCCGAGCCAACACATTGCTTTTTTTTTAATAGGAAAGGACATTAAGAACTTAAACTCTAAACTAGATTTTAAATGAGGGGAGTATTTCATGAGATCCCCAAACTCTTGAGCGGAGACTCGATCCGCTGACGTCCTACTTGAGAGTCAGGCTCCTGACCAACTGGGCTAACCCCTGATGGTTAGAGCCAACACATTGCTAGTTGAAGTAATTAGGGTATTGATAGTCAAAGAAAATATTTCTAGTCAGAGCATATACTTCTTGTTTACTGAACAATTGGCAATAAGACCAAATAAAATACTAAATACTAAACAATTGTATACTCTGGAAGCCGTAGAAACTTCATATAATGTCGAAATTCGATGCCTGACCCCAACTTTTTGAAGCTAAGAGACTGAGTCATCATATGAAAAAAAAAACACTTCCTTTGGAGTTGTCCAAGTCAGTCAGGGAAGCGTGCACATTTGAAACTTTTAATCCCGTACAAAATTTTCAGATTCCATAGACTTGATTGTAGAGGCCATATCTTTCAGATCACTCTAGAACTAGTTTCATTTGAGTCATTTGAACTAGTTATGGTTAAGATGAACAAGGTTGATATGAAAGTGTTCATATGGCTAACTTCGGTTAACTATTGTTGAGCCAACAAGGTGTACATGTTTAGGTACGGTTACTCATATCTAAATGAAGTCACTTTTCATTTGTGTGTAACAAACTAAGTTCGATCTAATGGTTGAAAGATATTAGCTTGAGTCTAATCAGGTTTTCATCTAACGATGATTGCAAACCGTGATTTGAAGACTATATAAGGGAGAACTCTAGCAACTGGGAAACCTAATCCCCACACCTCCGGTGTGATACTAGTTGCGACTAGAGTCGACTCTCCTTTAACCTTAGGTTTTTTCCAAAACCCTGTAGGTTGACGACTTAAAGACTTCATTGGGATTGTGAATGCATACCCAACTATTTTCTCTGTAGTTGTGTGTTCTGATCTTGCTGTTATCTATCGTATTGAGTACTATCTTATTTAAGATTTGCTCGAGATTTTATATCCGATAGCCAAGATAAAAAGTAGTCACAAACATCTTCGTCTCATCGTTTGTGATTCCACAATATCTTGTTTCGCTACCATACAATTAAGATTATTGTGAGGTGATTGATATTACTAGGTTGTTCTTCGGGAATATAAGACCGGTGTCTCAATTGGTTCATGTTTACCTTGATTTATCAAAATACGGAACAAAACTCATAGGTATTTCTGTAGGAGACAGATTTATCTATTCAATAGACTTTTCTGTGTGAGACAGATTGGTTTATCAAGTCTTCGACTTTTGGTCGTAGCAACTCTTAGTTGTGGGTGAGATTAGCTAAGGGAATCGAGTGCGCAGAGTCCTGCTGGGATTCGGAGGCGTAAGGAACGCGACTGTACCTTGATCAGTCTGAGATTGGTTACGGCTCAACCACATTCCAGTCCGAAGTTAACTTGGAGTAGGCTAGTGTCTGTAGCGGCTTAATACAATGTGGTGTTCAAATCTAGACTAGGTCCCGGGGTTTTTCTGCATTTGCAGTTTACTCGTTAACAAAACTTCTGGTGTCTGTGTTATTTCTTTTCCGCATTATATTTTTTTATATAATTTAAATATCACAGGCTATGTGTAGGTCAATCAATTAGATAATCCAACCTTTGATTGTTGATATAAATTGATGGGTTAATTGACACTTGGTACTTACATTTTGTCCAACATTGGTGTTTGGTCTAACTTTTGTCCAACTTAGGCTTTGGTACCTGGATTTGACGTTGACTTAAGTTGACTAGGTTAAATATTGACTTTTGTTTAGAAAATATTAAATTAGTAAATAAAATAAAAAATAAAAGGAAATTTATATAAAATTTACTATAATAGCCTTCACTTTCCTAAGATTTACATAATCCATCGTCTCCAAACCCATCACCGCCACCACCGACTGCCTCAATTTCATACTAACTCGACCAGTAGCAGTCACCACAGACAACACCATCATCACCAATCTTCTTCAAACTCAGACAAAAGTTTATCGTCACCATTATTCTCGATTATTCAACATCTACCATTTTCAATATCTCCATTAGCAGCATCATCACTTCCATCTCAATCGAAGAAAACCCATTAAACCATTAGTTAGAATCATTGTACTTCATCTTTGCCTATCGAACTCGAAACCATCATCATGAATAATAAACATCGTCACCATTATTACCATATATCTTCATTCTTCAAGGTATTTACTCAAGCTCGAACAGATAATAACCAGATCGAAATTCGTAAACTACCATTCGTAACCACACACAGAAAATCGAAATCGATCTTTACCATTTCAATCGATTCTCTATTTACTGCCAACCACTCATCATCACCATTCTTCATCATTGATTCTCTATTTATAACTCATCATCATCGATTATCTATTTACTGCCAACCACACATTAACTCAAATTTAGGGTTTTCGCTAATTTGAATCCGTAACTAGCTAATTGATTCAAAGACCTAAAAAATTGATGTGCCCATTAAAATCAGTAAACCGGATCTTGAAATTGCTTATTAGAATCTCTATTTAATTGTCGATTGTTTCTTCATAAGGTTTTTTTAAACATGATTAGAAAGTGTTTGAAGAAATAGAGATGGCTGGTTGTATAGGTGGTTGAGGAAGGGAAGAAGAAGAGGGTGGTGGCGGTGGGATAAAAACAAGAAGGAAGAAGGTATTTTAGGTTATATAATCAATTATTTGTGTCCGTCCATGCGTATAAGATCAACGGTTTACATGACATAATATAAAATTATTTGGGTCAGTTAATTAAAATTGGATTTAACCTGGTCAATGTAAGTCAACGTCAAGTCCAAGTACCAAAGCCTAAGTTGGACAAAAATTAGACCAAACACTAATGTTGGACAAAATCCAAGTACCAAACGTCAATTAACTCTAAATTGATTGACACTTGAACATTGGTCTTTGGTACAGTTCAAGTTGTTTCACATAATAATCAGGCTCGCGGATTTCTATTTGTTTGATTTGATGATTACATTGTGAAACAAAGATACAACTCTTGGATATATTTCCATTGATTGGGTGTGACTATCGAGTTGATTCTCTTGGAATTATATTGGAGTTTGTCCATACATATTGCCTAAACGAAATATTGGGTGAGGTTGTTAGACCCCTGCTTTTTCAATCTGAATAACCACCCATATTGAAATGACGTGGATCCCAAGTTCCCCACCTGAGACGATTACAAGCACAAATTTCCTTGTACAGTTTCCCATACATATATCCACAATTGGCATCTCAGATGACGTCTTAGATTGAGTCATCATCCTCAGTAAAGTACCTGAAACAAAATTCTAAACACAAAACAAGTGAAAAAGAAAAAAAATTCCTAGAATAAAATAAAAATAAAAATACTATACAAAAATAAAAACTCCACATGTACAAGATTATCTACAAGGTTCAGATTTTCTGGTTAAAGGTTAAGCATATCAAACTTCTTTTGACAATTTCCTTCAGGTTAGCGGTATTACATCGTCACGGTGTTGCAATCTCATTACTGCGCCATCCTGTGCATACTTTGGCAGTTCAGTACTTTGCAGGTGTGACTAAGAAAATGCCATATCTTTTCAGTATGTCAAGGCGAGACTTGGCATTATGGCAGTGTAATTAAACTCCACATGCACATGATTATCTTCTTGTTATTCCAGCTGATGAACTTGGACAGAAAATTGGGCCACGTCAGTTTTGTGCAGTGCTTGGTTATCGACTTGGTATTCCTTTGTTTTCTATTAATAGTTCCTTTCTTTGCTGCAATAGGGATATGGATGTGTATGGTGATCATGCACTTCATTGTGCTAGTGAAATTGGTCTTAAGTTTAGACATGATATTGTTAGAGATACCGTTGCGGATATTTGTTACCGTGCAAGTGTACCTTATAGAGTTGAAGATTCTTTTGGGTTTCTTTCTCGTGATGGTGGCGATGCTAGGCCGGCTGACATCTTGGTTTACAATTGGGAGGAAAGGCGCGATAGTGTTTTGATGTGACGGGGGTTTCCCCTTTTGCTGGGGGTGGTGTGCAAGATTTTACACCGGGCCTCGCCTTGGCTAAAGTCGTTGAGTGCAAGAAGGTTAAGTATCTTGATGTATGTAGATCTAATGGTTATAATTTTGGTACCTCAACTTCTACTACCTTAGGTGAACTTGGTATCAAAACTATTGAATTTTTGAAACGATTGAAGCACTACATAACTAGGCATGATGTAAATATTAATTTCCGTAATTTTCTTTTTATTAGAATTTGTTTAGCTATTCAAAAAGGTATTGGAACCCAACTTGTTGCTAGGCTCCCATCTAGTTTCTTGTAATAATTTTTTTTTTAGTAATAAAAGTTATCTTATTTTTTATAAAAAAGAAAAAGAAAAAGCTAACTACAGTTACAAAATCAAATATACCGATTACAATATTGCACAACCGCTCTCCGGCCGCGGCGCCAAAAATTGATAGGTTTCTGGAAAACCTATATATAATAACCGCAATCGCATATTGTCTAACTAGTAGACAGAGGCAAATGCGGGTCGAACCCAAAAAGAACAGTGGAAATACTGATAATTAATATTCTTAATAAATGCTTTTGGATTTTAGATTTTAAGATAACAAAAATAGAGAAATAAACTACCTAAACGAATAAAATAAATTCAAAGAGAGAGGATGAGAGTCGATAACCAGAATTTGCGGATTCCACCATCGTATCAATTAAAAAAGCAAAAATGCAATCTATGAATCTTAATTATGCCTGTCCCAAATTTTTATACCACGACACCTATCAAATGTATAGCTTCTCAAATATAATTTGTACCCGTAAGTATAACTCATCAAAGAAATCCTAAGCATGAATTATCAAAGAAGAAACAAATCATCAAGTGAAGCTAATTAACTATATTCTACGTAAAATCCATGGACAAAATTCAAGAAATATAGATTTAATTTATAAAAGCCTAATACCAAATATATTCGAGTTAATCATAGTCTGCCGCTGAATATGGCTTCAAACCATAAAACCCTAGTTACAAATCAATTAGAAAGGCATGGCAGTGAGTTTCTTAAAAATCATTAAAATAAATAAGAACTCTATTATTAAGGCTTTGATGTCAATGGTCTTTTGGGGGCTTTTTAGGGTCATGAAATAGTAAATGAAGCTATCCCTTATCACATCATAATCCTAATGTCTATTATACCCTTACCTAAATTTTACTATTCATTAAAAAAAAATCCTGAATCTATAATCTATAATCTTCTCCTTTTCCTTCTCTTTTTATTCACAAATCATAATGAATATGGTGATCATGATTTCATCGTGATGAAGATCATAAAAAAAACTAAAAATCTATTATCTTCTCCCATCCTTCTCTTCTCATTCATAAATTATGATGAAGATGATGAGCATAATTTCATCATGATGAGGATGATGATCGTAAAGAAAACCCAAAACTACTTTCTTCTCATTCAAAGATCATGATAAAGATGATGATCATCATTAAAAGAAAAAATTAAGAAAACCCACCATTTTTTTTTAAAATGGTTATAAAAATCCAATTCGATGAATTTCGGGTTAAAAAAAAGTTTCTGAAGATGTTTACGGCTAGGAGTTCTTAGATACCCAACCGTGAATCAAGATTACGGTTGGGATAGTTTATTGACCCAACCGAGAGTCCATATTTCGGCTTGGTTTTCCCAACCGAAAGACTTCTCGATTTTTTTTTTTTGGTTTTCAGAACCAGTTACGGCTGGGATAATTTGTCGACCCAACCGTAGAACGCAAAAACGGTTGGGAAATGATGGTGTTCCAAGCCGTATTTTTTATTTACGGCGTGTAAATAAAGAACTCCTAGTCGAAATCATTTTTCTGATTTTTTTTTGTTTTTAGAACCAGTTAAGGCTGGGCTTTCCCAATCGTAACTGCAGTTTCGGCTGGGTTTTCCTCGCCGTAACTGATTTTGGAAATCCAGAAAAACCAGAAAACTAATTTCGGTTGGGATAGCCAAGCCGAAACATTTACTTTCGGCTGGGAATCTAAGAACTCCCAGCCGTAAACACATTCAGAAACTTCTTTTTTTTTACCCTAAATTCATAGAATCATATTTTTTAACCATTTAAAAGCAAAAATAAATGGTGGGTTTTCTTAGTTTTTCTTTTTATGATGATCACTATCTTTATTATGATTTATGAATGAGAAGAAGAAAGAGAAGATAATAATTTTGGGTTTTATTTATGATCATCGCTCTCATCGTGATGAAACTATGATCATCATCTTTATCACAATTTATAAATGAGAAAAGAAGGATGAGGAGAGGATAATAGATTTAGTTTTTTTTTCTTAATGATCTTCATCATGATTAAATTATGATCACCATGATTTGTAAATGAGAGGAGAAGGAGAAGATTATAGATTTAGGATTTAAGATTTAAGATTTTTTGTTTTAATGAATAGTGAAATTTTGGTAAGGGTATTTTTGACCTTTTCATATACCTAGAGTCCCCCTATCCATTTTTTGCCTACACATAGCATTTTAGCCCCCAAAAACTCACCCATGTAGATGGGGAAAAAACGAGTCGCCTGTATTTTGGGAAGTGAAGAGACGAGCGTGCTGTCGAGACTCCTCAACCGGGCAAAATGTTAATCCTCACACAGATGCACTACAAAGGGAGTGCTTAGATTCGAGAGATCAATCTGTATAATTCCGACCTAAACCAAGTCAATGGCCGTTCCAGAGTCAATTCGGTCGCAAAGAGGGAGATCGGTTGATCTGTAGGAGGGAAGCTGAGAATTGTGTGGGATCAGTGATGATCAAGGATTGTGGGTGTGTTGAAGGTTTCTGCAATTTGTGGTGAACTGATGAGTTCGAATAAGTTCTGATGGATTGATGAATTCTTGAGAGTAGCTTTCTCGAGGAATTCTGCGTAGACAGTTTATAGCTAGTGATCAATCGTTGTCTGTTCTCCTTCAATCATGGATTCAGAGACTTATTTATATTGTCAGAGTTGTGAACTCCTTGATCCCTGTAAGTGTGACAGTTTCTTGAGTGAAAGAGTGGGAAGTGGGAAATCGTGGTACAACCAGTTCCAGGTCGTGCGGAGACTGGGTTGATCATTTACCACTACTTTGCTAACTCCTCCAACCGTTGACACGACATACTCACATTTCTCGTTGTGGATGAATCCACGTGGTATAGGCCGCCAGACCAAAATCCTAGTTGTTATCCCCCAATTTGACGTGATTGATGTCTCACGAATCGTGGAGTCTGAGTGACAGACGTGTATTGATTAGTCAGTTGTTGACTGATTAGACAATGAGTCTAGGTTTTGTTGAATCGAGCATAAGTGGTGAATGCTCAGCGATTCATGGATCGAACATGTAATTCTCTGAAATGGTGTCAGTATTGTAGATTCAGTGATGAATTACTGACCAGCGAGAGCACGTATCACTCGATTCGACGAATTACTGGATATTGAGAATTTGACGAGCAACTGAGCAAGTATTGCTCAATTCGACAAAATACTAAATATTCATAATTTATCGTGCAATCGAGCAAGTATTCTCAATTTGAAAAATTACTGATAATTCACTAAATATTGATAGCTGGATCAATATTTGAGCAATTGAGCAAGTATGCTCAATTCGACGAAATATTTATTGGTGACATGACCCAATAAAATATTAAAATATTGGTAGATTACCAAATAATATATGATTAGTTCAGACATTGGTTGCTGAATCAATATAAATTCATTAGTTCTTGAATCTTGCTCAAAAATGATGATTCGTAGAACATTTTATTCGGAACCCTAATTTCAGATCATAGTTGATGGATCGCTGAAAATAGGTCATGAGTGATATAGGGACCGACCACATGGGATGATGTGCGTCCATGTGGTGCCCAGTGCTCGAATGAGCATGCACCAGGGTTCTCATTTTGAGAGTTGGTGAAAGAATGATGATTAAATGTCGGTTTCATCATTTACTGAAATATTGCTAGGTTCAGCATTAGGTGATAAAACCTAGATATGAAAGGTGAGAACTGACTAAGAGATCATGGGACCATCTCTTTGTGGGTACATGACCAGTTTTTGGTCGTTTGAGCAATCTCCAGGTTGGTTGAAGAAAGTTTGGGCTCAATACGAGCAATTGAATAAACTAGGTCAGAATTATGAAAACATCTGGGACCGGCTTGGTGCAAGCCCTAGGGATGACTCTGGTCGGTCATGAAGGCATGCACATGTTTCCGTGGTGTCCGTGTCTCCTTACTGAGAGTTTCAGTATTTCCTGATGTGAGTTTGAGCAACGTTGTGAATTTTCAGAAGAGTTTCATCTTGACTAAAATTCTTGATTTTTGTTGGAATGAGCATGTATGTTCAATTCATCAATATTTTGCAAATACTAAAATAAGTGTATTTTAATATATAAAATTGTCATGGAAGGCTAGCCGGTCGTGTGACCATGTTGGCTTTTGGTTTTCATGATTCGAGCAAAATTTGAGAAGTTATGACAAAATCATGATTTTTGCTCAATCCCAGGAGTTTCATGAATTGAGGAAAATAATAATTATAAAAGATTACGTATTGCAAGGTGTGGGACCAACCACGGCGAGGGCATGGCCGGCCGGTTATGTTGCCCGGTCACGCACACCTTTCCCTAATTTTATATTATTATTTTCATGAAACTAGGATATACGGAGGATCCATGAGTTTTGTTAAAACGGAGGAGTTTCATGAATTTGGGGAGTAATAATTATAAAAGGCTAGGGATTGTGAGGTGTGGGACCGGCCACGACTAAGGCATGGCCGGTCGGCTAGGTTGCCCGGTCCCGCACACCTTTTCCTATTTTATAATATTATTTCATGAATCCATGAAGTTATGGGATATTCATGAGTTTTGCGCAAAAACAAGGAAAGTTGCTAAATCAAGGGGTTTTCATGAGTTCATGAAAATAACAAATTAGGGCAAAATAATAAAGGAGTCATGGGACCAGCCACGGCTAGGGCATGGCCGGCCGGCCGGTGAGCCCGGCCCCTGGGCGCCTCTTATTATTTTATTATTATTTATCGTTTTCTCCAATTTTGCGTAGGATTCCTCGTCTGTCCATGTTTTTGGATGCTCGTTTGTGCATCCGGGTGCTCAGTCGTGCATCATTGTCGAGTACGCTTGCACCATTTTTGTGGGGCTTACTCAGCGACGGTCCAGATGCCAGGTTGTTGGGTATTTATTATTAATTCATGAAATTCAGTGGAGAATAATTCATGAAACGGAGTAATAAAAATGAGTAGTGATTTATTATCAATCCATATGATCAGCTGTGGATTCGACCATGAATTCGGAATAATAAAACATGCATTACCATTCTATGGGATCGTGGATTCGACCATAAAATCAGAGTAATAAAATTATCTATTACCATTCCATGAGATCAGCCGTGGATTCGATCATGAAACCGAAGTAACAAAATAATACAGTTGTTTATTGCCATTCTATGAGATCAAGTCGTGGATTCAATAAAAGAATCAGAGCAATGTTTATTGCCATTCCATGGAATTAGGCCTTGGATTCGACCATGGAATCAGAGCACTGGTTGTTGCCATTCCATGGGATCAGGTCGTGGATTCGACCATGGAATAGGAGCAATAATAGATTATTATGGGAATTCAATGGTGAATGTCACGGCAGAATTGATCTATTGCAGAAAGAACATTAGCCAGTTAAGGCATCACATCCATTCTGAATGGTGCATAGTCAGGGAGTCACGTTGTTGTTTACGACCTGAAGGCGTTAGTGCTCTAAATCTACGGAGAACCGCCTGAATTTATACATGATCTCTCCACATAGTCAGGGAACAGTGAGTGTCACTGACGTCCTGAAGGCGTTCTTGCTCTCAATCTACGGAGAACCGCCCAAATCGTTCTTCTATGTGGAGGTGGGTGTCGCTCCTACAGTCATAGAACTGTTAATCTGCATAGAGGTCATGATGAAATGCTTGGAGTCGAATCGCTCAGCCAGTGTGGCTTTTCGACAACATATTCATCAAGGCTTCGTAAAATATGAATCGTTGCATGCCTGAAAGTCGTGTCAAAAACATGCCTCATGATTTCACGATTTTACCCTTTGCTGAAAATCCACCATCAACATTAAGTCCCCTGCTTGATGGGGAACATTTATGTTCCGCAGTAATGCATTACATGGTGATTTTCAGTCGATTGAGATCAGTGGTTGAACCCAATCTACAAAGGTTTTTTCAGAATCCTCAATTTGTCGTAATGGTGTCACGTACGGGCAAATATCTGATTGAGGATCCTAATAGCATGATAGAGAGTTATTTTGTGAGCGTGGAGAGATGAGGTGCTGCTGATTTGGTTAGTTAAAAGCCCAATTTTGGTCAGTTTAGCGTTCGTGGGGTTTGCAAATAAAAGGTAAGTAACCCTAATTTTTTTTTTACCCAGCCGTGTACCTCTTCTCTTCATCACCTTCACGAGTTCAGCAGGGAAGGAAAAGTTGGCCAGAAAACCGGCGCCGACAAGTTTCCGGCCGGCGACAAGTCGGTGTTTTTTTTTTTTTTTTTTTGCTGTATGTTTTGTGATTCATGAGTTGTTCAAAACACAAAAAATCCCATAGTTGCATGCATGCGTAGGATTTATGAAGAATTTTTTTTGTTGAATCTTGCGCTTTGTATGAACGATGTGCTCTTAGTGGTGAGAGATCTTTCATACTGAGTTGTACTCCTGGTTATTCCATTAGATTCACCACAGGATGATCGTATAGTGAGATCCCAAATCAATGTAGGCTTCATGAAAATGAAAGAAAATCTACGGGAGCGGAGAACTCAGAAGTAAACACTACAGGATGTTAGCAAATGACGTACAATCCCCAACCGTTTCTTTGGTGAGTTGTTAGCGCTCCTTGTGTCATGACTTTTCCTTTCCCGTGCAATTAGGATCACGAGACCAAAGTGGTTATTTATTTTCATAGTTTTGCTCCATTGATTGACGGTCTTCAACTTGTTCCCGGGCAAAGGAATCCAACACTGATGAAGAAGTCGATGTAAGTATCTCTTTCGTGCAGGTGATCGTGCATCTCCTTGAATGAAATAATAATAATTGTTGTTGATGGATACATGAAGAAATTATCGTGGATGAACAAGGTATTGATGCTGCTCATTCATCCTTGGACCATGGTGAGACGGAGAATTCCCAAAACCCGAAACAGAAAATTCAGAACTCCGTCTTTTAGCAAAAACGTCATAAAATCTTCATCCGATGTCGGATTTTCGCGATCTACCCATGTATCCTCATGCCCAGAAAATTTCCAAGATTTAAGATTTTTGAGGTTTGAACATGTTTAGTAGTCGAAATCGATGAAACAGTAAACTTCCAGGAAGTCTTCAGAAAATTTCAGCTGGTGCGTAGTCCAAAGTTTTGGCCACATCGTTTTGCTCGTTTCTCCAATTGCTGTGAATTTTGGATATGTTGTAGAGAACATCCATACGAAGAGAATGATATATGACCCATCCCTAGATTCTTCACCAATTTCTCCCAGTTCGTCTTCTTATACAGGGTAGCGTAAAATTATCTCAGACGGGCTTGTTATAAAACACTCATGTTGTGTCTTTAGACCATTAACATGTGTCTTGAATGGTTTGTGAAGGATTTTGATTTCATTGATTCAATCGAGATCAGGACTCCTTGGTTGATGCATGAGCATGGTGTTTGCAGTGCCATCTTGTTTCTGTCAGTCGTAGAAACATTACTTCTGAAACCATGGTCACGGGATCACCATTGAGGTTGCTTTCAAGCGGAGGTGATGAAATGACCATGATTGCATGTCTTGGTGGCAGCATTCCTTTTATGATGAATGATCAGCACATGAGAGTGGTGTCACGAGTCTTGGAATGTGAAACTGATCGCCATGATCAGTGGACCGTCAGTCCCCAGTACTTTGTTAAATCTCTCTTTACGTTTTCCCTTCTTATGGAAAGTCCTAGATAGAGGACCCAGGTAGAAAAATTGATGTAAAGACCTAGGTGGTCGAAGTTGGAGGTACCTTGATGGAGGACTTAGCGGAATGACCTGGTGGACACCGATCAACTGTGGAAGTTATGAATCCCGTCTAAGAATTGTTACTTGCATGTTGTATACTCTGGAAGTTGTATGAACCTCATACACCGTCGGAATTCGATGCTTTACCCCAACTTTTGAAGCTAAGAGACTGAGTTATCACATGAGAAAAGAATCACTCAATTTGGAGTTGCAGGGGTCAGCCAACGAAGCGTGCACATTTGTAATCTGTAATCCGGTACAAATTTTTCAGATTTCGTAGACCTGACGGTAAAGGCCATATCTTTCAGCTCGTATGTCCGATTGATACGCCCCTTTGGTATGTTGTAGAAGAGACATAGACGAACTTCTTTCGTTGAGGAAGTATTGTCCCATTCCCCACCTGATAGACAAATTTTTGTGTCTAAATTGTCCTCAATGTCTATATTGTTGGAACTCAATTTTTGTACTAATATTGTTTTTTTTATGTTTTTTAGGTATTTTTGGAAAATAAATATTGTTGGAAAATTCGGCTCGAAAAGTTGCTCGGAGCACCCCGGAGGACATTTGCTATACAGACCCCCATTTTTGCTAACTGTCACCCACGGCTATATGTAGCCCATTTTTGTCCACATCACCCATTTTTGTCCACATCACGCATCTTCTTCAAATTCAAATATAAATTTTGGCGGGAAAATATTCACAGATTTTCAGTTCGTGATTTGGAGGGGTTATAGTGTGATTCAACGGCTGAAACTTCATGGGAAGACTTTATTTAGCTTTACAAGCGTGGTAGGGTCGTTGGAATTGATCCAGTTTGGCTGGATAATCGTTGGGAAGAAAACAGAGGTGTGTGTGCAAAGGGAGGAGATATTCACGGGATTTGCACGAGTTGGAGAGAGTTTGCGCATGCTGGGAAGACTCTAACAACTGTTGGAAGCGTGTACGAGGTAAAAAAGGAGAAGTTGACATCCATAGACGCGTGAAGGAATCAAGAATCGAAAGAAAATATTCCAGAAAATATTTTCTTCACTGCCGGATATATGAAGATCATTTTGAGTTATTACGGAGGATATTCTTCACCTGTTGGATATAAATATGTTGCTGAGGTTGCGAGGAAGGGAGATAGAGAGTTTGGGAGAGTTACAGAGCATCACAGAGCCGAAAAATCGAGTTGCAGAGAACACCATTTCTGCTGCTGCAGAACTGAAGAACACGAAGAACAAACTCACGAAGACAGTCGTTTATCAACAGTGATAACGACACAGAGGCGGGGGTCGTAGAAGCTGAACAGCGATAGTTGGCTTTTATCGTTTTATGTAACAGTGTTTTGCAACAATTAAAAACGTTGCAAACACCCGATTTTTAATAGTTTTTCTCCAATTCATCATTTGTAAACACTTTGAGCAATGAAATCAACTTTTGAGCGCGTTTCCACAATGATGAGCTAAACCCAATCCTTGGGGCGACGGAGGATGCTATCTTTCCAATGAAAAAGTGGTAATTCTTAATTATTTAATTTTTGCAATTTTTATTTATGATTATTTGCCTAGATTGAAAATAGATTTTATGGTTTTTTTTTTTAAGAATTGTATTTTCTTTTGATGGAACATGCTTAGCCTAGGGTTTTGATGTCTCATGCTTTGGTTTAATATTTGTTGTTTCTAAAAATCTACTTTTGCAATAGTTGAGAATCAATTTGAACGTGTGAAATTACATGATTATAATTAGTATCACTTTTGAATTGGTAAATAGCGGAATCCTAGCCCCAGTCTCTCCATAATTCTCACAACACTTTTTATTCGAGTTTGTTATATTCTTTTTATTTATAAAAATTAAGTCTAAAAAAATCTTCCTTCACGAGTCTCAACGAACCTTTTTATTACAACAACTTTGAAACACCACCAAATTTTTGGCGCCGCCGACGCAGACTTGTCTTTGGGCTAGAGTTTTTAGATTTTTTTTTTTAGGTTTTTAGTTATTTGTTCTACTTTACGTTCCTAGGTTTTTGTCTTTTTACAACATATTTTGGAATTCAGAGCGAAAGAAAAATTTGCCAAAGCTTTTGGTGAATAGTTAAAGATTTGGAGTTAAAGAAAAAGCGAAAAGAGCGATAAAAAAAAAGAGAATTTTATTAGATTTTTTTTTTATCTTTTTGATTTTTTTTTAGTTTTTAGAAATTGTATTATGATATTCTCTATTTTTGTAATTTTTTTATTTTTTATTTTTTATGCATTTCCCTATTTGGACTTTGGACTTTAAATTTTGGGACATTATTTTTAAACCCCACGGAAGGGTAGTTTAAATATAAACTGTGTGCAGAGAAGGACGACGATTACGATATCGTCTCGGCCCCTCGGGTTCGTACATGACATAGGAGTCGTGGCCCGAGTCGACTACAAAGGTTCATCCCCCGTCTGGTACGGGAGGTAAGTTTGTCGAAACACACGCGAATCCCCTGTCAACGAGTTACTGTCTTCCTTTGTATGCATATATGTTGAGGACTTGAAAACGACTGCTTTAATTTCCTAGTAAAGGGCAAGGACTGGCCATACAAGATAAAGGTTCGGATTTCATCATCGTTCTCTTCTTGTCCGCCTTAGGAAAACGACACCAAACGCGAACCTAAGCCTAAAATTTTGACTAGAACGAGACCAATAGGGTAACGAGCTTAACAGGAAAGTCATTCGAAAAATATTGGTTACTCTTTAAAGCATACTTCGAAGTTCTTGACGGTTTCTTTAAGTTGAATGCGTGACTGCGCCGCCTTGTAATACCGGTGAGGCCTTCGGTATCAAAGCTCCACTGATCTTCCCTCGCCTCTATTCAACTTACTTTGACTCGGATTGATTCCAGAGGGGTTTGCTTAAATTGTAAAGAATTCCCGTTCGAAGGATTAGAAGCTGGTCTAGAAACAATCTAAGTGGAGCCATCATGCTTTTTGTTTGCTAGAAATCAGTAGGTTTGTTGTGGTGGAGTCAGCCTTGTTTGTGTTTGCATAGAACATCCCTTCTGTTTTAGGACTTTTCTTTTTGATTTTGTTTTTCTAGTGTATGCCCAAAGTTTTTAAACGGGCTTGGAAAAGAAACACTCTAGGTCGTTTGATTAGTGACAAACCTAGTAGTTCTTCTTGTGAAGGCGGGGAGCTCGAAGACTCTTCTTTTGAGAGCCCCGTTTTTGGAAACTTCAGTTTTGAGAATCTGTCTCTTCGTGAGGAAAGTACCCCTAGTACTCCTAGTCCTTTGGTAGTGCCAGAAATGGCAACTTTGAAAGCTTTGCTAAACCCAACTAGGACCTCTCGTCCGTCTTGTATCAAGTTAGCTGAAACCGAGGCAAATTATGAACTGAAACCTGGGACTTTACAGATGCTCCCAATGTTTTTAGGGAAGGAGAATGAGAACCCCTATTTTCATGTTAGGGAATTTGAGGAAGTTTGTAGTACTCTGAAAATTAAAAACCTAAGTGATGATGCGTTGAAACTTAGGTTATTCCCCTTTTCCTTAAAAGATAAAGCCAAATCTTGGTTATAGTTTGGACTCTGAGTCAATTGAAACCTATGACCAACTTACTTCTGCCTTTATACATAAGTTTTTCCCAAGGCATAAAACATCGTCTATTAGGACACAAATATGTACTTTTGCCCAACAAGAGGAGAATCTTTATATAGGTACTTAGAAAGGTTCAATGACTTGATATCTCAATGTCCTCATCATGGTTTGGAGAAGGTTAGGTTAGTTCAGATCCTCTACGAGGGTTTAGATTATTCAACAACAACCATGGTTGAGTCCTTATGCACAGGTGGGTTTGAGAATAAAACTGTTGATGAAGCGATGACATTTTTGAATGAAATCGCCGATAAGACCCAACAATGGGAAAATAGTAGGGAACCCCAGAAAAAATTCTTCTAAGTAGAGGAAATGTTAATAGGGTAGAAGGATCTCATGAGTCAGATGCCAAAATAGCAGCTATAGCCAAAAGGTTAGAAGCCTTAGAATTAGGTCATTCTAGTGGTAGTAGTGGAAGAAATGAGCCTTTTTGGGAAGGCCATGCTTTGAAGAGCAAGCCAATGCTCTTTATAACAACACTAGGTTTGATAACCGACAGAAGTTTGACCCATATTCAGAAACCTATAACCCTGGCTGGAGAAACCATCCAAACCTTTCTTGGTCCAAGGGCCAGAATCAAGGTCAGTCTAGTAATGCTCAGGTTCCCCCAGGTTTTGGCTATACTAAGAATCCTTCAGCTCCACAGTTTCAGAACCCTTCGGATAAGAAGATTATGAGTTTAGAAGAGTCTCTTGCTTTGTTAACTCGTAACACTGTGCAGTTTCAGCAATCTGTTGCTCAAGGTTTAGAAGAAAATAAGAGAATAGGTCAGGCTAACTCTCAGGCTATTTCCGAGTTGAAAACCCAGGTTAGTCAGATAAATGAGTCTTTAAGAGAAAGAGGTAAGTTTCCTAGTCAGACTCAACCCAACCCTAGAGGAATTAATGAAATAGGTGAAAGACCATCTGATCATGTGAATGCTATTAAAACCCTTAGGAGTGGTAGAGTGATAGACAACAAGGTTTCCATGCCTGATAGTGAACATGTTGTAGTTCACCCTTCTGAACCAGAAACTGAGGAGACTGATAGAGTCTCTAAAGAGACCAATGAGGGTCATATTGAGCCCGGCTTTGTCCCTAGAGCCCCATTCCCACAGCTGCTAGTTCCAACTAAGAGGGAGTCCAATTTTAATGATATATTGGAGGTTTTTAAGCAGGTAACTATCAACCTTCCACTACTAGATGCAATTAAGCAGATTCCCTCTTATGCCAAGTTTCTCAAGGATATGTGTACGCGAAAGCGAAAGCTTAATGTCCAGAAGAAAGCCTTTCTAGCTAGTCAGTGAGTTCTATTATTCAGAATACCACTACTCCTAAGTATAAAGACCCAGGGTCCCCTACCATTTCTTGCACAATAGGTAAATACCGTGTTGAGAAAGCGTTGCTTGACTTAGGAGCTAGTGTGAACTTACTACCATATCATGTGTACCTTAAGCTAGGACTTGGTGAGATGAAACCTACCCAGATGACACTTCAGTTAGCTGATAGGTCCGTTAAAATTCCTCGTGGTGTGATCGAGGATGTTCTCATAGAGGTTGACAAGTTTATTTATCCAGTGGATTTTGTTATCCTAGATACCCAACCTGTCCCTGACCCAGACCAGATACCGGTAATTTTAGGTCGCCCGTTTTTAGCTACATCCAATGCGATCATTAACTGTCGAAATGGTATTATGAAATTGTCTTTTGGTAATATGACTATTGAGCTGAACATTTTTAATATTTAAGCTACCCTCTGAACTAGATGACTCGAACATAGAAGGTGAACATGATAGGAACATTAGTCGAGGAGTCATTACCAAACACTTTGTTAGAAGATCCATTAGAGAAATGCCTAGCTCACTTTGGGATTGATTTTGATGATGATAATGTGATTAATGAGGTGAATGCTTTGTTAGATTCAACCCCTTTGTTAGATACTAGTAATGGATGGAAACCTAAGTCGAACCACTACCAGTTTCTAAGTCTACCCTAGTTCCTTCGTTAGAAGAGCCTCCTAAGTTGGACCTAAAACCATTGCCAGATTCCCTGAAATATGGTTTTTAGGCCCGTCTGAGACTTTACCTGTGATTATTTCTTCCGTCTTGGATAGTGACCAGGAAAGTAGGCTAGTAACCGTCCTTCAAAACAACAAGGAAGCTTTAGGGTGGACCATAGCTGACATTAAGGGTATAAGTCCCACTGTTTGTATGCATCATCTATTTAGAGAGTGATACCAAACCTTCTAGGGAGATGCAACGTCGAATAAACCCTAATATGAAAGAGGTAGTTCGAAACGAGGTCCTTAAGTTGTTAGATGCAGGCATTATCTACCCCATTTCAGACAGTAAGTGGGTCAGCCCCGTTCAGGCTGTTCCAAAGAAATCCGGTATTACTGTAGTCCAGAATGATAAAAATGAGTTAATCCCGACCCGAGTGACCACGGGTTGGCGTGTTTGTATTGACTATAGGAAATTGAACAAGGTCACTAGGAAGGACCATTTTCCCCTTCCCTTCATCGACCAGATGCTAGAGAGATTAGCTGGACATAGTCGCTACTGCTTTTTAGATGGCTACTCTGGATATAATCAGATCGTTATTGCCACAGAAGACCATGAGAAAACCACTTTTACTTGTCCCTTTAATACCTTTGCGTATAGACGCATGCCTTTCGGGCTTTGTAATGCCCCTGCGACTTGTCAGCGTTGCATGATGAGCATATTTTCTGACATGGTAGAACGGTTCTTAGAGGTCTTTATGGATGATTGTTCAATGTTTGATTCGTCTTTCGATGAGTGCTTGCATCATTTTTCACTAGAGTTGACTAGGTGTGAGGAAAAGAATTTAGTGCTTAATTGGGAGAAATGTCACTTCATGGTTCGTTCAAGAATTGTTTTAGGGCATATCGTATATTCTAAGGGTATATAGATAGATAAAGCCAAAGTTGACCTTATTAAGACTTTACAGGTCCCAAAAACCGTAAGAGATATTAGGTCATTCTTAGGGCATGCAGGTTTTTATCGTCGATTCATTAAGGATTTTAGCCTAATTTCTAGACCTCTTTGCAATTTTCTTGCAAAAGATGTTAAGTTTGCCTTTGATGATGCTTGTTTAGAGGCTTTTGAGAATCTTAAGAATTTACTCACTACCGCCCCCATAGTCCAGGCACCCAACTGGAACCTACCCTTTGAGATCATGTGTAATGCTTCAGATTATGCTATTGGTGTTGTGCTAGGTCAGCGAGAAAACAAATTACTTCATGTGATTTACTATGCTAGCAAAACTCTGAATGATGCCCAGTTGAACTATACCACTACTGAGAAGGAACTGTTAGCCATTGTGTTTGCGTTAGACAAGTTTAGACCCTATCTTTTAGGTTCTAAGATCATCATATATACTGATCATGCTGCTTTGAAATATCTTTTGTCTAAGAAGGATACACAACCTAGATTGATTAGGTGGATCCTTTTGTTGCAAGAGTTTTATCTAGACATTAGAGACAAAAAGGGTGCCGAAAATGTTATAGCAGACCACTTTTCTAGGCTAGTTGTTAGTTCCCCTGATGATTCCCTTCCTATAAGGGATAGCTTTCCTGATGAACAATTGTTCTTTGTTACCCAATTACCTTGGTATGCGAATATAGTGAACTATCTTGTTACTGGTCGAATGCCCCAACATTGGGGTAAACAAGATCGTTCTAGGTTTTTAGCTGAGGTTAAGCACTTCTTTTGGGATGATCCTTATTTGTTTGAGTATTGTCCAGACCAGATTATTATACCTGAGAGTGGCCAGTCCAGTATTATTTACTTTTGTCATGATCATGCTTGTGGAGGTCACTTTAGTGCTAAGAAAACTGCTGCTAAGATATTGCAGTGTGGATTCTATTGGCCTTCGTTATTTAAAAACTCCCAAAGTTACTGTGTGACTTGTGAACGTTGCCAGAAATTAGGAACCATATCCCGTAGGAACATGATGCCCTTGAACCCTATTTTAGTTGTTGAGGTCTTTGATGTGTGGGGTATTGACTTTATGGGTCTGTTTCCTAATTCTTTTGGTAACTTATACATCCTTGTCGCTGTAGACTATGTCTCTAAGTGGATTGAGGCGGTTGCATGTAAAACCAATGACCATAGGGTTGTGATTGAGTTCTTGAAAGATAATATACTTACATGTTTTGGTACACCGCGAGCTATAATTAGTGATGGAGGGTCGCACTTTTGTAATGAACCTTTTAGGCTTTTGATGAAGAAATATGGTATTACACATAAGGTAGCTACCTCGTATCATCCACAGACTAGTGGTCAGGTAGAAGTTTCCAATAGGGAGATAAAACGTATATTAGAGAAACAGTTAATCCTAATCGGAAAGACTGGTCGTCTAGGCTTATTGATGCCTTATGGGCTTACCGTACTGCGTTTAAGACCCCCATTGGAATGTCACCTTATCGACTTGTGTATGGCAAGGCATGTCACTTACCTGTTGAGTTAAAACATAGAGCTTATTGGGCTGTTAAGCAGCTAAATTTTTCACTTGACAAGGCAGGATCCCATAGGAAACTCCATCTCAATGAGTTGGAAGAGATTCGTAGAGATGCATACGATAGTGCTAAGGAGTATAAGAACAAAATGAAACTTGTGCATGATAGAAATATCTTAAGAAAGTCATTTTCTCCAGGTCAAAAAGTTCTTCTGTATGATACCCGCTTGCATCTTTTCCCTGGGAAGTTACGTTCTCGGTGGGCGGGTCCTTTTTATTGTTCGCACTGTCTTTCCTCATGGAGCTGTTGAGATCGAGACACCGGATGGTAGTAGTTATTCGAAGGTTGACGGTCAGAGATTCAAACCCTTTTTAGAGCCCTTTCCTACATGTGATATTGAGGAGGTCCCTCTGGAGGACCCTGTTTACCCTTGATTGACCATCGAGGCGATTATATGTTGTTGTATATTAGTTTTTGATTTCTCTCTTCACCCAGTTATCTTTCCGAATTCTCTCTTTACTAATTCCTCATGTTACTTTACTGTTTGGTATTGCTCTTTCATTAGAAACATTAAGGACAATGTTAGATTTAAGTTTGGGGGTGGGGAGGAAACTTTTTGTTAGCTTTTAGTTGCAATAAATAAACTCCAGAGCCTAAAAATTTATGCTTATTAAGGTTGGCACTAACCAATCTAAGTGGATGGAAACATCTTGGTTATAGGATTTGAGGAACCAATCTGATTAGATGGAAACATATAAAGAGTCTATTCATAAAAGCACATAGCTCAGGTGTTAGAATTAAAACAAACATGGTAGTTTCGCCATATCTCGTTGAATCCTAATCCTTCTGTTTTTATTTTTTTAAGTGATTTGGTGGGGCACACGATTCAAGTTGTTACCTTTGCTAGGGTGGAATAGAGTGATTGAGATACCACAAAAAAAAATGAAAAAAAAAGAGATTAGACCATTAGACCAACCGGAATAAATTCAATAAAGTCGACCACTAGTGCCCTTGTATATGCCAGTTGTGTTGACCAAGAGTTAAGTTTATCGACCACTGGTCCCCTTGTATATGCCAGTTGTGTTGATATTAGTCAGACCGATATCTCAGTCCATTAGGATAGGTTCACCTTGGCAGAGGGCTTCAGACAGATATGGGAAACACCGTTCACTTTTAACCATCTCTTTATCCATCTTCTTAATCTTTCCATGTGATTGGTTGACTCCGGTTATGATGTACAGAAACTATCTGAGTAGAGCTCTGTCACTTATATATGGATTTTAGTATGCTGAGTGCAAACTCGTGTACAACAATTGGAATTTTGCATCAGGGTACTTCCTCCTATAGTCAATGATTGTATGCCAACCAAGGAGATTCTTTAGTGCCTTCCAAGGTTCTGCGTAGATAGCTAGGGTCTGGAGTAAAGGTTTGTGGGTACACCTCTGGTAAACCCTCCGGAGACAACACTCCGCCACTAGGGCCACCTAGCGGTTTAACGGCTTGCTGCACGTGCTAAGTGTAGTCATTTTTATTTTCTAGATTTGCTCGAGGACTAGCAAATAATAATTTTGGGGGTATTTGATAGACACATTTTTGTGTCTAAATTGTCCTCAATGTATATATTGTTGGAACTCGATTTTTGTATTAATATTGTTTTTTTATGTATTTTTAGGTATTTTTGGAAAATAAATATTGTTGGAAAATTAGGCTCGAAAAGTTGGTCGGAGCACCCCGGAGAACATTTGTTATACGGACCCCCATTTTTGCTAACTATCACCCACGGCTATATGTAGCCCATTTTTGTCCACATCACCCATTTTTGTCCACAACACCCATCTTCTTCAAATTCAAATATAAATTTTGGCGGGAAAATATTCACAGATTTTCAGTTCGTGATTTGGAGGGGTTATAGTGTGATTCAATGGCTGAAACTTCATGGGAAGACTTTATTTAGCTTAACAGGCGTGGTAGGGTCGTTGGAATTGATCCAGTTTGGCTGGATAATCGTTGGGAAGAAAACAGAGGTGTGTGTGCAAATGGAGGAGATATTCACGGGATTTGCATGAGTTGGAGAGAGTTTGCGCATGATGGGAAGACTCTAACAACTGTTGGAAGCGTGTACGAGGTAAAAAAGGAGAAGTTGACATCCACAGACGCGTGAAGGAATCAAGAATCGAAAGAAAATATTCCAGAAAATATTTTCTTCACTGCCGGATATATGAAGATCATTTTGAGTTATTACGGAGGATTTTCTTCACCTGTTGGATATAAATATGTTGATGAGGTTGCGAGGAAGGGAGATAGAGAGTTTGGGAGAGTTACAGAGCATCACAGAGCCGAAAAATGGAGTTGCAGAGAACACCGTTTCTGCTGCCGCAGAACTGAAGAACACGAAGAAAAGACTCACGAAGACAGTCGTTTATCAACAGTGATAACGACACAGAGGCGGGGGTCGTAGAAGCTGAACAGCGACAGTTGGCTTTTATCGTTTTATGTAACAGTGTTTTGCAATAATTAAAAACGTTGCAAACACCCGATTTTTAATAGTTTTTCTCCAATTCATCATTTGTAAACACTTTGAGCAATGAAATCAACTTTTGAGCGCGTTTCCACAATGATGAGCTAAACCCAATCCTTGGGGAGACGGAGGATGCTATCTTTCCAATGAAAAAGTGGTAATTCTTAATTATTTAATTTGTGCAATTTTTATTTATGATTATTTGCCTAGATTGAAAATAGATTTTATGGTTTTTGTTAAACAATTGTATTTTCTTTTGATGGAACATGCTTAGCCTAGGGTTTTGATGTCTCATGCTTTGGATTAACATTTGTTGTTTCTAAAAATCTACTTTTGCAATAGTTGAGAATCAATTTGAACGTATAAAATTGCATGATTATAATTAGTATCACTTTGGAATTGGTAAATAGCGGAATCCTAGCCCCAGTCTCTCCATAATTCTCAAAACACTTTTTATTCGAGTTTGTTATATTTTTTTTATTTATAAAAATTAAGTCTAAATAAATCTTCCTTCACAAGTCTCAACGAACCTTTTTATTACAACAACTTTGAAACTTCATCACCACCCATTGGTACGTTTTTGTAAACCCATGGCCTGAAGTGTGTTGTATCTCATTTGTAGAAGTGATGAAAACATCTTGTAGAAGACTTTGGTTTATGCCCGTCTATCGTGTAAGATTTGGGAAGACGTTCACGTTGCCATGTTTTCAGGTCTACACATCTTGATATGAATCATTAGGGCTTGAAGAAGTACGATCCATAGAGAATGGATAGTTGATGAAGCCGGATGTTGCGCCCAAGAGTGATGCTGAGATTACAACTGGAAGTTCTCCATAAATTCTTGTTGATGCTGAGACCATGAATAGAGTTCCTCCATATGTTGATGCCGATACTATGATTGGAGTGATACAGAGACCGGAGATGATAGTCTTTGCTCTTCTATCCAGTGAGCATGCACGAACTAATTGGTGAGTTGAGCATTCCTAAGATAAAGGTGTATTAGGATTTGAAACCAAATTCTCCTGATATGACTTCACTGTGAAGTGGATTCGTCATGAAATCGATGTTGTTGCGCGGTAGATAGCAGCAGCAGTCTTCATTCTGGATATGATTGGTGAATAGAGGAAGTTCCCCAGTCGTGCAAGGGGTTTTCATGTAGAGAGGTTCCGGTTGACGACGTTTCATGGAATCACATCAGGTTGCAATGACTTATTATGTGTATAACATTCATTGAGATATATTGAATTGATATTTCCAATAAAATAATGTCCCCAGTGCATCCCTCATTCACTTAGCAGAGTTGAAGAAGTTTGTAGCATCCATTGATGAATGATGTTGCATCTGCTTCAGAAGTCTTATCATGGGATAGTGAAGGCTTACGATTGTAATTTATCTATACTTTTATCGTGTCGGTGTTGAACCGGTGTGTCACGTCGAGATATTGTGCTGAATCTAGAGGCGTTATTATCAAAGGTGTACTCTTTGATTGGGAGTACAATTCCAAGGCTTCTTATATGCTTGAGCGCTGAAGTGTCGAATGTCTTAGGCTTGATCGTCTCGGCCCATGTATCTTCTGTTGATTTGGCATACCGCTGCAATTGTGGGATTCAACACTTCTGCGGACATCAAAGATTTCTGATACTCATGGACATTATTACAAGTCTATGGAGAAATGCCCAAAGAGTTCTTTTCCATGCTTCCATCATCTCTCAGTAGTGAATGTCTCAGTGAGATGCTTGATTCGAAGCGGTGTCAGATTCAACCACTTGGTAAATACCAATGTGGTGAAGCTACCATTCGTATTGCAGAATTGCTAGCAGAATTGAGTCCCCATGCTAGGATAGCATGTGAGGAAATAAATGACATAGACATGGAAGGAATGAGACTTGCCTGAGTGCGGAACCTCTTGATGAATGTCTATGTATCTTTTGCAGATTCTTGCTTCAACCTCGTCAAAGCTCGAAATTTCTCCAAGTGCTCCGATGATGGGATGACAAGTAGATTCTTGTCGAGTGATGCCTGCAGCTCTGAGGGTTTTCATTGGAATAGTGCTGATAGAAGTGACACCATCGATCAACGTTCTCTCAAATTCATTTTCTTGAAGATTGACTGTGGTGAGCAGTCCCCGGCCATACATCTTTTTGTCTGTGGATAAAGGCTTAAGAAGCATTTCCGGAATGGATTTGCTGACACGATGTGATTCAGAGCCTTGAGCATGTCTTTCCTTGAGCTCTTGACAGATAAAGCAATTCGCATATGTGCTCGATCAAAGACTGAGCTTCCTCGTCGGAAGGCTTTTCGGGGAGTTTGAAGTTCTGTGATTCTCCATTTCTTCTTCGGTCGGATCTCCCCTGGTGAATGGAAATTTGGTTGCACCATCTTGAATCCAGACTTCCAGTAACTCGATCACTTCTTCGGTAAGAAGAGGGAAATTTGAGTCTGTTTGATCATTTTACCATTTGTTGATGCTTCCTGGTGCGATGTTGTTGTACCAGGTATATGCCCGGCCTGTCAAAGATTTTGTGAATTCCTTCAGCCGGACAACATGATTGTATTCATGCTCCTCTAGTGCTTCTAAGAATCGAGAGACATGTTCTCGGGCGTTCCCAGTTCCGCTGTACAGAGTGAACGTTGGAGAAGTATAGCCCTTTGGGAGAGGAATCCTTTGTGTAGCAGCCGGGTATGGAGGTTGATGATGGTGGACGGTGGGCGTAATATTTTTTCCATGATCCTCCATGAAGCGTTCCAGATCCTCGCGAGTGATGAAACCCGCAGGTTCCTTTGTTGGTGGGTTATCTGCAGCCTTGTAGACTTCATCATCTTCTACTACATGGATTGGAGTGGCTTCAGGATCAACAACCGAAGATCTTTCTCTGGCCTTTCCTTTCTCTTGAGTTTTCTCTGAAATCTTGTTAGTGAGAGTCTTGAGAAAATTGAAGAGCTCCTTATGTGTTGCAGCCATATCATTCTGATTTTTGGAAAGGGTTTCTTGCACCTTCATGAGATCAGCTACGGTAGGCGGATTCTCCCTGACTTCCTCGGGACGTCGGCCGAAGAGGGGATGATTTTTGTTGTTGGTGTGAGGAGGAGTAGTATCACCACCGTCATTGTTGGAAGCGGGAATGTTTTCCGGAATATCTTCATTGTTATCGTTGTTGCTAGTGCTAGCATCGTTTGCATTTGTAATTAACCCAGACCTAAAACCAGCCATTTTGCGAGAATGTGAGATTGCAACCGAGAGATTAATCTCTCATTGTGGTCGCCAATATGTAGATGGGGAAAAAACGAGTCGCCGGTTTTTTGGGAAGTGAAGAGACGAGCGTGCTGTCGAGACTCCTCAGCCGGGCAAAATGTTAATCCTCACACAGATGCACTGCAAAGGGAGTGCTTAGATTCGAGAGATCAATCTATATGACTCCAGCCTAAACCAAGTCAATGGCCGTTCCAGAGTCAATTTGGCCGCAAAGAGGGAGATGGGTTGATCTGTAGGAGGGAAGCTGAGAATTGTGTGGGATCAGTGATGATCAAGGATTGTGGGTGTGTTGAAGGTTTCTGCAATTTGTGGTGAACTGATGAGTTCGAATAAGTTCTGATGGATTGATGAATTATTGAGAGTAGTTTTCTCGAGGAATTCTGCGTAGACAGTTGATAGCTAGTGATAAATCGTTGTCTGTTCTCCTTCAATCATGGATTCAGAGACTTAATTTATATTGTCAGAGTTGTGAACACCTTGATCCTGTAAGTATGACGGTTTCTTGAGTGAAAGAGTGGGAAAGTGGGAGATCATGGTACAACCAGTTCCAGGTCGTGCGGAGACTGGGTTGATCATTTACCCACTACTTTTCTAACTCCTCCAACCGTTGACACGACTTACTCACATTTCTCGTTGTGGATGAATCCACATGTTGTAGGCCGCCAGACCAAAACCCTAGTTGTTATCCCCCAATTTGACGTGATTGGTGTATCACGAATCGTGGAGTCTGAGTGACAAACGTGTATTAATTAGCCAGTTGTTGACTGATTAGACAATGAGTCTAGGTTTTGTTGAATCGAGCGTAAGTGGTGAATGCTCAACGATTCATGGATCGAACATGTAATTCTCTGAAATGTGATGCGTGTCGTAACCACAACAAATTAATTAATATTTTTCTCACTAATTAACAAGTAATATAGCGATAGTAAGGATCGTTCCCACGAGGAGCAAGAGGTTTTAGTTGTCTTATAATGTCACAAAAAGGGGGATTTTAGATTTTATAAAGTAAAAGAATAAACAAAGCAATTAAAAAGATAAAGTTGAAATCAATAAGAGAGATTAGATCAAGGAATCCTTCTTCGTTGCAAAACAATGATTCAAATTATGTTTTTCATCCACATGTTATTAGTCACAGATTACCACCAATCGTAGGATAGCAGGTTCGCTTAGATAACCCCAAAACTCCTTATTTCAATGAGTAACAGGTCCGCTAAGTTATCAGATTCTATTCAAAAGAACCACCTTGAGGTTCGCTTACAAGATGTAATTCCCTGAACGCATTAATATTTATGAATTTAGGTTTAATACTAGTAGTTAAACTCGGTTTGCTTGGTCCACTTTCTAGCGTTGTTTTCACGCACAATTGCTCCAGGAATCCCTCCGCAAGGTCTCGTGTTTGCTACTTGTGTAAAGAGTCAAGAAACTATTACTTATCCCCTAACTTTCACTAGGTTTAGATCAAATTAACAAATCAATTTAGCGTGCACTCTAAACAATCTATCAATCAACCATGAATGTATAAACATTCCTATTAGTAAAAACAAACGATAATCATGTGAAAAACTTCAAAGTAGATTTAAAAACAAAACTCAAAACATGTTAAGAACTAGGAATTCATCCTCAATCAATAAGAAAATTAGCTACTCATGTTTTTGAAATTCACACAAATAATTAAAGGGAGAATTTTTAAAGTTCACACAAATAACTAAAAGAAGAATTTTGAAAGCAAGCAAAAACACAAGTGTTGTGTGTAGAGGTGTAGAAGTTTAGTAGAGAACTTCTCTATTTATAGGCTTCAATGCTCTTCAAATCTTGTAGGAAAAGAATCCTCATTCAGTAATAACACCACTTTCCCAATTTGAGCCTAATTCCAATTTTAAGTCCAATTCTCCAAATTTTCCAAGTTTCCATCCAACTTCCAAATCTAACTATTCACACCCATGAGAAGAATCCACACAAAAATCTGTAAATTTGGGTTGCCGGAGAAATCCCTGGTACGAAATCCGACCATAAAAGTCACTGCCGGCAACCTGAGATTCTTTTCCGTTGAAGGAATATTCCATCCGGTACCGTTATATTTAACTGTCAATCTAACAGTCTTCTGTTAGTCAGCTGGGTCAAGGAAGGGGAGTCAGCCGAGTTAGATTTTCTTACTCGGTCTTACTGGCTGAGCCGCTGAGAAGGATCGGTCATCGGCCGGTATGAGTCGAATCGTCGGTATTAAAATCCGACAGAGTCTCGGCTGTTTTCTGGGATTTCCCGGCCAATTTCAGGCCTTCCTTTCTTCACTTCCCTGCACACATTTTATCATTCATTCAACACAGTTTTGAGAACCCATTCTTCTGAGTTCTATTTTGAGCTCTTTCTCTGTATCTGCAGCACCACCAGCATCTCTGCATCACCTTCAAATCCTTTCTTCTTCTCGATTCAATGGCAGCAACAGCTTAATCATCTTCTTTATTTATCAACGGCAACATAACCCATTTTCTTTCCTGAAATTTCAGTACCATCTCCCATGAACATCAGCAGCATCAATTCTTCCCTGCCTTCCTTGAATTTCAAAACCCATCTTCTCAACATGACCCATTTGATCACCACCTTCAATCACACAATTTCAACCAACACTACAAACCCATCTTGAATCTGTTGCATATCCATCGTCTTCTTATCCTGTCAATCCACCACCAACCTTCCTCTCGATTTCACAGATCCAATTCGAAACCCCATCTACAGACTTCAATCAATGACATTAACATACTCATATTCTCCTAGTCCTTCTCGGCTTCATACCCATTCCACCAGAACTTCAACAGACTACCATCTTCGATTCAACAGCAGGTTCATCACCATCTTCTCTGCAATTTCATCTTTCATCGAAACAGTGTCAATACCTTGCTCAATGCTCTCTCTCAAATCGAACCCATCTTCCATCATCTCAGATTCAGAATAAAACCCATCTTCGATTCGTTCTCAATTCAACACAGATCCGTACAATCTTCATAACAGTAATAGCAGATCATCGAGCTGCAACCAAATTTGTCTTCTTCTCTTCGATTCTCACAGTAAACCCTTACTTCATTTTGATCAGATTTCTTCTCTATCGACTCCATCTCTCCAATTCAATAGCAGCAGGTTTATTATCTTCAACAGATCCCATCGATTCAATCCTCTCTGTGTTTTTGATCCATCTCGATCTCCCGGAACTAACGGCAGTCACAGCTGCTTTTCTCATCTCAATTTCAGGGACTGTAGAATGAGGTGAATGAGAGAAACACGTCTCTCGATTTAGGGTAAAGAGGTATGGTTAGTTATTTAGTACTCGGTCACCTCGATAAGGTCCACCCCAGTGGGTGCCCTATAATAGGTGGTCAGTTTTGATAAGGGCTAGCCAATTTCCAGCCCCTTATCCTCAACTGATCTGTATTTAGTACTCCTTCAAACGGGGTTGCCCCTTAACCTTGAACAGGCTCCCAATAATGACAGCCTATGAAATTTCCTTTTTGCCCTTTTAGCTCAATTTGGGTGATTTCTTCTTCTTTTTCTCCGTGCGACTCCAGAGTACCTAATAACTCAAAAACATGCGTAAAATACATAATTTACAAGAAAAATAGCAGAGAAAGCATAAACAATAGATAATAAATAAGATGTATTCTACACCCTATCAAATTCTCCCACACTTAGACTTTGCTGGTCCTCGAGCAAATCAAATAAAATCCTCTCCAATTTCAAAGCTTTCCAGCGTGGCAAGCATCCAAAGAGATAGGAAGACATAGAGTTTCTGCATGCTAGTAAATAAGAAGTTAGAAATACCAAAGAACATATCCTCATTCTTAAATGTTGAGTGAGAAATAACCACACCATATGAGAGAATGCGTGTTTGAGAAGCGATCAATAAGCATTTCGCCTCGACTTCTGCCTCACCAAAAATGGTTTTATGAAATTTCACTCAAAAGACGTACTTTTATGGTTCTCACATGTGTGCAGGTAGGAATGAAGAGAGAAATCCTGCAACACGTTGAATGGTGGGAAGGAAAACTTCCGAAATATTTTAAAAACCCACATCTTTTAACATTTTGAAAACCATTTTTCTGACGATCTCTAAGAAAGGAAATCAACCACTATTATTGAGGATGAGATTACTTACTTACCTTCACATCCGATTGCCAATTATGGTAATACCACTCTCACGGCATCCAATATAAACGTCTTCCGCTCCTCGTTTTCATCTTCTTGGTCTTCGTCTTCGGCTTCAACTATTGATGATAAACTTTTGAACTTCATAGATCCTTGACAATTTGTAACTCTCTTCCTCAAAATCCTTGTCGCTTGAAACTTCTTTATAGATTTTTCTTCCCCGCAGCTTATTAAATAAAAGATAAAAACAAAAATTTCTCTTGCCATCATTTTTTTTTTCTTTTTTGAATGACAAGAGAAATAAAATACAAACAAAGTGAAAATAAAACAAACCATGACCGTGGGAAAAGTACTTTACCACTTGATTCTTCACAACTTATATCGTCTCGAAATCATAAACTTCAATAATTCTCATATTTTGCTTTTCTTTGCTCTTGTAAATAAGTCTTCAACATGTATATGTAAAAATCCGCTCATTATCTAGTTGCTTTACTTGGATATGAAATTTGCTCTTTTCTTGTTCCGTTGCTTGTAAACCTTGAACTTTTTCAACTTTCCTTGTAGATTTTGATGTTGCCCCCTTGTTGATGATGATGGTGTTTCTATGGATCTGTCGTTGTCGAGAGAGAGAATGGTGTTAACTGCAAATCGAACTACAAGAAGGAGGCTTTCATCTATAGACGTCACCCTCATGATTGACAAAATTAGCACTCAAGAGATCAAAGAGTAGTGTTTCTATTGGTGGGAGGTTGGGTAGCTCACCATTCTACCCGGAATTAACGTACGGTGACACAAACTCAAAAGAAAGCTCTTTAGTTATTTATAAAGAAATCTGGTTGGTGCCTCGCATGATATAAATAGGGTAGTCTCCACTAATGATTGATCAACAACTCTAATAATGCATGTCTCCCTGCTCCTAATCTGCATCACCGGCATGATTAAATCCATTATTTAACGCTCTAACAAGCAAGAAATCCGAACGTAGTTCCCTAACACTTCCAAGTTCAGTTATGTCGGTCAGAATTCTCTACGTAAACATACCTAGAAGTATGCTAGTGACTCTAAAATCTCTACAAGTTGGAGGTTTTATACAAATTTTTTTTTCTTAATATGCTTAACCACTCCCCACACTTAAACCTTACATTGTCCTCAATGTAATTGAATCGTCCAAGTAAAGTCAAGGTGGGAAATCCTAGTATGATATGGAACAAGAAAAAAATAAATAAACAAAACAAAAAAAATAAAAAGTAAAAGGTAAGAAATACAAAGCCCTATGGGTTGCCTCCCATTAAGCGCTTGTTTTAAAGTCGATGGCCCGACTTAGCTTTTGCTTCATATTACTCCTCCAGAGGGAGCACATCGCGAAGTCCAATCACGTCCACATGCTCCGTTGGAAAGTTTTCATAATATGGCTTCAACCTATGGCCGTTGACTTTTAAAGGTTGTCCTGTTTTGTCGCTAACAACTTCAACTGCACCATAATCATAAACATTAGTAACAACAAATGGTCCCACACAACGGGACTTAAGCTTACCCGGAAATAAACGTAGACGAGTATTAAATAAAAGAACTTTTTGTCCCACAACAAAAATTTTCCGAGAAATCATTTTGTCATGAAAAATCTTGGTCTTTTCCTTGTAAATCCGGGCACTCTCGTAAGCATCATTACGTATCTCCTCTAGCTCATGTAGTTGTAACTTTCTTTGCTTCTCCGCTTCATCATACTCCATGTTTCATTTCTTTATCGCCCAATAAGCCTTATGTTCAAGTTCAACCGGAAGATGACAAGCTTTACCATAAACCAACCGATACATTCCAATTAGTGTCTTGTACGCCGTTCTATACGCCCAAAGCGCATCATTAAGCTTAAAGCTCCAATATTTCCTTGTAGTATTCACCGTTTTCTCAAGAATGGATTTGATTTCCCGGTTTGAAATTTCCGCTTGTCCACTAGTTTGTGGATGATAAGGCGTGCCAATCTTATGTGTAATGTTGTACTTCTTGAGGAGAGCGTGGAAAGCCTTCTTGAAATGTGAGCCTCCATCGCTTATCACCACTCTTGGTGTACCATGCCTAGTGAATATGTTTTCTCTTACAAAATCACAAACAACTTGAGAATCATTAGTTTTGATGGCTCTAGCTTCCACCCATTTCGAAACATAATCCACCTCAAGAAGTATATAAAAATTTCCATTTGAATTGACAAAAGGACCCATAAAATCGATTTCCCACACATCAAAAATCTCAACGACAAGAATTGGTGTGAGTGGCATTTGATTTCAAGAACCTAGATTGCCCGTTCTTTGACATCTATCACACGATTTACAAAAAACATGTGCATCTTCAAACAAGGTGGGCCAATAAAATCCACTCTCGAGAACTTTGAGAGCGGTATGTTTAGAACCAAAATGGCCACCACAAGCAAGAGCATGACAAAAAGAGAGAATGGATTGAAATTCGGAATTAGGCACGCACCTTCGTATCATTTGATCCACGCCATATTTCCATAAGTATGGTTCATCCCACACATATTGCATGGATATCTTCTTAAGTTTCATCTTTTGGAAGTTAGACATTGTATTAGGTACCTTCCTTGTCACCAAGTAATTCACTATATCCGCGTACCAAGGTGTAGAATTTTCCAAGGAGAAAAGTTGTTCGTCCGGAAAGCGGTCTTGTAATGGAAGTTCTTCTTGAGACATAACAAGTCTACTGAGATGATCCGCAACGGTATTCTCCACACCTTTCTTGTCTCGAATTTCTATGTCGAACTCTTGTAGCAATAGGATCCATCGGATTAGCCTTGGCTTACCTTCTTTCTTCTTTATTAAGTATTTAAGTGCGGCATGATCGGAATATACAATAACCTTTGTGCCCACCAAGTATGATCGAAACTTTTCCAATGCAAAAACTATAGCCAATAACTCCTTCTCTGTGGTAGAATAGTTGATTTGTTCATCATTAAGGGTCCTCGATGCATAATATATAACATGGGACAATTTGTCCACTCTTTGACCCAAAACGGCTCCAACCGCATAATCACTAGCATCACACATTAATTCAAATGTAAGATTCCAATACGGTGATTTGATAATTGGCGCACTTGTCAACATTGCCTTCAATTTGTCAAAGGCATCCTTGCATTCCTTGTTGAAGTCAAAAGGTACCTACTTTTGTAATAACTTGCACATCGACATGGAGATTTTGGAGAAATCCTTGATAAACCTCCTATAGATACATGCATGGCCAAGAAATGAACGGATTTCCCTCACCGAAGTGGGATATTGTAAGTTCCTTATTAAATCTATCTTTGACTTGTCCACTTCGAGCCCTCGAGAGGACACAATGTGACCAAGTACTATGCCGTGGTTTACCATAAAGTGACATTTCTCCCAATTAAGGACAAGGTTTGTGTATATGCATCGTTTAAGAACTAGTTCAAGGTTGTCTAAACAACTATCAAAAGAATTGCCATAAACACTAAAGTCATCCATAAATACCTCGATGATGCGTTCCACATAGTCCGAGAATATACTTACCATGCATCTTTGGAAAGTAGCCGGTGCATTGCAAAGACCAAACGGTATCCGTATATATGCAAACGTTCCAAACGGACAAGTGAAAGTGGTCTTCTCTTGGTCCTCCGGTGCAATAACAATTTGGTTGTATCCCGAATAACCGTCCAAGAAACAATAATGAGAATGCCCCGCTAACCGCTCCAACATTTGATCAATGAAAGGTAAAGGAAAGTGATCCTTTCGAGTTGCGGAATTAAGCTTTCTATAATCAATGCACACTCTCCAACCGGTTTGAACTCTTGTAGGAACAAGTTCATCATCTTGATTTCTAACAACCGTAACATCGGACTTCTTTGGTACCACTTGTACCGGACTAACCCATTTGCTATCGGATATTGGGTAGATCACCCCCACACTTAGCAATTTGAGTATCTCTTTCTTCACAACCTCCATCATGGGAGGATTAAACCTACGTTGAGCATCACGTACCGGCTTCATGTTCTCTTCCATTAGAATTCTATGCATGCACATGGATGGACTAATGCATTTGATGTCTGCAATTGTCCACCCAATAGCCGTTTTGTGATCTTTCAAAACTCTAAGCAAACGGTCTTCTTGTACCAGTGTGAGGTTCTTTACAATAATCACCGGAAGCTCATATTCATCTCCCAAGAAAGCATACTTCAAATGGTCCGTAAGTGGCTTCAATTCTAGCTTAGGCGCCTTCACAATAGATGGTACAAGTAATTCATCATCCACGAGTAAAGAAATATATGAAACATTACCCTTTTTAGCTTCTTGCAACGCAGTCAAGGCACCACACATCTCCACCAATTCCTTGGAGATTTCAACATCCAAATTAGACAAGCCGTGGACGTCTAATTCAATGCTCTTTTGCAACACCACCTCAAGTTCGTCCTTTTCACTCAATTCTACCATTTGTTGCGCTGACGAACTAACCACATCAATGGAGTAAGCGGAATGCACATCACTTGGGTAGCGCATGGCTTCAAATATGTTGAAGTGTATTATTTCCTTATCGAATTCCATAGTAAGTGTACCCTTATCAACGTCAATCTTCGTCTTTGCGGTCTTCATAAATGGCCTCCCAAGAAGTAAAGAAGTAGATGACCGATTCTCATTATTGTCCATATCCACCACGAAGAAATCAACCGGAAAAATAAGCTCATTTACTTGCACTAGCACGTCTTTTACAAGTCCCTTAGGATATATGTTAGACTTGTTTGCTAATTGGATAATCACTCTTGTCTCTTTCAAAGGTCCAAGATTCAAGGAGTCATATATATCGGCCGACATTACACTTATGGAAGTTCCCAAGTCAAGTAAAGCATGTTCAAATCTTTTTGTACCAATAGTAATTGGCACCGTGAAACCACCGGGATCCGTGCACTTTGTAGCCATCTTCTTCAATAGCATAGCCGACGCACTCTCGCCAACTTTAGTAATTTCATTATCAAGCAACCTATCCTTCTTTGTGCATAATTCCTTCATGAACTTAGCATACCTTGGCATTGTCTTGATGGCCTCTATGAATGGGATGTTGATTTCTATCTTCTTGAAGATATCCATGAGTGCCTTGTCTTGAAATTCTTTCTTGTATTTAGCAAAATGATTAGGAAAAGGAGGTGGAGTAGTGAAACTAGGAACCGTTTCCTTGGATTGGTTGGTAGGTGTTGGATTCTCCTTTGGTGCGACTTCCTCATTGTTTTTGACTACCTCTTCACTAACTTCTTCATGGTGACTTGGACTCTCCACTTGTCTCCCACTTCTTAACGTAACCGCATTAACATTCTCTCTTGGATTTACAAATAGTTGTGAAGGAAGCTTTGTGGATGCTTGAGATTTCAATAGATGCACATCGGTTGCCAATTGTCCCATTTGGGTTTCCAAAGCCTTAATGGCCGATTCATTATTTTGTTGGCTTTGTTGTAACATAGAAGTAAGACCTTGAATGCCTTGCATTAACGCATTGAGCTTGTCATCACTCGAAGAATCACGCTCCTTGACTTGTTGTGGTTGGAATTGTTGTTGAGGTTGGAAGCATGATTGTTGGAAACCACCTTGTTGCACATATGGATTAGGAGCCCCCGCTTGCTTGTTGGCATAACTAAAGTTAGGGTGATCCTTCCAATCGGGATTGTAAGTATTGGAGTATGGATCGTACCTTGGCCTTTTATTTGGATATAAAGCATTTACTTTTTTGGTCTCATCATCCGGAATAATTACCGCGGCCATTCGTTGCATTACCCTTTCCAGGATCCCCATCCTTTGTTCAAGGTATGATGATGAATCACTAACTTCATGCACTCGCCTAACCGTTGGTTCTTCTCTTGTGTAGAATTGTTGCGAGTTCGCCGCCATACTCTCAATCAACTCGGTAGCTTGGGCCACCGTCTTGTTCATTAGTGCACCACCACCCGCCGCGTCAAGAAGAGATCTATCACTTGGGTGGAGAGCTTCATAGAAGTATTGGAGTATCATGACGTCACTGAATTGATGGTGTGGACAGCTTGCCACCAATCTCTTGTATCGCTCCCAACATTCATACAATGACTCTCCCACATTTTGCTTCATCCCACAAATCTCCTTGCGAATTTGAGTAGCTTTTGAGGCAGGAAAATATCTCTCGAGGAAAAGTTTCTTCATCCCATTCTATGTGGTGATACTTCCGGAAGGAAAATAATACAACCATTCCTTAGCGTTGCCCGCCAAAGAGAACGGGAAAGCTTTCAACATTGGTCCATCCGCATTAGTCTCCGGTGGAAGCATAGCCATGACTAAAGTTTGGAAGTCCATAAGATGCTTATTTGGGTGTTCATTCACCATACCATGAAACTTTGGTAACTCTCTAATCGACCCCGGCTTGATCTCGAAAGTTGAGTTAGTTTGGATACACCATTGTTGTGTATCGATCTTGTGAGAAGCTAGATCCTTGAGTGTACGATCATCAATTTCTTCTTCGTCTATATCGGAATCTGCAAACTCACTAGATGAAGAAGGAGGAAGCGGAGTGTTAACCGCTCGAAAGAGGTCCTTTAGTTGAGTGCCGGATCGAAGACGTATACCAATTGGACTCGGTATGCCCTCTTTAAGCATTCACCAAAGATATAGTACCTGAAACAAGCTTCTCGAAAACTAAGTTAGATACGATATAGAATCTAACAAAGCAAGAATAAAGCAAAAAGAAATATAAAACAACTAAAATCGTCCGCAGCTCCCCGGCAGCGGCGCCAAAATTTGATGCGTGTCGTAACCACAACAAATTAATTAATATTTTTCTCACTAATTAACAAGTAATATAACGATAGTAAGGATCGTTCCCACGAGAAGCAAGAGGTTTTAGTTGTCTTATAATGTCACAAAAAAGGGGGTTTTAGATTTTATAAAGTAAAAGAATAAACAAAGCAATTAAAAAGATAAAGTTGAAATCAATAAGAGAGATTAGATCAAGGAATCCTTCTTCGTTGCAAAACAATAATTCAAGTTATGTTTTTCATCCACATGTTATTAGTCACAGATTATCGCCAACCGTAGGATAGCAGGTTTGCTTAGCTAACCCAAAACTCCTTATTTCACTGAGTAACAGGTCCGCTTAGTTATCAGATTCTACTCAAAAGAACCACCTTGAGGTTCGCTTACAAGATAATTCCCCGAACGCATTAAGATTTATGAATTTAGGTTTAGTACTAGTAGTTAAACTCGGTTCGCTTGGTCCACTTTCTAGCGTTGTTTTCACACACAATTGCTTCACGGAATCCCTCCGCAAGGTCTCGTGTTTGCTACTTGTGTAAAGAGTCAAGAAACGATTACTTATCCTCTAACTTTCACTAGCTTTAGATCAAATTAACAAATCAATTTAGCGTGCACTCTAAACAATCTATCAATCATCCATGAATGTATAAACATTCCTATTAGTAAAAACAAACGATAATCATGTGAAAAACTTCAAAGTAGATTTAAAAACAAAACTCAAAACATGTTAAGAAATAGGAATTCATCCTCAATCAATAAGAAAATTAGCTACTCATGTTTTTGAAATTCACACATATAATTAAAGAGAGAATTTTTAAAGTTCACACAAATAATTAAAAGAAGAATTTTGAAAGCAAGCAAAAACACAAGTGTTGTGTAGAGGTGTAGAAGTTTAGTAGAGAACTTCTCTATTTAACGGTCATAAAAGTCACTGCCGGCAACCTGAGATTCTTTTCCGATGAAGAATATTCCATCCGATACCGTTATATTTAACTGTCAATCTAACGGTCTTCTGTTAGTCAGCTGGGTCAAGGAAGGGGAGTCAGCCGAGTTAGCTTTTCTTACTCGGTCTTACTAGCTGAGCTGCTGAGAAGGATCGGTCATCGGCCGGTATGAGTCGAATCGTCGGCATTAAAATCCGACAGAGTCTCGGTTGTTTTCTGGGATTTCCCGGCCAATTTCAGGCCTTCCTTTCTTCACTTCCCTGCACACATTTTATCATTCATTCAACACAATTTTGAGAACCCATTCTTCTGAGTTCTATTTTGAGCTCTTTCTCTGTATCTGCAGCACCACCAGCATCTCTGCATCACCTTCAAATCCTTTCTTCTTCTCGATTCAATGGCAGCAGCAGCTTAATCATCTTCTTTATTTATCAACGGCAACAGAACCCATTTTCTTTCCTGAAATTTCAGTACCACCTCCCATGAACATCAGCAGCATCAATTCTGCCCTGCCTTCCTTGAATTTCAAAACCCATCTTCTCAATATGACCCATTTGATCACCACCTTCAATCACACAATTTCAACCAACACTACAAACCCATCTTGAATCTGTTGCATATCCATCGTCTTCTTATCCTGTCAATCCACCACCACCCTTCCTCTCGATTTCACAGATCCAATTCGAAACCCCATCTACAGACTTCAATCAATGACAGTAACAGAATCATCTTCTCCTAGTCCTTCTCGGCTTCATACCCATTCCACCAGAACTTCAACAGACTACCATCTTCGATTCAACAGCAGGTTCATCACCATCTTCTCTGCAATTTCATCTTTCATCGAAACAGTGTCAATACCTTGCTCAATGCTCTCTCTCAAATCGAACCCATCTTCCATCATCTCAAATTCAGAATAAAACCCATCTTCGATTCGTTCTCAATTCAACACAAATTCGTACCAATCTTCACAGCAGTAATAGCAGATCATCGAGCTGCAACCAAATCTGTCTTCTTCTCTTCGATTCTCACAGTAAACCCTTACTTCATTTTGATCAGATTTCTTCTCTATCGACTCCATCTCTCCAATTCAATAGCAGCAGGTTTATTATCTTCAACAGATCCCATCGATTCAATCCTCTCTGTGTTTTTGATCCATCTCGATCTCCCGGAACTAACGGCAGTCACAGCTGCTTTTCTCATCTCAATTTCAGGGACTGTAGAATGAGGTGAATGAGAGAAACACGTCTCTCGATTTAGGGTAAAGAGGTATGGTTAGTTATTTAGTACTCGGTCACCTCGATAAGGTCCACCCCAGTGGGTGCCCTATAATAGGTGGTCAGTTTTGATAAGGGCTAGCCAGTTTCCAGCCCCTTATCCTCAGCTGATCTGTATTTAGTACTCCTTCAAACGGGGTTGCCCCTTAACCTTGAACAGGCTCCCAATAACGACAGCCTATGAAATTTCCTTTTTGCCCTTTCGGCTCAATTTGGGTGATTTCTTCTTCTTTTTCTCCGTGCGACTCTAGAGTACCTAATAACTCAAAAACATGCGTAAAATACATAATTTACAAGAAAAATAGCAGAGAAAGCATAAACAATAGATAATAAATAGGAAGTATGCTCAATTCGACGAAATATTTATTGGTGACATGACCCAATAAAATATTAAAATATTGGTAGATTACCAAATATTATATAATTAATTCAGACGTTGGTTGATGAATCAATATAAATTCATTAGTTCTTGAATCTTGCTCAGAATGATGATTCGTAGAACATTTTATTCGAAACCCTAATTTCAAATCATAGTTGATGGATCGCTGAAATAGGTCATGAGTGATATAGGGACCGACCACATGGGATGATGGGCGTTCATGTGGTGCCCAGTGCTCGAATGAGCATGCACCATGGTTCTCAGTTGGAGAGTTGGTGAAAGAATGATGATTAAATGTCGGTTTCATCATTTACTGAAATATTGCTGGGTTCAGCATTAGGTGATAAAATCTAGATATGAAAGGTGAGGACCGACCAAGAGAGCATGGGACCGGCTCTTGGTGGGCACGCGACCAGTTGTTGGCCGTTTGAGCAATCCCCAGGTTGGTTAAAGAAAGTTTGAGCCCAATACGAGCAATTGAACAAACTAGGTCAGAATTATGAAAACAGGTGGGACCTGCTTTGTGCAATCCCTAGGGATGACCCTGGTCGGTCATAAAGGCATGCACACGTTGTCGTGGTGTCCATGTCTCCATACTGAGAGTTTCAGTATTTCCTGATGTGAGTTTGAGCAATGTTGTGAATTTTCAGAAGAGTTTCATCTTGACTAAAATTCTTGATTTTTGTTGGAATGAGCCTGTATGCTCAATTCATCAATATTTTGTAAATATTAAAATAAGTGTATTTTAATATATAAAATTGCCGTGGGAGGCTAGCCGGTCGTGTGACCATGTTGGCTTTTGGTTTTTCATGATTCGAGCAAAATTTGAGAAGTTATGACAAAATCATGATTTTTGCTCAAACCCAGGAGTTTCATGAATCGAGGAAAATAATAATTATAAAAGATTAGGGATTGAAAGGTGTGGGACTGGCCACGGCTAGGGCATGGCTGGCCGGTTATGTTTCCCGGTCCCGCATACCTTTCCCTAATTTTATATTATTATTTTCATGAAACTAGGATATACGGAGGATCCATGAGTTTTGTTGAAACGGACGAGTTTCATGAATTTGGGGAGTAATAATTATAAAAGGCTAGGGATTGTGAGGTGTGGGACCGGCCACGGCTAAGGCATGGCCGGCCGGCTAGGTTGCCCGTTCCCGCACACTTTTCCCTATTTTATAATATTATTTCATGAATCCATGAAGTTATGGGAAATTCTTGAGTTTTGCGCAAAAACAAGGAAAGTTGCTAAAATCAAGGAGTTTTCATGAGTTCATGAAAATAACAAAATAAGGCAAAATAATAAAGGAGGCGTGGGACCGGCCAAGGCTAAGGCATGGTCGGCCGGCCGGTGGGCCCGGCCCCTGAGCGCCTCTTATTATTTTATTATTATTTGTCGTTTTTTCCAGTTTTGCGTAGGATTCCTCGTCTTTCCATGTTTTTGTATGCTCTTTTGTGCATCCGGGTGCTCAGTTGTGCATCATTGTCAAGTACACTTGCACCATTTTTGTGGGGCTTACTCAGTGATGGTCCAGATGCCCGGTTGTTGGGTATTTATTACTAATTCATGAAATTCAGTGGAGAATAATTCAAGAAACAGAGTAATAAAAATGAGTAGTGATTTATTATCAATCCATAGGATCAGCTGTGGATTCGACCATGAATTCATAATAATAAAACAAGCATTACCATTCCATGGGATCATGGATTCGGCCATAAAATCGGAGTAATAAAATTATCTATTACCATTCCATGAGATCGGCCGTGGATTCGATCATGAAATCAGAGTAACGAAATAATACAGTTGTTTATTGCCATTCTGTGAGATCAAGTCGTGGATTCGATCATAGAATCAGAGCAATATATATTTCCATTCCATGGGATCAGGCCGTGGATTCGACCATGGAATCGGAGCAATGGTTATTGCCATTCCATGTGATCAGGTCGTGGATTCGACCATGGAATAAGAGCAATAATAGATTATTCTGGGAATTCAATGGTGAATGTCACGGCAAAATTGATCTATTGCAGAAAGAACATTACCCAGTTAAGGCGTCACATCCATTCTGAATGGTGCATAGTCAGGGAGTCACGTTGTTGTTTACTACCAGAAGGCGTTAGTGTTCTCAATCTACAGAGAACCGCCTGAATCTATACACGGTCTCTCCACATAGTCAGGGAACAATGAGTGTCACCGACGTCCTGAAGGCGTTCTTGCTCTCAATCTACGGAGAAGCGCCCAAATCGTTCTTCTATGTGGAGGTGGGTCTCTCTCCTGCAGTCATGGAACTGTTAATCTGCATAGAGGTCATGATGAAATGCTTGGAGTCGAATCGGTCGGCCAGTGGGTCTTTTCGACAACATATTCATTAAGGATTCGTAAAATATGAATCGTTGCATGCCTGAAAGCCGTGTCAAAAACATGCCTCATGATTTTACGGTTTTACCCTTTGCTGAAAATCCACCATCAATAACCCCCTACAGCCCCAATAATAGAGTTCATAAATAACAAGAGAGGAAAAGATAAACAATCGTCACTGATGTCCCCAACGCTTCGTGCTTCTCTATTCTCGAGTACAAAAGCCTTTGCGGCCAACCTTCTTGTTTCTGTGTTGTGATGTCACAACAGATTGAGCAAAAGAATTGATAGAAATATCTTGATTCTCACGAATCAAGACATCTGGTTCAGGGAACGCAGCCATAAATCGATTTAACGATCAAAAAATGTATTTTCATATATTGGATAAGAGTTTCATTACAGATACTTGGGTATATAAAGCTAGGTCACTCTCTCAATATCTGACGGCCATTAACACTCCACGTGGGCTAATGCAACCCAACCTTTACACCTAACTGAGTACTACTACAAATAGACATAAATATGATATGGACACCCCTTAACTAACTACTACTGGCACACAGCCTGGTAGCCCCTACATTCTACACCGTGACATTCCACTCTCCTTGGAAGCATCCTTGTCCCGAAGGATGGAAGTTGAGTGAAGCTCCAAAAGTGGGGGGTCCGCGCCTGTTGTACGTGGAGAAGCACCAAATGTGTGTGTCGTAGGATAGATTCCCCTGGAATACACATGAGAAATACCGTGAAAATAATGCTAATGGATACTCGTGTGAGGATCGTAGACAGTTCCCAAAACCAGGCCCAATAACCAAGTGGCTCCTTCCTTGCAGAAGGCCTGTGTTCTTCTAATAATCAACTAGTGGAATTGACACTTTTGTCATTGTCCTAAAGTAAACATGTGGTGTATCGTCATTACTTGCAGCTTGATGTATAATTAGGAATACCTTTGGATTGTGAACCACCAAGAGGATGAATTGAAGTTCCAGTACCCCTCCAGCAAACTCCAGTTTGAAATAACTTGGCACTGGTTGAGACCGCATACACCACAGGTGGAAGCAGTAAAAACACTTATGCTGAATATGAGCCGAAGTCCACAAAATAAATACAACAGACGTTGGATCTACCGTTTCAACCGTCTCGGCAACACTAGGAGCTCCATAAATCACGGGTATAGGTAATGGAAAGCGCAAAAATGAACCCCTATGGAAGAACTGGAAACAATTTCTAATAAACGAGTGAAGCACCATAAGAGAATGGTAAAGAAATCTGAATTTCCACCTTAAGTACTCTATTCTCACCAACTTGTGTAGACTCCTAATTACCAAGATCAAGACTTGAATTCCAACTATATTTTCTACATTCAACCCATGTGGAATCACAGTGAGCAAAAATGGGATTCCCATCATCTTTATAGAATATTCTGTCGAGTCCCGATTCTTCCCAGTTGAGTACAGAGGAGCCTTCACATGGCTACATCCTGAAGGAAAAATCCAAACACAAAAAGATGTGTGCATACAATTCCAACCTGAGTGCTCAACTGTAAACTTAACACGCACTTGTAACAGAAACTTCCAAAATACTTCAGATGTACGCAATTGAGGACGCAGAAAATGACTAATTCGCCAAAAAGACCACTGAGTTCTAGCAATTGTTGTGACTGAGATATTAAGCACTAGAAGATATGTAAACTTCGTCGAATTAGTCAGCAACACAACAGCATTAGCTTTTCTAACATCTCTAATCATTTCCAAGTAGTCTGACTCGCTACAAAACCCCAACCATAGACGACAACATGCTAGAAAATGTATAGAAGTATAAAAAACAGTGCGAGGATGATACTGAAGTGCATTAGTACCTGGTTGTCGCACAAGAGCTTGAATAGTGTTACAGGAGTCTAGTGAAGTATTATGTAGACCAAGTTGAAACTGCGAGAGAATATCACCACAATTCCGGCTTGACACTACACACCCAACTAATATATCAAAGACTAGAATTTTAAACTGCTCAATCCTTCTCAACAGCACACAAATGAGCCTGACAACACAACGTGCAGCAATCTGATTACAATTCCCAGCTTCGAAGAACAAATTACTCCACCAACCAGTTGAGAGCAACTTATATTTCCACCGCAAGAACTCAATCCACAACACATTTAAATTGCGAGTCATATGTTGTAAGACCTGGTGTGAAGGACTTGGATAGTGCCATCTCGAAAGATAAACAGATCTTTTTGGGAAGAGAAGATTCGGTAAGAGAAGTATCCTGAGAAATTGAATTACCAAAAAAATTTGTTGCACTTCTCTCTGTTTATGTATACCAGCGCTGACTTTGAACCAGTCACCGGAGGAGACTTGTGCAGCATCAGGTAGACCCAGTTGGTGAAAACATGAATTAAGATATTGAACCCAGTAGGACAGGTTCGAATAAATCCCGTTGGAATGCCAGTCTTGTACTAATATTGTCTTGCGAATAAGCATGCAAGGAAGTTGAAACTCCAGCAAAAATTTCTGGAGCACATCACTATGGCCATCAACTATAACCATGAGTAACTTCACAGGAAAAAGCTTCGCAGAAATAGACAAGAGTAATTCGTCTTCTTCCTCATTCAAACTCCATCATGGAACACAACAAGAATATTCAAGATCACCAACAGGATTCAAGACTTGAAGCAGGTGGGAAGGTAACTTATCTGTTAGCTGAAAGAAAAAATTTTCTTCTCCAAACTTGTTGTTGAAAAACACTATAGAGCTTCCAAGTTGGTTCAGGAGATGAATATAAGGGTGCATTTGACGTAAATCATGTGAGAAGGCCGTTGAAGTACTGAACGGGTATGGCTGTACACATTGAACCTTGAGATTGCAAACTGCAAAACAACAGTAACACGGAAATTTTTCTTCCATTGCTCCCCTGTTCACATATAATCCACTCTTAACTTGTAACAACAATTCATTATCGGCAAGTAATTTGTACCCTCGTTTTGAAACAAGCTTAGAAACAATTTCATCTGTGTAATTATCCATCATAATTGACCCAACAAGAAATAGCTAGCAAGAAGTATTTGTATCAACACCAAATTTGTAAGTGTCAATAAAAGAAAAATACCCTTTGCCACGATCGCATATCCAACCTGCAGAATCTCTTCCACTGACCAATTTACAATCGACACTCTCAGGCATATTAACACACAATTCTTGTGCCTCCCCATGTTTAACCATCCATGCCAAAACAAGTGTAAAATTCAGATTTCTAGCTGGTATTTTAACAAACAGCTGCCTCTCATCATATACTTCAGCATCATTAACACATAAGAGATGAATTGATTGCATAAATGAAAAATCTGATTTATACCCAAAGCTAAGAAGTAATCGAAGGATCAATCTACCAGCACATTTACCGCGATCGAATAACAAGCGAGAATCATCAAGTTTGAAATGGAAACAAGCCATACCTAGGAATTCGCTGATGACTTCAATAACATTAGTTTTCACCACTTTCTCATACTGAAAATTCTCATCAGTAGACAGATCATCCTTCTCATGAAAAAAATATGGGGGAATGAACCCTAAAATGAGAGAATCGTCTTCTTCAACAATACCAGCAGGAACTGATTTGATTTCCTCAGATGGAGAAACCGTGAGCTCACCAATTGAAATAGCAGAGTCTTCAATGTTTGATTTCGATCCTAAAAACCCATTTAAACATTTATCTGAATCAGTTTTAGATCCAGAAATTGGATCGGAATCTGAAGTAGCATCAGGAAGAGAATTTGGAGTAACATCTTGACTGAATTCAGGTACCAATTCATCAATGAAAACCTCCTCCTCCTCCTTCGTAACTTTCATATTCCGAACTCTGGTAATGAATTGCTCTTCGAATGGTGGTACTTGAATGGATTGCCAAATGACCCTTGCCCAAGAGATTTCATTCTGTAATCTCCAAAGCTGACTATTTCTACTCCATGAAGATACAACGCTGGATAGATCTCTATATTGTGTCTGCAGATCAAGGTAATGGTTATAGGCTTCATCTTTTGCTCTAACTAGATACCAATAATGCCTAGATCGATATGAAAAAAAAATTGGAACAAAATTTGGATCAATTTGTGCGGAAAGAAACGGCTCTCATGCCAATTGTTGTGATGTCACAAAAGATTGAGCAAAAGAATTGATAGAAATATCTTGATTCAAGCCATCTGGTTCAGAGAACGCAGCCATAAATCGATTTAACGATCAGAAAATGTATTTTCATAAATTGGATAAGAGTTTCGTTATAGATACTTGGGTATATAAAGCTAGGTCACTCTCTCAATATCTGACGGCCATTAACACTCCACGTGGGATAATCCAACCCAACCTTTACACCTAACTGAGTACTACTACAGATAGACATAAATATGATATGGGCACCCCTTGACTAACTACTACTGGCACACAGCCTGGTAGCCCCTACATTCTACACTGTGACATTCTGTTCGTCTCCCAAAACGGCCTCCTCTTTCTCCGGCTTTCGGCTCTGTAGCCGCAGCTTCGCCCTTTCTTCTGAGTTTGTATCTCGCTTAAATAGGTGCTGCCAAGTCTTCTAACTGGACTGTGCTAACCAAAAGGCCCAATCCAGTCACTACTGATATCCAAACTCAGCACCACTTCCTGCTCCCTTTTCTCACCGTTCTAATTTCAATTCAGACCTGACGCATGTTCTTCCGGCCATCCATCTCAAACGACCCCAAATATCTGTACTAATGACTACCAGACTTGTCTCTGTTAACATCTGCAAATTTCCAGCCAACCGTTCATATTTTCTGGCTTTCTAACACCTTTCTCTTTCGACTGCAACTACCTTTGCCGCTGCCGCTTATTTCTGAAATGAAGTACCAAGAGTTTCACGTACAGCTTCACCACTTACTCAGTTGCAGACCCGCATGTCAATCCTAACCATCTCAACAACGTCGATGAAATCCAATTTCGATTCACATCCAGAGATGCCTCTTTGCTGTATTTATTCTTAATTGAGAACTTCCATCTGCATCACCAGTTACCAGCCAAAACCATCACAAACCTGAGTTGACTGAATCATTCATGCACAATCAGTATCATAACTTCATTTGAAATGCAGTCGAAATCATCACTGCTGCCTGCAACTGTTCACCATCGACAACAACTAAATGTTGTCATTCTGTCCGTACATCCAGCTAAAGCACCAAACTGTTGCGAATGCAACCATCTCGGCCAAAGATGATCATGAAAGCTACCAATCAAACTTAATCCCATACAACCAACAAGCCGAGACAGCTTGACCACAACCAAACCCCAAAATCACTAGAGACTCGGACCAACTTTATTCTCCATGTTGCTGTGTGTTTCTTAGTCAAGAGCCACAATTTCAGATCACCTCAAATATCAATAATTGACACCATTAATAGACGCCGAAACTGGGTATAAACCCATCATAGCCACCAGTATAATCCGCTCAACCAACCATCCATCTCGACTTCTTCGTAGCCTGCAAACTCGTAGCACAAACAACCTGATTCCATCTGTTGTTGTAATTGTAAAATCAATCCATGCAAATTAACCCCTAAAAATCCATTGGTGTTGTTGTAATTGTAAAATCAATCAATTTCAGCCCATGCAAATCAACAACCTAAAAACTCAATATCATCCCTCATTCCAGAATAAAAGTAGCACCGGTGGAACTTACTCTCTCTCATGTTGGTTGGTTAGCGTAACCTCGCATTCTCATTGGCTAATTGAGAAACAATTCGTATTCTTCGGATGAAATTTCGTTAGATATGGTGCGTTGATCTGACAATGTGCGGTGTAGATTGGGTGGATTGTTGGGACACACGCGACGGATGACCCTCATTATTTAAAAAAATTGCTATATTAATTTCGTGCATTTGTTGTGAAAATCCAGAAAATAAAGAAAACTACTATATTAATTTCGGACATTTACAATCTTTTATAATTTCATGTATTTATTATAGAAAATACAGAAAATTAAAAAAATACTATATTAATTCTTACATTTATGAATAAAATTAAAAAAAAAATCAATTCAACGTATTTATGGATAAATTAATGAGATTTATATTTTTAAAATCTTTTGTAAGGAAAAAAAAAATATAGAAATGACAAAAAGATTACTATACTAATCTTTATTAATCTTTTATAATTTCATGTAGTTATTATAAAAAAATCCAGAAAATAATAAAAAATATTATATTAATTTCGTACATTTATGACTGAAATAAAAAAATCAACTCAACATATTTATGAAATAAAATAATAAGTCTTAAATTTGTAAAATCTTTTGTAAGGAAAAGAAATTCTAGAAATGGTAAAGAAAACTATTATATTAATTTTGGCATTCATGATTAAAATAAAAAAAATTAATTCAACCTATTTATGGAATAAAATAATAAGATTTGTATTTGTTGAATCTTTTATAAGGAAAAAAATCTAGAAATGACTATATTAATTGTTAATATTAATGATAAACATCTAAAAAAAATTACTAACAACATCTAAAAATTACTATATTCGTTGATATTTTAGATTAATATTTATGTTTAAAGTATCTGAAAAAATCTAATTATTTACCTGAACACAATCTTACGGGTTCCATTTATACAATTAATTTACTAATATAAACAAAGCCAATGGTTAATATGGTAAAGTTAAATTAATATTTATGTTTAGAGTATCTGAAAAAATCTAATGATTTACCTGAACACAATCTTACGGATTCCATTAATACAGTTAAGTACTAATATAAACAAAGCCAATGATTAATATGGTAAAGTTTGTAACTATTGTTCAAGTCACATTAATTAAAATCATATTTATGTGTCATATTTATTTATATTGCCACCATATTTATGTGTTATATTTATTTATATTGTTATATAACAGGAATTAATTCCATAGCAGTTGTAAAGGTTTTCTTTAGAGACAAGTTTCCAACATCTATATAAAGATACAAATCATTCTTCAGCCCTACGCAAAACCGGGTACTTTCAGTTTCTGCGAAGAAACAAATAGCGAACAGGAGACATCGACTATGACTTTTGAAGAAAATCACATCGAAGAGGGAGCAATGGCAGTTGATTTCCATGGTATGTAAAGCCATTCAAGTGTCACGGTTTGGATATGCATCAATAAATATTTTTAAAATTTATAATGCGTCATATATATTTTCGCAATTCCAAAATATGGCTTCAACTTGCAAAATACTACTATGTAAATACGGGCCAAAAATAAGAAACTCCATACATTTTTATATATGGATTTATAATATATATCCGAAATACTTTTCTCCTTGAAGAACAGGTTGAAATTTTTGTTTTGTTTTTTTAATTTTTACGGCTTTGTCTTCTCCAAACATATGATATTAGTTTTATTGATTGATTCATGGTTGTGCTATTTTTTTTCTTTTCTTTCGACAGATCATTACAAGAAGTGCAAACGACGCTACCTCTCTCTTTGACAACAGCTTCGGTTATCCTCCCTCTTTGGTTTAGTGTTAATGATTAAATATGGGTTTTGATTAATCTGTTGCAGAGAAACGACAATTGCAGATGGAAGCGCCCACAAAAAAAAGGACAAATGTTACAATGGTATAGCCTCTTACCTTCTTTTGATTAGTCTATACCACACGAGCATCATGGTTTCCCATTAAGTTTTCTTATACTTATCTTTCTTGAAGTTTAGACGTTTATTGTATCTAATCTTTTTTTTTTGTTATTGCTTTTCGTTTTGCATTTCCTTCCAAGTGTGATCATTTGGCACCATTTGTTTCAGCAGGTGGAATTTATTGTTGGTGTTGTTTGTTTTCATATACATCCCTGGAATCTCTCGCCATGATAATAGAAGTGACATTAATTTTGATTTTCTTCTTCTTTATTTTGTTGTGGTTTCGGGTGATCATATTAACAAGGTAATATTAACCATTTTTTATTTATTTTCATTGATTATCCTTTGAAAGATTAATATAGTTATTTTGATATTATCATTATATCATTTTTAAATTTTCTTATTGGTTTCTGTTGATTTTGATTATTATTTTTCGGCTAGAAAAGAAGGTAAATATCATAGTTTTGGTTTTAATTCTATTTTCTCTGTGTGGTTTTTTCAATTATAGAATACACAAATATTTAATATCTACAATATTTTTTTTTAATTACCGCGACTATATTTGGAATTTTACCTCCGAAGATTTTTTTTTTTTTACAACTTCGGTTGGAAAATAAGGATTCGACAATACTTATAAAGGATTTATCTCTCAAGATTTAGGACAAGCAATACAATCTCTTCAAATAGTTGTTTAAGTAATAGTCATCAGGGTCCATTTGAAGGGAAATTTTTGAAGAGACATGTATATTCAATTCAAAGGCTTAACATCACCTCTATTTTGACCATGATTCTTTTCTACATATTTCCGGAGAATATTTATTTTCTGCGTTTTTCAGATTCTTAATTTGTTGTATTTTTTCAGTCCAGTCCTGTAAATGATGCACACTTTAGTAATCTATACATTGACAGGAAAGTTCAGCCTTTGGAAGTTTCGGGAGAAGTTCCAGGAAAATGAGTCATTTATTGGGAGAAGTTCCACACTCATGTGATTTAGATTTTTCTTTTAATGATTTTCTTATGCTTCAGGAATATATGGTTTGGACAAGGAAGGTAAAGGGGTATACGAATGTGGCTTACTGGCTTAGCATAACAGTAGTGAGAGGCACAAGATTATTCTTAGCATAACAAGACTGTGAGGTATATGACTACGCGAGTATGCGATGGTGGTTTAGCAATGATAGTGGGAGGTACATGGTTGTAATATAATGGCTTGGGTGTGAGAAATACATGATTATATATTTGCTTCGCCAGAGATGGATTTATAAGAGTATATTGTTGTGGTTTTTCCATTGCGGAGAGACAATAACTCTGACCATAAACATATTTATAAGAGTCTGCATTTTAGCCCTGTATCTTTCAACATTGAGATAAACATAGACATCAATTGGATGTCTCGATCTCTTATTTAATATCAGCCATAATAATAAATTGATGCCCTCAATTCATATTTTTATGTGGAAAAATGGGTTTCTTATTGGGAGAGAAGAAAATGTGTTTATGGTTAGAAATTCTGCTCATTTTGTAGTGACCATTATTTACAAGTTAAAGCTTTTCAGTTAAGTGCATGAGTTGATCCAAATATGTTCTCTAACTTTTTGTGGATAACAACTCAATAACAAATGCTCTTATTTTATGTTCTTATAATGGATCTTACCTCTCTCTCTATGTAATAGTCATCAAGGTCCATAACAAAAGAAGAAATTAATAGTCTACGGCAGAAACTGAGTCGCTAATGAGCCGTATTGAACCTTACACAGTTTGAAGCAGCTTACTTAGGGAGAAGCGTATTGAGTCACATTTGTGATACCTTCGCCGATACGATTAGAGTTGTTTTATGGCTCATAGAGAAAAATGGATCTTCAAAGAAAAATTATTGTTGGGATACATAGATTGGTTTGTTAATTAAGTAGACTAATTTGTGTAATTTGTTGTAGCAATTGAACTGCATTTTTTTTATTGTAATGTAACCTTATGATATTTTTTTTTTGAAGCATTAACCTTATGAAATCTACTATATATTACCAAGACAGGGACAATAAGGATAACTATATAAGATGGAATCATGACCATGATCTAAGAGAAATCACCAGGTAAAACTGAAGTTTAAAAGTAACGGCCAAGTTTGTTCTGCCGAAGTTTCATTCAATAAAAGCTTATCTTTGTAGATATTTAATTGTTTCAAATCTTCCAGTAGTTTGCAAGTGTTTTTTTAGCATTGGGTGAACATGCTTGTTGAAACTATCTGGATGATTAGCAATAGTACACCTCCACCTATTCAGTTTTCTTATTATAATATTATTAATTCTGTGTTTTTTTTAGTGTCTCTAATATCAGACATTGATACAATTATAATTTAACTACAGGAAGTTGGAGCCTGGAGGAGAAGTTGAGATGATCGTTTGATTTTTAACTCAGATATATGATTTTCGAAGAAAGATATTTCAGTACATTTCTTTGATTACATCATCTTCGACGGGAAGCACTTCATATGCTTTGCACTATTTAAAGTTAATTTGCCATATATTTTATGTTCATATCATAAATTGTTTAGTACCTATAATATCAAATATTGATACAACTATATAATGAGTGTGATTTTCCATTTAACCACCGAAAGTTTGAGTTTGGAAGAGCAGTTGAGTTGGTTGCTTGATTCGTAACATAATTATATGATTTCTGAAGAAAGATATGTCATGGGAATCACTTCATATGTTTTGCACTATATAGAGTTCACAATCTATTTTATATTAATATTATTTTTTTAATGTCTCTGATATCAAATATTGATACAACTATATAATGAATATGTGATTTTTCGTTTAACTAGAGGGACTTGAACCTGGAAGAGCGGTTGAATTGGCAACTGATTCTTAACACAAGTATATGATTTCTGAACATATATATATGCATTTCCTTGATTACATCATCTTCGACGGGAAGCACTTCGTACACTTTGTAATATTTAAAGTTGGAAATCTATTTTATATTAATATATTATGTTTCTTTTTAGTGACTCTAATTTCAGATATTGATACAACTATATAGTGATTGTGATTTTTTATTTAATTATATGGAGTCGGAGCCTCGAAGAGGAATTGAGTTGGCCGCTTGGGTTTAAGTATGATTTGCGAACAAAGATATATCATTGCATTTTCTTAATTAAATCATCTTCGACGGGAAGCACTATGAGATCGTATGTAAGGAATGTGGGGAGTGTATAGCGGGTGAATTACATAAAGGATATGTCCCTACTGGAAGTCTTTATTGGGGTTTTGAGGTAGAATATTACTATGATTTTCCTTTTTTATTTTTAAGTTGCATAGTATTATTAATTTCTGAGATCTTTTGATTATAATGGTATTATAAAGAGTTTCAAAACCATGTGAGATTTTAGATTATAATAGTATTATACGTTTTATTATTAAAAACTTTAACTACATAGTTTTAATTGTTAATTCTCAGTTCTTTGGATAGTAATTCTACATAGCTTATCAGAATGCTCATTGGGACGGATGCGGGGCGAAGCCCCGCCTCAGTGAACATGAATCAACAGTGTAAAAAATTCCAGCATTCCCGGTGCGTAGCACGGGTTTTAATCTTGTAAACCCCTAAAAATCCATTGGTGTTATTGTAAGAGCTCGAGCTCTATCGGCAGATAGATAAGGAATTGTTATAGTTAAGAACGATTTCACTCTCTCCATCTCGGTTCATCATCAACATATCTCGGTGAGTGCTAAACAGAATAGCCACCGGCTTTTTAGATAGGAAATGGAATTGACCCTTAGGCATTCCACCTGGAAATGTGGTGGTGAAAACATAAGCACGTGTCCACTATTCGTTTAACTCTTCAGGTGCTTGACTAAGCAAAGAGAATTCTCTGTGTTATCTTGACTTCTGGACGTAACTGGGTACTATATCCTTTAGTCACTAGTGAACTTCACCATTTCAAAAAAAGATAGCAAAACCTAGGGTTTGGACGGGAAGGAGCTCCGTTTTTTTCTCCCTTTCTATTCTTTGCATTTCAAGCTTTCTCGGTTTTGCGCGTTCATGGCGCAAAATCAAGTTCCGACTGATTTAGGCGAACAATCACAGCCTGCATATCATGCACGTGGTCGTTTCTTCAACAATGATAACCATGCTAGATCATGCTCGAAATAAAGATCACGACAGTTCTATAGGCCGAAGGAAACTTCTAACCATAACCCTAATTATAGAGGTTCTGGAAAACAGGTTGTAGATGGTAATATGGTTGCGGGTAATGGTGGTAATCGATCATGGGAATCCATAATTAAGAAGAGAACTCATGTTCTATATAAGATTGATGCGGACTCTTTGTCACATCCTCCAGTTAGAACATCAACAGGTGAAGTTATTATTACGATTTCGCGTGAAACTCACGTTAGAATTAAAGATGTTTGGAAGTTTAGTTTGGTTGGTCGTTTAGATTTTAGAACACTCAAATTTGATGTTGTTAAAAGGGAGTTATTGAATCAATGGAAGCTGGGGGGTTCGGTTCAATTTATTCCGTGGATTAAAGGTTATTTGGTTATCAAGTTAGACAATGAGGATGATCGCAAGAGGGTTAGCTATGATGGTCCGTGGAAGATTAATGAGCAACAGCTTAAAATTCAGCCATGGATGCCAATGTTTGATTCTGAGTCGGACAAGGTTACAAGGGATGCTGTTTGGGTTCGTTTTCCAGCTCTTCCATGGGAATATTGGGATGAAGAATCATTGTTTAGAATGTCCAGAGGTTTAGGTAAGCCATGTGCAGTTGATCCGCGAACCTTAAATTATGAGTATGGTTATTTTGCTGCGGTTTTGATTGATATTGACTTCTCGAAGCCACTTGGTAAGATTATTATGAATGGTGAAGATGGTGAGGAATCTTTTGTTCAAAACTACGAAATCCTTAATCGGCCTAGCTTTTGTGATCACTGCATATCCATTGGTAATATTAATGTTGAGTGTCGTATTAAGAAACGTAGGGATTTACAAGAAAAAGTTGATGCTGAAAAAGATCCAGAGATCAAGAACAGAATTGAAGCTGAGATTGCTGAGCTATAAAAAATTTGTAAGAAGAAGAAAATATCAATGGATAAAGTCCCAAATCTGGTGGATCAATCGGACGTTCCTCCATCTGATCCAAAAACTACGCCACCATTACTTAATCCAACAAAGAAAGTCCTAATTACAAAGCTTTTTGCTAGACCCACAGATATATTGATAGCCCTTCAACGAGTGTTGTTGATGAATATATTCCTCCAGTTAACAATGTTGGTGCGTCTGATGATGCTCTGCATAGTGATAATTCGGAGAGGTGCAAAGATAGTGCAAGCCAGCGCAAAGATTGCGCTTCTTCTGTTGCTGCGGGGATGCATAATGATGGTGCTTTAAGTTCTGCTTTAGTCATGATTTCTTCTGAGGATGTTGACTTGGTGGATGATGAAGAACTTGATGCTATTAAAAAACTTGAAAAATTGAAGAAAAAGACTTATGATTTGCAAAGAGATGCGGAGGTGGCCAGAATTGAGCAAGAAATGGCGCATACTAGGGTTGAGACCCTTAGAAAACTATCACTTAAGAAGAGGAAACTGGCCCTTGAGCAGAAGAAGCAAGCTGAGAGCATTTTTGTTCAAGATAGTATTGAAAACCTTGTTGAAACTATAACTACAGGTTTGCTCCCTACAAATTCTGTGTTGGAACCTGTTGACGAGGCTGGTTTTAGTGCTGCTACTAAAACATCTAGAAGATCATCTCTGGAAAATTCTGTAGATAATATAACTTTATCAAACAGATTTGAATCTGGAACTGAAGAAGTTAACAAAGAGGCGGAGGAGGTTGTCTCTGATATTCCTCCTGATACTTCGCAACCAAGTACTAATCCTGAAGATGTTGAATCTAAGAAGATTGAATGGAGTGCTCTGATGGATCAGGAGGAGCGGGAAAAGAAGGCATAGGTAGACAAATTGAAGCAATAAACTTTGGAAAAGAAAGTGGCTGGCACTACAAAAACTAAGCCAAAAAGAAACCGGGCACTAAACCTGCGGAGAGTACTAGCCATGTTGAAACAAGAAATAAGATGAAATTAAGGGGTTCAACAAGCCCTCCACGTGATAGGGGTAATCAATGAGGGTTTTCTATTGGAATGCTTAAGGCTTGGCCAAAGATGGTGCAAAGGCCAAGTTAAAGGAGCTCTATCACTTGCACAAACCTGATGTTATTTGTATTGCAGAACCGAAAGTTTTTTGCACTACACATTTTGTTAGGTCTTTGAGATTGGATGATTTTTGTGAAGATGTTATCACTAATGAGGATGTTGGTGAAAAAGGTAACACATGGGTTCTGTGGAAGAATTCTTTGGCAAGACCAGGTATTTTATCTTCTTCTAAACAAGCTATTACTTTAGATTTTGATGGTGATTGGATTACGGCAATGCATGCTTCTTGGGATCCGGTTACAAGGAGATTATTGTGGAAACAATTGGGGTTGGGTTTTATATCTATTCCTTGGTTGGTGCTTGGTGATTTTAATTGTGTTCTTCGTCTAGATGAAAAGAAGGGCGGTAGGCCAACTTTAAGTACTTATATGAATGAATTTCGAGGTTGGATTTCTGATAATGGGCTAGTGGAAGCAGATTCTATTGGAAAAAAATATACTTCGTCTAATTGTCATAGTGGTGATCATCGTATTGTTTCAAGGAATGATAGGGAGATTATGAATGATGCTTGGAGTTACAAATATGAAAATTGGAGGTGCAAAGCTTTGCCAAGGATCTGTTCAGATCATCCCCTCTTTTTGGGTTTGCTTTTGACAGCCCAAGGCCGGCAAGAGCTCCATTTAGGATCCAGAAGATGTGGTTTGATCATCCGGGTTTTATGCAGCTGGTAGAAGATAACTGGAATTTGCACCTTGTTGGTACGCCTCCTTTTTTTTTTGCTGGAAAGTTAAAACGTTTGAAGGAAGTCTTGAAGCTATGGAATAGAACTGTTTTTGGTGATGTTCAATTTCATTTGAAACATGCTGAACTTAGTCTTGAATCTGAAAATGATCTTCTAGATTCAAATCCGGTGAATGAAGTCCAATTCACCAAGGTGGCAGATGCCAACAATGCTAGGGATGCAGAGCGGACTGATTTTGCAGTAATTCTTAAGATGAAATCGAGAGTTACTTGGTTGGAGGATGGTGACCAAAACACTCGATTTTTTCATAATAGCATTCGTATGAAGCGGAGTCAAAATACAATATCTGAACTTAGGATTTCATCTAACTCTACTTTGGTTTTGCAGGATGAAATTAAAGATTTCATTGTCAATCACTATAAGGAAAAGTTTAATGGTGGAGCGGCTGTCATTGATCCAAAATTGTTTGAATTTGAGCATGAAAGAATGTCAGACCTTGAGAGTTCTATTATGGATGATGTGCCAACTCTAGACGAGATTAAGAGAGTTGTTTTTGACTTGGGAGCGGATTCGGCTCCTGGCCCAAATGGTTTCTCAGGTTCTTTCTACAGACATTGTTGGAATATTATTGCTACTGATCTTTTTAGTGCCATTAAAAATTGTTGGTTGATGAGGAAAATTCCTAATGGCATTAATTCTAGTTTTATTGTTCTCATTCCAAAAAACACAAGGTCAGATGCTATTAAGGATTTTAGGCCTATTGGTTTGAGTAATTTTTTCTTCAAAATCATTATAAAATTTTTGGCTACCAGGCTTGGTACGGTTCTGAATAGACTGATTTCTGAAGAACAAGTGGCTTTTATTAAGGGAAGGAACATTCATAAAAATATAGCTCTTGCGTCTGAATTGATTAATGAGATTTCTGCGCCAAGGAACTTTGGTAATGTCGGCTTAAAACTTGAATTTGCTCAAGCTTTTGATATTGTAAGTTAGGATTTTATAGCTGAAGTTTTCCGTCAATATGGTTTCTCTGAAACCTGGTGCTCTTGGATTCATAGTATTCTTAGTTCGGCTAGGATTTCTGTGCTAATAAATGGCAGTCTGGAGGGTTTCTTTAGCATCACTAGAGGGTTGCGCCAAGGTGATCCTCTTTCACCTTTGATTTTTGTTCTTATTGAAGATATTTTGAGTCGTAATCTCTCTAAATTGTTTTCTAAAAGAAGTATGCACAAAATGGCTAGTAAGAAAGGTGTGGCTCCAACACACCTTCTCTTTGCGGATGATATTCTTGATTTCTGCAAAGGTAATCTTCATAGTTTGCAAAATTTGAAGACTATGCTTAATGTCTATGAGAAGGCTTCAGGCCAGTGCGTAAATTATGCAAAAAGAAAATTTTATTATGGTGGTGCCACTTATTCTCGGAGTATTGCTATTGCTAATTATTTGGGCATGGAAAGATCTTTATTTTCGGATAAATATCTGGGAATTCAATCAAAGCCTGGAATTGTGCGGCACATTCATGTCAGGCAGGTGGTTGAAAAGATTATGGACAAGTTGGCTGGTTGGAAGGGTAAACTCTTATCTTTTCAAGCTAGACTGGTTTTGATCAGAACGGTGATTGCTAGTTATGTTATTCACTCTATGGTTGTTTATAAATGGCCTTGCAATATCATTAAACAGGTTGAGAGGGCTATTAGGAATTTTCTTTGGTCGGGTGATGCGGAGAAGCGTAAGTTTTTTACGGTTTTATATGACAACTTGTGTTGTTCAAGACGTGAAGGTGTCCTGGGCCTTAGAAGATTGATTGATGTTAACAAGGCTTTTCTTATGAAGTTATGGATTTCAATTCGTGATTCGGACAAGACTTGGGCCAGATTTTTGAGGGCGAAGTATTTCAAATTGAATGGAGTTTTGATTGATTACAAACTTGGTTCTACGGTTTTTCTTGGAATCAGGTGGGTTTATGATTTTGTGCAGCAACACACTAGGTCAATTATAGGTGATAGCGCTAATACTTCCTTATTCTTTGATAATTGGCTTGGTGATTTTTCGATTGCGAAGAGATTAGGTATTACTTCCAAAGGCCCTAATGAATTTAAGGCTAAGGTGAGTGATATCATTGTTGATGGTGCTTGGACTATTCTTCAAAGCACACGGGATTTGATGGTTCGGCTCAATATTGATGTTGGGGGCGATGACTATAAGATTTAGGATTTAGATAGCAAAGGAGTCTTCTCAGTTAAATCTGCAAAGGATGCCATTAGAGAGAATGCAGAAACTCTGCCAGTTGCAACTTTGTTTTCTCGGCCAATTGTGCACCCTACTCTAAGTGTTCAACATTGGAAGGTCTGGGCAAAGAAGTGTTGTGCTAGTGATGATAACGTCATTAACAAGATTGGAGGGTGGTTTCCTTCAATGTTCCGTTTGTGTAGACGGGATTGCGAAACTCTTAGCCATATTACTTGGAAGTGCAGATTTGCCAAGAGAATTTGGGCTTGGGCGACGCGTAGTTTTAATCTGCAACCAAGAGAAGATTTGGTGGCTTCGTATAAGGCTGCTAAAGGGTGCAGCAGGATGATTAAGGATCTGTGGTTGGTTGCTAATCTTGCAATCACTACGGAGTTATAGAGGCTGCGCAACAAAGTTTATTTTGAAGGTGTTGTTGTGCATTGGCTAGGTTTTAAAGGTAGAGTTTATCACTTAATTCGTGATAACTTAATACGGATGAAGGGCCATATGAATAATACAATGGAGGACTTACGCATCATAAATTATTTCAAAGTGAAGCATAGATCGTGCAAAGTTTCTTCTCCAATTGAGGTAAGGTGGTGTCCTCCTAACCAAGATGAAATCATGATTTGCTGTGATGGTGCGTCCCTTGGGAATCCAGGCCCGGCTGGTGCTGGCGTTACATTTCGTGATGCAAACGCAGCTATTTTGGGAGTCCTCTGCGTTGGACTGGGATTGCAGACAAACTTTTATGCGGAAGTGTTCGCAGTTATATATGGTGCTATGTTGGCTAGAAGGTGGAACTTTAGGAATATCTGCGTACAATCTGATTCGATGAGTTGCATTCGAGCTTTTCAAAATGAGGGTTTACCTTGGCAATTAAGTCAGAAGTGGAGATTGGCGAGGAATTTCTACTCCAATATTCACTAAATTCATAAATTTAGGGAAGTTAATTTTTCTGCAGATGCTTCGGCTAAGCAAGCCTGTTTTCTAGATGAGGACATTTTTGAGTTTTATGAGCGGAGACCAATTTCTATGCTTTCTGTAGAATGGACGGGTGAGGTTTATTTTCGTTTTAAATAGGCTAGTTTTGTTGGTAGTCCATGGATAGCTCATTATAGCCTAGGACTTGTACAGTTTTTGCTTGTTTATCTATTTTATTGACCGAGTAAAAAAAAAGAACTTCACCATTTCATCTTCTGTCGTGAGTGTGTTTAGTGGTAATTTTAGCCGCAGGGGCTATTTAGTCTCTACTTTATTGGCCATTAATTTTTCGGGTTGATCGAATTTTCTCGTACTTTCTATAAAAGCATTAAAATAATACTATTAGCCCAATAACGAGTCCTAGCTAATGTAGTTATGGATGTAAATGCGTCGCACTTACGTGCTTATCAGACATGTTTTAGACTTTCTTCTGCTCCGATGTTGCTCGTCTCGAGAGCATCAGCTGTGGAAGCAGTGTCATCTTATAGTTTTCGTGGAACATCCTGGACTTCGTCTTCACGCGACTCACTATTTTGGAAACACTCTTCTGGGCAGGGAGATCTTCCACCAGTCTCATCTGTCAATTGCTAATCTCATTGTCGAAGGCATATGAATTTACCTTCTGTGTCATAGCTGGTCCAAAATGAGTCCCTCTCTCGATGTGAGAACGAGTTGGAATTTTAGCAGGATGACGCTTGAGCGGCTTGGCAGGTAGAAGTGGCTTAGGCGCTTTGGTCTCCACTGCAGGTGTTGAGGATTACATCTTATCAGATTTCTCGATTGACGACGAGGAGTGGTGTGCTGTAAATTCTGCTATCAGGGATGCCTTCTCGTGGTTCAGAACTCAGCATTATAAACCAAAGCATAAGTAGACGAAGATGATACAGATAATCTTATTATTGGACATGGTCTTCATACATTAATGATAGGTGGAAGAAGAAACCTTGTTGTCGTGAAGCTATAGTCGCCTTTCAGATCTAGGTGAACGTACCCATATGTGTTAGTCAGGTTCTCTTCGAAATACTTCATCGTACCAGGATAATGGACAACTTTGCTTTATGGAGCTCTGGCAGTGTTCTGAAAGAGATGATGTTGGTTGTAGCACCTGTGTCGATGAGATCCCTCTTGAATTCTGAATCCTTGATATGTGTAGTCACGTATAAAGCGTGGTTATGTCCCTCTTATGTCATCCTGTCTTTTTCAGTGAAGGTGATGTTGTTTATTGAAGGATCAGCCGCCATGGATACTTCGGTGACCTTCGGAGATGGTGAGATCAAATCAGATGACATTTGACTTAGTGAAGCAAACGTGTCTGCACTCTAGCCCTTGAAGAAGTGCAAGAATTTATATAAGTTTTTGACCAGACACCTGGCCTCTTGGCCCTTCGATTTTTTACAAGCAGTGAAGCTGTCGATCTGAGAAGGAACGCCAGTCAAGAAATCGGTCTTAAGTGATGGATGTTTTATGCTTAGCTCCGTCGTTAAATTCATAAAGAAGTTAAATATATTATTTATTGCCTCTTCAAATCGTGCTATATTCCATTCCTAGGCTTCTTATCTTCGTGATAACTCGATCAAGGATGGAATCTCGTCATTGATTGTGTCATTGGAAAGGAGAGGGTTAATGATATAAGCATGAGGGATATTGTCGTTTGAGAGACTGCGATTAGAATTAGGAAATGTTTTAATCTGAACTAATACCGACGATATTTGAAGGAGTGAGCCTGCGACCGATAGATCAATACTCTGCAGTCACCAATTTATTTGCGGGCAAAAACGATTCCCTGGTTTTCCGGTAAAAAGTGGTGGAAGAGGCAAGTGCTTGATGAAACAAATCATCTGAACTTTTAAACAAATATATTGTATGGGAGTACTTTGAGTTCGAGAGACTAATATATAGGACCCTGGCCTAAACCAAGATATTGGTCGTTCCGGGTTCAATTCGGTCACAAGGAAGGAGAAGGCTCGGTCTATAGGGAGGGAAGCTGAGAATGTTTGGAGATCAGTGGATATTGATCGATTGATAATGTGATCTTTTGAACTGCTTTGAAGATGAATCCTCTGTGTAGGTGAGAAAATTATCTATAAGTGTTTGATGATTGACAATGATGATTCTTACTCGATTCAATTGTTTCTGTTGTTTTGTTGTCTTAGCAAACCATAGGTTGAGGAACCTATTTACTGCAGCACATCATTCTCCTGTAAGTGGTGACAGTTGATGGAAGTGGAAGAATGATGAAGTGATAGAACATGCAAAAACCACTTCCACTTTCCGTGGAAAATTTGGTTGATTGACCATCCACTATTCCATTTACTCATTAATTGTCAGCACGATTTATTCACATTTCTCATCGTGGATATATTGCATATCACACGTGTTGTAGGCCGCCAAACCAAAACCATAATATTGTACACCTCATGTGACATGAATTGGTGTCTCATGTGAAATTATGCTTCATAGACGTATTTTATATGGTCAGTCTTTGACCTAGTTAGACTATGAGTCTTAACTGATGAACTGAACGAAGTTATGATGGATGAAGCATGAAGTGCTTGCTGGAACAGCAACATGCTTTGTGGACCATAGATGTTGAATTAGGTCATTGATGATTGTGACATATCATCATGCTAGATGAAGCAATAATGATAGTTGATGAGCATAAATTAATGAGAATTCTAGATCGGTCATAAACCATTATATTGGTGTGTTGAGCACTTGGTAGGAAGTTGTAAAAATAATCATTATTGAATGATCATAGAAGGTTCATCTCGATCCATGTGTCATGAGTCATTCGAATGACAAGGAGAGATTATAATAAAATGGTCGACTGACTAACCAAATGTTGGTCCATGGACCAATTGAGTATTGGTTGATGAACCAATAAAATACTGAAAAGACGAGGATACACTAATACACCAAATCTTTTTATTTCAACCTATAAGTCTGATATCTTAAGTGATCGTCTATGGAGAAATTCGAGACAATACAATTTAAATATATTCACTTGATAATAGTTACGGTCCGAAACCGATTTACTATAGGATCAATATCAAGTGATTAGGATTCACGCACAAGTGTATTTACTTTTAATTATAATAAAAACAAGGGGTATTTTGTGTTTTCCCCTCAAAATAAATAGCTATTTTGCATTACCCCTTTATAAATTACTTGGCAAAACACCCTTTCGGTTATAACTGCCGTTATAATGCACTTAGTTGTGCACGTGCAACTTACTGTGTGTAAATTAAAACAAGTTCATTGTCACCGTTTCTTATTCTCTATCTCGTCTTCTCTATTGCTCTAACACCATACCTTCATCCCCTTCCAACACCAGATTCCCTTGGTTACCGTTCACAATCATCCAAATAATCCAAAGCAAAAACCCCTTCGATTCTTGTTCACACTTTTCTCTCAATCACATCAATCATTCATCATCTATAAAAATCCCTAAATTTCATTTCACTGTAACGATAATTTCAACCTTGGTTTGAAATTTCTCGCAGATCTGCGAAATTGAATTTATGGGTTTTAGTGATTTGTTGTTTTAGATTGGGGATTGAAAGAGAAGAAAAATTGGACAAATAGTTAAAGAATCGAAATTGAATTCATGGTGACGATGACTGCGACTACTACAAATCCAGCGAGATCATGGAGAACGACTTTGCAGCCTTAAGAAATGAAACCCTAACTTCTAGTACTCTCACTGTCATACCTTAATCGACTTTATAGCAAACATATCTTCAACTGATTTCTTGGGGGGAAAATTGTGACAAACAACATTGAAATGAATTGATATTCCTGATATTGATGAATTATAGGAATGTTTATTCTTTGAAAAATTAATGGCAGCACGGCGGTGTTTCTAATGGCGGCGACAGTGGTCTTCATGAAAATGGTGAAGATGGGTCAGTCAAAATAAAAAAAAGCCCTTTTTTTTCTTGAATTGTGGGTATTAGGTTAATATAGGTCAGATTAGATTGGATTGAGCTTCTGTTTCATGAATCTTGTCTTCGTGGTTCATGTAATAATCCAGTGTTATAGCGAGAAGAGTATACATTACTAACACGTCTCTTTATATTTAATTAAGACCTTTAGATTAATGGAAGGCATGAAAACCACTCTTACTGTCAAAAAGGTATCTAACTGAGTAGACGGTAAAGATAACAAAAAAGGGGGTTTTTCCAATTAGTTATTTCTAAAAGGGTAATATAAAATAGTTATTTATTTTGAGGGAGAAACACAAAATCTCCCCCAAAACAATTATAATTGTGAAATGTAAAAGTAAATGACACACACAATATTTTGTTAACGAGGAAACCGCAAATGCATAAAAACCCTGGGACCTAGTCCAGTTTTGAATGCTCTCAGAATTAAGCCGATGTATAAAGAACATAAGCCAACTTCGTATAGTTGAGACCAAGTAAACTACCCCTAATTACTTAGTTTCCTCAGTATCCCTGCGTCTTCGACTTTTTGGTCATGCACGTGAATCTCAAGACAGAAATCACTATCTCAAGTTGCTTTACCAAGTAAAGTCTTTATGTACTCAACTCCTTTTGATCGTATCCAAACAGTAAAGGAACAAATTTGTTTGGTAACCACTCTATTTAATCTTTAAGGAAAGATATGTTGAGTCATCGACAAAGGCTCTTATGTTTAATCTAATAAACTCCATTGTCTGGTTAGATCAATCTAAATATTAATTACCGAAATAATAAATTTCCGTATTTGCAATCAAACAATATAGAACTCAAAGAGAAACTATAAAGTGATGCCGATTTTATCAACTAGATAATCACAAGTATATCAAAGATAAACAAGATCTAGTTGGATCCCATCCGATCAAGATGTGTGCACAAACTCACAAGATACAAAAACTAATTAGATAAATTCTTCTTTAAGTCTTCAGATCTTCTGCCTTCTTAAAACCTGCACAACACAAACTTGAGTCCTCTTGTGATCAATTACGCACGGAACGGAGTCTGTTAACAGTGGATTATCACAAGATGTCTTTAGATCTAACAACAGTTCTAAAGATCTCGTCGATACTGTGATCTAGCTTGAGTAATCCTTATGTCAGAAGAGAAGGCTCTCAAGAATAACCAAACTAGGTGCAATCAAAGTTTCAACAACTGTTAGTCAATCAAATCAATAATCGAAAACTAAAATAACAATGCAATTATATAATTTCCCACCAACGGTTCTCGTAGAGCTTGTTGATCCCACAAAAGTCTTTAAACGAGCGGTCGTAAGAGATTTCGCCTAATTAGGGTACTTTCCTCTCCGGATAGACGGCTCCACCAGAAAAAACACGAATGGAGTTTTCCTGGCTCGTAGGATAGTTTTCAAGAAATGAAAACTCAAGTATTTATAGACCAGAGTTGTTTGGACAACAAGGAAATTCCAAAACTGAAAATATTATCAAGATATGCAATAAAGTACCTAATTTCGGTTTTCCTAATTCCAATAAATGTCAAACATATAAAATCAAAAATCATAATTAAATTTTTTTCAATATTTCGGTTTGGGATCACCTTGAGCATCAAGGAATATCTTTGAACAATTAATGATAAGAGTTATGCACATGTTCAAATAATATCGACATCTAGAAGTTTCCTATTTTAGCAAACCCTAATTCCAAGTTCACACACAACATAAAGAAATATGTGAATATTGAAAACTCGGTTTGCTCTTGGGACCGGTTCTACCATGACTCCCAAACTAAGTTAGGATCGGTTATACCATGAATCCCAATATAGGTTATGACCGGTTATACTATGCTTCCCAAAACTAGTTAGGATTGGTTATACCATGTCATTCAATATAGTTTATGACCGGTTATACCTTATCTTCCAATACTAGTTAGGATCGGTTATACCTTGTCACACAATATAGGCTATGACCGGTTCTACATTGTTTCTCAACATAAGTTAAGAATGGTTCTGCCTTGTCATCTTGTATTGGTCATCCAAATAATCTTCAATGAAAACCGGACCTACACATTTATGATTTCCCTTTCGATTATGAAAAAAGTTTATACATCTACTTCCTTAAACCAATGTAATAATACATGGTTTCCTAGGATGAAATCAGACATATATCCCACACATAATCAAATAAATATATACATAGATTAGATTAGTGTCGTATTTAATAACTTCAAAAGATAAGTGTTATACTTCGTAATTCAATATAATTCCTTGATACTTTGATCATAATGTTGTGACCAAGTCTAGTCACTAGAGTGTTATAAATACGGCTTCGCATATTATGTTTTCAATATAAAGAGACTTGAAAACAAGTTAAGACAATATTACTAACCTCAAGTGGAAGGATGAGTCTTCATTGTAGTCATTACTTCTTGACATTCTTCGGCTCTTTAGAGTAATACTTGTAAGTCTCAATATTCCTAGACTTTCTAGTATAACATAGGTTAAATTGACTCTAGTAATTAATCAAGCGACTCTAGATGAGTTTTGATACTAAAATATGACAACCAAACTTGACATACCAACGCTTGGTGGGTTCAACCGATCTATGCTCTAACAATCTCCCCATTTGTCAATTTTAGTGACAAAAATCTATTACATATGGAGATAAACGAATTACAAAATAACTCATTCTTCATATGCTTGATTCCAAGTTTCAACAACACAATATCCTGCACATATTTAAAAAAATAAATGTCGTTGTTGACATTTGAATAACAAAAGCTTTACTCCCTCTAAAGGAAAGCTGGGTAAATATTCAATATGAACATCTTTGTTATTCCTCTTTTGTAGTATGAAATACATCACAACAAGATGATATGTTTCTCCCTCTTAGTCTATGCTTTGCTCTTTCATTAGATATAACGTTTAAGCACATATATCCTTTTCTAGTGATCATAAATCAGTTGTTTACTCCATATATTTCTCCCCCGTTTTGTCAAAAAAAATCACAAAGAAACGAATAAACAAAAGAGCAAACCGGAAGGATCTTACAAATCCATAAGACTTGTACAACCTATGAGAGTTAAGCACGAAGGTTTCACACACCATTTTAGATAACCAATACTAAAACCAAAACTATAAAAATAATCTTGTTTTAGTATGTTATCAAGGAAATAATTGCCCGAAACAATTTTCCCTTAGTCTGATAAATCAACTAAGATAACTTAGTTATTTAACCAAATCGATTGTGTATGTACAGTCGCTTATTTCGATAAGACACAAATAGAGATCAGAATTAACTCAATTTTTCTTATCAGTTTCTAATTATTCATAAAATAACTTAGACCTTCCTTTAGACAAGACAAAGACTAGGTTAATTAATTTGTTTTTCTTGTCAAGGACTTCGATTAGACTTGAGTAACCGAATCCTATATTTGATAAGCCTAAACTAAGATCATAATTAACTTAGTTTTTCTTATCCGGAATCAAATGGACTAAACAAATGACCTTGTATTTCGTTAAGCAAAAACAGTAGATATAAATCAAATCATTGAATTATCATAGTTTTTCTTAACCAGAAGCAATTGAAACAAAGATAATCCAATGAAAATACAACAATTGCACCAAATTTCGTTAAGTAAAAATAATTGATACCAAACAATAAAAAAGATACCAAATCAATAAGTCAATATAATTGACATAGTTTTTCTTAACCGGAAAAAATTGAATCACAATAATCAATCCATACATCATAATGAAAATATCAATTATACCGAAATTTTGTTAAGCAAAAGCAAAATATTTGAAATAAAATCAAGCTTTTGTTAAACAAGAAAAATGATTAACAACCGTAAAAAAATTGTTACCTTGGTTTCCTCAATCCGCTTTTCCCTAGAAAGATATATCATTTCAGCACCAGTTTAATAAGAACTCTCCCCGTGTTTGTTGTAATCCTCTCACAAGAACAAAAGAACAACAACAAATACAAAATAACCTTTACCAGAGAAAGGTTCTGCAGCGGAAGTGTTTAGCCTTCTTTCACTTCTCTTAACTTCTCAAATGCACCTCATAATGCACTCAAACAATGCCATACATTACTGACAAAAATCAGCCAACCAAGAACACTTAGACCATGACACAATCTACTCATTTTATTGCATCAAAGGGAAGATATACAAAACTTGCCCACTTAGGGTCTTACACAAACTTGTTCCTCTTCAACCAAGCCTTAACCTTATAAAAACTCTCTCAATTTGAGTCTCACAATCTCCTATGTAATCCTTATGACTTTTCCATGCCTTAGGAATATTTATACAACAGATTTACTGGCCAAAAACCGTGCAAAAGTGTTGCACATGCAGGGGACAGCCATCTGTCTCATGGAGCAGTTCCATAACCGTCTATAAAGTGCCACCTTGGCTAGTTTCTCTTTAAACTCGGTCCAACACTCAACACATGTTCCAAAGCAGTTACAAACACTCTCCCACGCTTAAAAACTTCCTTTATAATCGTTCTTTATTGTATTACACCTTTGGCACGCTTGTGAAGCTCGTAACCAACTCATAACCGTCACTTGAGACGTATTGCACAACTGTTGCGCTTTACTGAACTCGGCCTTGATCCAATGCTCAACAACCTTGGACTTGTAGACTTCTTCCTCTAAGTTAATTCACGGTCAATCGTGCTTCAATCATCAAGGCCAACTCCTTAAGCTTTCTCTAGTTATTCATGCGTCATATGTTTCACTTAGCCAATTTGTTTGACAATAGGAATGCCACTCTTGCATTACTAGCTTGTTTGCATTACTAAAGCTTTGGCCCTGCCTTGAACTAATGCAAAGACCAACTCTTGGTCTATTCTACCTTCTTGCATCATCCTTGAGTTTGGGCCAACTCAATTCCATGGATATTCCTTAATGCCAACATTGTATGTTGCATCTTGTCACTTTGGCCTTTCCTTTCATTTCACTCAATGAAGCTTCATTGTGTCGGCCAATAATCTTCATTAATTTTCCAATGTCCTTACACTGTAGAGCCACCTTTGCGCTTCACTGGCCCTGCAGGGTTTTTCCATTCTTATCACTTGACAGTCTATGCAGTATCGCGCAATCATTGACGGACACAGACTTGGCCTGCAATACTGTAACGCGCAATCATTGTGCGCCACTTTCCTGGCCATTCATAGACCTCCCCACCTAATTCTTTCAACTCCCTCGTTGAACGTGACCCAGTATAAACACTATCCTTTTCTTAACTTCGCCGCATGCACTTTCAGAACCTTTTCTGAAATTCAACAATCATTGCTGGCTTTTGCAAAATGCCTTTAGCCAACTTCCATGCTTTAGCATCAGCACCACTTAGATTTACTACCTTTCTATTGATCTCATATACTTGAGACAGGCCTTTGCATTGTGCACTACGCTTCAACTTCTACTCAAATTATGCATTACTACTCAAATGCAAACTTGTAATTCTCCTTAGCCAATTTCTCCAAATTAGGCCTGAATTACTTCTTGAATCATTTACGTCTAAGTGTACGTACGAAATGATTCTTCTTAAATTGATCACTACGATCATTGCCATAGCCTTTCGCCTTCCGAATTTTCCTTTTGCATCTAACTCAACATGACAAGGACTTATAAACGACTTGACCTTCGTTTTCAATCAATTTTGCTGGCACCTGCCTTGAACTGTTGTCATCCATTCCCTCCATGAAGCATGTCACAAAGTGCATTGGGGTTCTCTTTGCATAAGACACCCGAACTTAACATTTCATTCCTCGCAAATTATGACTATGCAAGTCATTCAAGAACTCATTTCTATGAATGTGGTTAAGTATAAACTTTGTGTACTTAATGTGTCATCTTGCATACCCGAATCAGAAACATACGAGTTTGATTTGCCTAACTCGCTAAAGCAAAACTATTGAGTTACACAACCCATCTCCGTAATTGTGACTAACTATCTTTTGGACATAACATAACTAACCTTTTAGTTGTCCATATGTCATGCTTTCAAAGCCAATATGTCTCCAACTATTCCTTTGAACTGCATTTCTTGTTGCCTGGAAAGTGTGTGTCTTTCTCTAGGCCATGAGTTCTTCCCAACTCATGCTCGCTGATGGAATGATTTCTATCTTGTTGTATTGGTTGCGTTGTCGCTGCCCATCCGCCATCGTGCCATATTGTATTCCCAAACAACAATATCATTTTCACATCAACTAGGACCCTTGTCCTATGCTTTTCTTATTATCTTTCAACTTGTCTCGTTATTGCATACGTTAGGCTAAGTATGCTACCGCAACATCTCCCCATGAACTAGCTTTACATTGTAAATAAAGAGGCAAGATTTTATAAACGAAAACACTTTCATTCATTAGTGCTCTTACATAGTAAGACCATGTACCATTACATGATTGATCCAATCGATCATTTTGGAAAACTAAAGCTTCATTAATGAAGCAACTTGCTTACACCAAAGAAAAGTATGTACAAACTTAAAGACTCAAATAAAAGTCTGTACAACCAAACTTTACACACAGAGTTTGCAACAACCAACAACTAAAGCTACATAAGAACAAGATCAAAAACACCATGTTTTCTGCACTAAGTGTTACCAATGGAGACATCAACACTCATTCTTGTTCTAGCTTAGTTTCTTCCTTTGTCAAAGTGAGCAAAAATTTCATTGCGTGGTCTGTTCCTTGAACCTTCACTTCGGCTTTCACGAGTCTTGCTAGAATGACTCCCATAGTCTTCTCCAACTGATGCATTAAGTTGCGCCTTTAGTGGACATCTTCTAGCGAAATGCAAACCTTTTGCAAATGAAACATCCCCTATGTAAAGACCCTCACCTCGTCAATGCTATTAGACCAGTCAATAGACGTTTTAGCCGATAATAACTGGATTAGTTTAACACGAACTTTAATTAATATTAGAAAAATTGTAAGCTTAGTGTTATTGATAAATCTTGAAAGTCACATTGGAACTTATTGAATACCTTGACTTATAGGTAGAATCAACAATTTGTATTTGCATAAGTGTTAATAATATTTTTGGGACTCAATAATATTTGTAAGAGCAGTCAATGTTAATAATAAAAATATTATTATAGTGATTATAGATGATAAAATAGTAGCAATAATTTTTATAAAGCAATGATTAACATTTATCAATGAGTATTATACTGAATTTAACCTAACAAAAATTACGATATAATATATAACGATAAAAATAATAATTATGATTAAATAGTTATGGGAAACTAATAGCACTTGTCTACGGTTAAGTTTTGTAAATAAACTAATGACAAATTAAATATATATTTTGTGTTTAAATTAGATAGTTAATATAATACTTATTAGGTGTTAGACGTAAGAAAGCGAGGATATAATATATAAATAAAAAGACTCAACTTGTTAGCAATCTTGTACCAAAAATTATCTTTAATCTAACAAATGATCCAGTAAATATTTAATATGAAACAAATATATGAAGTAGTAATAATAGTATTCGAATGCTTAGCCTAATATTAGAATTAAAAGAAAATAAATTCGTATATTAATAGGATACATTTTACATTAATAACAAAATCTAAAGACTGTTAGGATATATTATAATTTTATGCAGACTCATATTTAAATCATATTAAATTACCAACGTCAACATTTAACAAGATATAGTATACGGGTTCAATCGGAATAAATAAAATCTGTTAAATCAATCTTTACGTGGAAGTAGAATTATACTTACAAGATTAGAGCTTAACAAAATTAAACTAAGTATCATTACTAAGTAGTTATTCTGACCATATTTTAGTTAAGCTAGTAATCAAATAGGAAAAAAGTTGGTAAAACAATAATGACAATGATAATATAGTTAAGACAATAACTTTTGAGAAAATAAATAAATAATAATATAAATAAATTATTTTAAGAAAAGATTAATAAATTATTATTATTATGAAAATCGAAAAATGTTACTAAAATTTTGATGATACTAAATTTTTTAAAATGTTGTGAACTATTTATATATTTTACGAAGTAAAATTATAAGACTTACACAAATTACGATAAAAGTTTAGAGACTAATTAATCTTAATAAATTAATATTTAGTTAATCCCCGGTGCTGAATAGTGAGGTTGGTAATTCTGATGTGTTCGGGTGATACTTGTTACGTAGGTAGGCATTGTCAGGAATCGCGAACCTAGACAGGGCAACTGTATTCTTGTATCATTAGGCATAGAAGGGAGACTTGCTTCTATTAGTGGACTGATAGATCCCAAATTTTACTTAGAAACTTCAGTATAAAATATCTTTTCTCGTAATTAGAACCAGTAACTTATTGAAATAGAAACTAATCTATTGAACCTGGATCCATAAATTTCGGTAGTAGAAAGTCATATAGGTTTGTGCTTTGTTTCTTGTTGTTTGCGCTTAGATAAGAAATAAGATTATTTTATAAGGTGGGGAGTTTTTTTTGAAGACTAAAAGGATGTTTGATTTTCGAGGACGAAAATGTATAAGGTGTGGAGAATGTAAAGACCCTCGAGCTCGTCAACGCTATAGACCAGTCAAGAGACGTTTTAGCAGATAATAACTGGATTAGTTTAACACGAACTTTACTTAATAGAAATTAATCTAACAACGATTTAGATACGAAATTAGTACCGCTCGATAGATCTCGAAAAGTTACGTGGAATGGAATACTCGAACGTGTCAATCAGATATTAGACGAAGAAGTAATCAGATACGTATGAAGGTCAAAATAGTCTTTTCATAATGTAGATCGACCTGGCTGTCCATATCATTTGGGTGAGTGCCTTTATCATTTTTTCTTTGGTCTTATCTAGGGCTGCACAACGGGTAGGGTGGGTAGGATATGGCCTATACCCGCCACCCTACCCGTTTACTGGCGGTCAAGAAAATCTTTACCCGCCACCCTACCCGCCAAATAATGAATAGGGTAGGTACGGTTAAAAAACTGGCGGGTAGGGTAGGGTTGGCGGGTATGAGTAGGGTATGTGCACCCCTAGGTAGGGTGGGTAGGATATGACCTATACCCGCCACCCTACCCGTTTACTAGCGGTTAAGAAAATCTTTACCCGCCACCCTACCCGCCAAATAGTGGATAAGGTAGGATACAGTTAAAAAACTGGCGGGTAGGATAGGGTAGGCGGGTATGGGTAGGGTATGTGCACACCTAGACTTATCTAACCGGTTGAAGCAGATAAGATCATTCGTATTCTTTTAATCTGCTTTCATTTTCTTTCTTTCTTCTCGTTCTTCTTCCTTCCTTTGGTTCCCCTCTGTTTTTCCTTCTGTTGATTTTCGCGAGATGAACTTGAGTTTTGTTTGAGGGAATTAATTGGTGAAGTTGTTTAGATGAACAAGGAGATGTAGTTTTTGTAAATTGTGAAGAAGACGTTGGTACTGCTGTGATGAAGATCGAATAGAAATTCTAGGGTTTTTGTGAGTTGATGAAGCTCTGATTTGAGGTAGTAATTGAGATGGGTTTTAAGTAGATGTTTAGAAGAAGAATATTATTATTCTAATTGAAGGAATTGGTTGCATAAAATAATATTAATCGAGGAATCAAAGAGTTAGGGTTTTGTTCTTCCCTAAATTAGAATTAGGGTTTTGTTCTTGAGGATGTTGGTTAAGGAAGAATTATTCGATGGGTTTGCTCGATCAGGAGATTTGAATCGATGCTCAGAACTCGAATTGGGAAAAGAGAATTTGGGGGATTACTTTAGGGTTTCTGAGAAACAGTAAAGGTGATTGGGAAGTTGATGGATGCTGGTGGAATATGAGGTGTTGAATCATCTCAAGGCAAAGAAGAAAGTAATTCAATTGCTGCAATAGAACTATCTTGAGGTAATTGCTCTCACAGTAACTTAGTAGAGTTATTGATTTCAATTAATGAGTTTATAAGTTATGGATGTGATGAATATATGATGAAACAGAAGTTTATAGTATGTTGAATTTCAAGTAAGTTAAGATAACTGATGGTTTGTGTATAGTAAGATTTGATGGAAATGGGTTTTGAACTTCAGGTAGTTTTGGATTAGGAATTGGTGAATGTTGAGTTGGTATTACATCCATGGAGTGGAATGGTTTTAAGTTGAACTGAGCTAGTAACACTGTTGGAGTAAGTGAAACTTGGATTGAGTCTGACGAACTGAAATTGGAAGGATGTGAAGTTAGAGCTGTTGTTGGTACTGAGATGGAGATGCAGGTAAAGTTGCAGGGAGCAGGGTTGAACTGCAATTATGGTGAGATCGTTATTTAGTTGAGTGGGTTAGTAAAATGAAGGTATGTGGATAAAGGAATGATAATGATTGTGTCAACTTACAGCTGAAATTTATGGAGTTGGTAAAGGGGTTTATATTTTATGTTACATCTGAGCATATAGAAAGGATACTGGCAGTAGTAGATTGGATGATTGTTGTTTGGTGGTTTCAGTGGAGGCTTGCTTAGAGCTACAATTGCAGGTAAACTGATTTTATATTTAAAGTGAGTTGATGAAGATGTTGATTTAGTGAAGTTGATATTGGGTAGGATGTTGTAATGTTGGAGGTGGATGAATGTTGTTATTGATGTTGCTTGGAGTTGTAGTTGTAGTTGGGGTTTGCTGTAAAAGCTTGGAACTACAACTGCAGGTAGGCTGTTGTTGTATTTGTAAGTTGATTTTGAAGTTTATTTAAGAATGAATGAATTGATGTTGTTATGTTAAAATGGAAGTTAAGAATGTAAGTTTTCTAGCTGAAGTGAAGCTGCAATAGATTTAGACCTTTTAGTCATCCCAGTCAGTTTAGCTGACTTAACCTTTTATCTGATTCAGTCAATCTGACTGAGTCGACTTGACCCTTTTAACCTGAGTTGAATCAGTTTGACTCAGTGACCAGACAGTATACTGTTGACTTTGACCTTACTTTGGATGTTGACCGATAGGTGATTCCGTTGACCAGATGTTGACCACTAGTGACTGTTATTTATCTCAGGAGGATCAGGCTTTGGATTAATGAGTTTGTTTAATGGGCTTGAGTTTAGAGTCAGATTTCCTATAGAATTTGGGTTGGACCCTTATGGTCTGAATTGACCTTTGGCTTATTCTACAGAGTTGTAGATAGTCGTAAGACTTATTTAATGGATCATAGAATCAACCTAGTTGGATTAGTAAATTCTTAGTTATGCTAAAGATAGATAATTAAAAGGTGTAGAAGTCATAAATGGGCTTAGAACCATTAGATAGACTTGTATGATTCTTGTATGAGCCATTTTGGCTAGATTCTTAGAGTTTTTGTGTGATTAACACTTAGTCTTTATTAACAATGATCGATTCAAAGGATGAACCAATGGATCGTGAATCTCGGGGTAGGCGTGGCTTGTCATCAAAAGAGGTGGAAATTTACATTTAGCTCTTTTGTGATTATTGTTGTTTTCTTTTACAAAAGTTTTTGTTCAACAAGTTCATGCATTGTCTGATTGTGTATTCCATGCATTGTTTTATTTAAAATTCCGAAAGTATTGTTGATTCCTTTAATCTTTCCATGGTTTGGAAAGGAGCTGTAATGCTTTCTTTGTCTCTATGAATGCTTGGAAAATAAGATTTTCCATTTGAATGCTTGGAAAATAAGATTTTCCATCTGTAGTATATAGGATACTGCTCCTTCATTTATACATACTTACTTTCAGCTTTTATGCAATGGCTAGGGAGATATACTGTAATATTATTATTGAGTGTGTTTAGCACACATATGACGAAGGAGTTGGTTCCATATACATGATTATTTATTTCTGTGAATTGGTTGTCTTTTAATGTTTAGCAAAAACATGTATTGTTATATAAATCATTCCAGTGATTACTTGAAAGTTAAATTGTTGTTTCCACCGGGAACCGCTTTTAGGGATGATGTGCTCACCCATTCCCACTTTCAGTTTCAGACACAGATCAGAGTTGCGCAGCGGAAGCTTCAAGGTGTTGAGTTCGTTAGTTGGTTAACTGTTGATATGTTTATCATGGTGTATATTATGTTTGTAAACTAAACGACTATTGTATATGTATCATTGAGAGAAGGTTTTGTATATATATATATATATTAGAGAAGGGCAAGTTTTCGGGTTAAGTTTTGTAGCAAATTTATTAATTGAATTCTTAAGTATATGATTTAGATTCTTAGTACCTCTGTGTTTAGTTAATATCTTGGATTAGTCAGCTTCTAGCTTTGGGGGCGCTACAGTATACTTTCGGGATGAAGGGAATAATTCATCTTCCTTTGGATCATGCTTGCGCTTACTGCCTACAGATTTTTCCTTTCCTTTGGGTTTTCCTTCATAGATTTGCGCATCTTCAGTTGTTGTCCAACAGGTAAGCTCTCTTACCGCTTGAATAGCCATTTGGACACTCTGAATTTTGCGCTTCTTGAGTTCAGCAACAACCAACGAACTCGCGCTAATCAGAAATTGGAACATCTGATCTTCTTCACTCATGCCACGCACTTCTTGCACCAATGCAAGGAAGTTTTCAGCATAGGCTTGTGATGTACCCGTCATTTTTAGCCACGCAAACTCTATCTTGCGTACCAAGCATAATTGCTCGACCAGAACTGACATCTCAGTCTCTCTTTCATGTCATTCCAAGACATAGGATTGGTATAACCAGCAGCTTCATCTTCTTGCATCATAGTTCTCCACCAAACCTTTGCATCACCACTTAGGTAATTGCCTGCGAGGGTTTCCCTTTGTCCTTCCCAAGTTCCATTCGCCTCAAAGTATGCCTCAACGTCATACAAGAAATTCTCAATTTCTCTAGCATTTCTGGAACCAACATAAATTCTTGGCTCAGAGACTCGATTAGAGCTTTCTCCATTCACGTTTTCCCTTGCAAACATGCCATCACTGATTAACTTGCAAAGTTTTGCCATCTCCTCAGACATTTGCTTCGCATGTCCTCTTAGTATGGTCTTCATGTCACTGAGTTTCCCCTTCAGTTCAGTCACTTAAGCATTGGTTTCGCAGTTCAACAAGGTTGCATCAAACACCTTGTCCTCGACTGCACCTACCCTTTCGTCAAATTCTTTAAACCAATCTGATGTTCTTCCTTCAAGTAATTATAGCCTGCCATTATCTTCAGAACCAAGAGGGATATCTAGGACATCACAACCAATGTCATTGGTCATATTTCCAAGATCACCATACTCCTCTTGTTGATCAAACATACCCGGTAATTCCTCGTCGATCATAATGCCATTAGGACTCATTTCTAATGCAAACTTTCTGAATACAATGCACCAACTACTTGATCACAAGAAAATAACTTAAGAGAGAAAGAAGTACCAGCGTATTATCCAACAAATACACTTGAACTGTGTACCAAACACAGCTCTGATACCCGAACTGTCACACCTTGAAATGCCCCAGAAAAATTTCCGCGAAAGTGTAACCCGGCAGCACAGTGGTTCTGTGAATCAAGCTTCACCCACGTGCACTTCAGCCTTATAATTTTATGCCAATGAAAACAACCAACTTTTCAGTTCTACATCGGAAGTCTTTAGCCTTCTTTCACTTCTCTTAACTTCTCAAATGCACCCCGTAATGCACTCAAATAATCCCATACATTACTAACAATAATCAGCCATCCAAGAACACTTATGACATGACACAATCAACTAATTTTATTACATCAAAGGGAATATATGAAAAACTTGCCCACTTAGGGACTTACACAGACTTGTACCTCTCGAACCAAGCCTTAACCTTACAAAAACTCTCTCAATTTGAGTCTCACACTCTCCTATGTAAGCCTGCTGATTTTTCCATTCCTTAGGATTATTTATACAACAGCTTTACAGGCCAAAAACCGTGCACAACTGTTGCAAACGCAAGGGACAACCATCTGTCCCATGGAGCAGTTCCATAACCGCCTGTAAAGTGCCACCTTGGCCAGTTTCTCTCTAAACTCGGGCCAACACTCAACACATGTTCTGAAGCAGTTACAAATAATCTCCCACGCTTATAAACTTCCTTTATAAAAAAAATTTCTTGTCTTACACCTTTGGCACGCTTGTGAAACTCGTAACCACCTCCTAACCGTCACTTAAGCCGTATTGCACAACTGTTGCGCTTTACTGAACTCGGCCTTGTGTAGATGGGGAAAAACGATTTGATGGTTTTTACGGGATTGGGGAGATGACCGTGTGGAGGATACTCCTTGAACCGAGCAAATACTAAACCTCACATAGATGCACTGCAAGAAGGGAGTGCTTTAAGTTCGAGAGATGTAGGACTCCGGCCTAAACCAAGACAATGGCCGTTCTAGAGTCAATTCAATCACAAGAGAGGATGGGTCGATCTGTTAGAGGGAAGCTGAAAAATGTGTGGGATCAATGGTGATCAAATATTGTAGGTTTGTTGTGTATTTTGCGTGAAGAAAATAAGATAAATTCTGATTGATCGAACGTTGGGTTATTAATCTCTTGTTTATATGCTTTGACCAGAGATTTTTATTGTTTTTTAATCATGATTCAAAGACTTATTTATATTGCCAAAATTGTAAACACCTTGATCCCATGAAGTGTGACAGTTGCTGAAGTCAAAGAGTGGGGAAGTGGGAAATCGTGTCAAACCAGTTGCTCATCGTGCGAAGACTTGGTTAATTTTCCACCCACTACTTTGCTAACTCCTCCAACTAATTGCACGACTTTCTCACATTCTCATTGTGTGTATGAACACACGTGCTGTAGACCGCCAGACCAAAACCCTAGTTAATATCCCCTATGTGACATGATTGACATCTCGTGATTGTGGAGTCAGTTGTGACTTTATGGGACGATGAGTCCTTGTATTGTTTAGTCGAACGTGATTTGTAAATGTTCTGAGACTCATGAATTGAACATGTCTGCTGAGACAAAGGTATATTGTCGAATAAATGTTGATAACTTAAGGTGCGCAAATGTTGCTGAATTGTTGAATATTGATAGTTGAACCAATATCCCTTAGTCTGAGCAAATATTGCTCGTCTGAGCAAATGTTGCTCATTTGATGAATTGTTAGTGGCAGGACCAAATAAAATATTGATTTAAGATACTGACAGCTAGGCCGAGCATAATAATAAAAGTGTCGATAACGGGATTGACGTAAAATTATTGGTGTTTGAATCTGCTCAGAATTATGTTTTTGCAGAGCTCTGGATCCGAAACCCTAATTTTGATCAATTGATGATTTATTGAAAATCAACCACAGAGTGAAGGAGGGACCGGCTACATGGGTTGACAAGTCGACCATGTAGCGCCCAGATGCTCAAATGAGCAAAATACCAAAGTCTCTTGAAGACCAGTTGGTGAAAGAATGATTAAATGTTGGTTTAATATCTTATTAAAATAATGCTCGTGTGAGCGTTAGGTGGTAAAACCTGATTATGAAGAGATGAATAACCGACCAAGGGGCCATGAGACCGGCTCTTGGTGATCGTGGGACCAGCTGATGGTCGTTTGAGCAAACTCCAAGTTGTTTGAGAAGAGTTTAGACCCAATATGAGCAATTGAGCAAATTAGGTCAAAATTATTAAAACATGCGGGACCGGCTATTTGCAAGTCCTAGGGACGGACTTGGTCGGTCAAGGAGACATGCCCACGCCACCATAATGTCCGTGTCTCAGTCCTGAGAGTTTCGATATTTTCTGATGCGCGTTTGAGCAACATTTTGAGAAAATATGAAGGATTCAGGGTTTTGCTGAAACTGGGGAATCTTCATGAGATGATGAAAAATAATTAATAAAATAGGGGATTATAAGGTGTGGGACCAGCTGTGGCTAGGGCATGACCGGCCGGCTAGCAAACTCGGTCCCGCAACACCTTTCCCAATTTTATGTAATTTTAATTATTTTCCTTGATGTGAAGGAAATACCATGAAACTGAGGAATTTCATGAGGTTATGGAATTTCCATGAGATTATGGAAATAATAACAATAAAATAGGGAGTCATGAAGTGTGGGACCGTCTATGGCCAAGGCATGGCCGGCCGGCCAATGAGTGCGGTCCCATGACACTTTCCCTAATTTTATGTTATTTTCATGATTTTAGGGAAATATCATGAAATCAAGGAGTTTGCCGAAACTAGGGAGTTTCCTTGAAGAGAGGGAGTTTCCATGAGATGAGAGAAACAAATAATATTAAAATAGTAAGACCTGGACGTGTGGACCGGCCACGGCTAGGGTATGGTCGTCCGACAAATGAACCCGGTCCCGTGAGTTTTCTCCCTAATTTTACATAATTTTCATGAGTTGAGGGAAATATCATGAAATCGGGGAATTTTCATGGGATGAGAGAAATAAAAAAATAATAAGGAACCATGAGGTGTGGGACCGGACACGGCTAAGGCATGGCCGGCCGGCTAGTGGGCCCGGTCCCACGACACCTTTCCTAATTTTTATTATTTCTTTGATACGAGGATACAAAATGAGATTAGGGAGTTTGTTCAAATGAAGGGATTTTCATGAGATCAGGGAAAAATAATAAAACATGATAAAATATATAATTGGGCATGGGACTGGCCACGGCGTGACCGGCTGGCCGGTGAGCCCAGTCCCCCAGCGCCTTTGCTAATATTTTATTATTATTATTTTCCATCCTATTTTGTATAGGTTCATCGTTCTTTCATGTTTTGAAATGCTCGTTTGTGCATTCAGGTGCTCGTTTGTGCACTATTGCTGAAAACACTTGCACCATTTTAGTCGAGGCTTACTCGATAGCTGCTCAGATGCCCGTATGTGGAATATTTATCACTAACCCGTGGAATTCTGCTGGGAAGAACCACGAATTGAAGTGAAGAAATATTATGAAGAATCGTAGGATATTTCTGAATATTCAGTTAACGATTAGAAATAATTAATTGATAGCTCTATACTAGCAGGCATGCTGTCTAGGAGCATTAATTATCTGAGAATTGAGAGATATGAGCTTGTTGAAGCGTCATATTTCTTTTACATAGTCAGGGAAAACAGTGTTGCGTCCTGAAGACGTTGTTGCTCTATACTAGCAGGCAAGCTGTCTAGGAGTCGTCCAATATTTCGATTCTATATAGAAGTAATTACTGAAATTGCTCAGTATTCATGAGATACGCCGTTTCCTGAGCTGAGAGACTGCACATCCGTATATACTCTGAGAGATAGTATTCTCAGTCAGAGATTCATGCGGCATGAGCTTTCATGCTTCAACGAGAGACATGAGCCTCAATACTCATCTGATTGCTGGATCAGGAGCATTACAATTATTGTTTTACGATTTTAACCCTTGTTGAAAATCCACCATCTACATTAAGTCCCCTGCTTAGTGAGGGATAGTCATGTTCCTCAATCAGCACTGAATGGTGATTTTCCAGTTATGAACGAAACAAGTAATTGAACTTAGTCGTAGGATAAGATGTTACCAGATTTTCGATCGCGCGAGCGAACCAAGGATTGAACGAAGATCTCAGTGGCATGACAAAGTATCGTCTAATGAGCATAAATTGGTGTTGAACGACTGATTTAATTATGGAACCTTGGTCGATTTAGGATTCATGGGTCGGGCCCGAAAAGGAAATCCTTGTGAAATTAGGTTTTGGAAATAAAATTTGATATAAAAGGGATTAATCCTTTTTTTTATTTCACCTAGACCGACCACCACCTTCATCAATTCTTCATCTCCCTCACGTCAGGGGAAAAAGTTTTCGTACTCCAGAGACGACCGTCACCACCCATCGCCGGCCGAATTCTGGCCAACTCCGGCGCCGACCAGGTACGTCAATTTTTTTTTTGTTTGCTGATTTCATGAGTTGTTCATGCTTTGATTATGTTTAAGTTATATACGTGTGCATATATGAGTGTGAGTTTTGTATAAAAACCCTTGTTTTATTAAACATATGTTTCATTCGATCGTTAGTTCAATTAACTAGCAATAATCCCTAGTTTGAGAGATTTTTTATTTTGAAATAGACTTGTGTTCAGTGATAAAATTTTGTTTATGAGCTTTCATGTAAACCAAAACTTTATCTTAAAAGGTGTGAACTTTTCACAAAATTGAAATAAACCTTCGTTTCAAAGAAAGACGATTGTACGAAGGAAAAGGGATTTTTTTTTTTTATGAAATTATGGAGCCTCCACAAAGAATTTTTTTTTTTGATAAAATCACGTGAGCCTGTGCTCACGTCAAAAAAAAAATTTAAAAAAATTTACGTGAGTTAGTCACGTTTTTATTTATTTATATATATATATACGTATATATATATATATTTTCGAAAATAAAAGCCTGACTTTGAGCAATATTAACAACAAACAATTATTTATGATGAAATATTTGTCTAGTTTTCATAATCCGATGACTAATGTTCGTATGATGTAAGTGTTCATGATTTTATGAAAACCTGAGTTTTGCTCGTCTTTTGTAGATTCGAAGAAACGAACAAGTTTTGAAGTGCTAACTCTTGAATTACAATTACTATTGTTAGTGGAATCATAAAAAGGTAAGAGTTACCATTTTTTAGATGCTTGCATGAACATTTTGTCATCAGATTGTATAACTGCATCATATTGTCGAAGTTTGCATCTTGTATAATGATATACTGAAGTAGAATGTTTTGTGCACATTACAGCTACTTCGCAAGGATGTCCGACTCCCAAGAAAATGATGCCTCCAGAGACAATACATGCATGGACGAGACTTCCGTTGGTGAAGAAGAAGAAGAAACTCCTGGGATCAAAAACGTTCCAAATATAGACGATGCATTTTTCGCGGTTCAGCAGGGAACTGAAAAACGTCTCAAAACTCCAGCATTTCGCCTTCTGATAAATCCCAGAGAGGTTGTTCAGAAGAAACGTGTGACTCCTCGGGCAGCTATTCGATTTTGTCTTGAACGAGGACTTTTTCTTGCGTCCATTATAGAATTCAAGCTTTCCCGACGACCTTTAGAAAAATTCTCTGGGTGCGCTAGACACATGCTGGGTTTTCCTCGTGTTAGAGCCATGTTGGATATAACACAGGTGACCAGGGCTATCCAAACATCTGGAGACTTGTTCATTTTTCATGACGCGCGAGGTATTGTAGATATACTTGCTCGCTGGTGCATTCCAACTCATACCTTCATATGCAGATGGGCAGAGTTTACTATTACTTTGGAGGATATAGTTGTGTTGTTTCATCTCCCAATCACGGGTAACTTTCCTGAAGAGCTTTCAGGAGAGGAGACAGTTGTTTCCAACATCTTGACAGTCGAGATGGAGAGAATTAATAAGGCGTCCGGAAAAGGTTGTTATGCCCACTAGTTAACACACTGGTGGCCACGAGATACCCCTCTTGACAATCCTGACGGTATGTTATCTATTGTTGTTTTCTTGTGTTTATGGCTATCCAGGGACGTGTTTGAAGACATCGGAACTTTGCTAAAGCCATTTGTAATCCCTTTTTCCATTAAGATGGCTCAAGATGAACAACTTCCCATAGGTAGTTTATTCTTGGGTTCTTTGTACTCTAACCTGGATTCCTTGGTTATAGACTCCAGTGTTTCGAACGGCTTTATGACGATTGAGTGCTACGCCAATACGATGTTTCTCCAGGCCTTGATGTGGGAACGCTTCAAGAATTATGCACCCATTCCCTGTAATATCTTGCAAGGGATGAATGCTGCTGATTCTCGCTGTATTTTTCCTGAGAAGGATAATGCCAGGATTATGTGCTGGTCTACAAAGCAACCTCAATCCAAGATACGTCTTATTGACGTATTAGACAATGAATCTGAGTTTAATTTTTGCCCCTGGTGTCAATTCCTTCTTATATTTCTTAGTTGTCAACCTTCAATACTGAAGAAAGTATGAATTTGAAATCTGGTGCTGACTTGAGTGATGGAGAGAGATCCTTCATGTTGAGTTGTACCCCTGGTCATTTGATATCAGCAATGTATGAAGATTTTTCAGTAGAAGAATACAACGTCGATAGAGCATCTCTTCAAATGGGTATGGATAAATGTGTTCCAACTTTTCGAAGGAGGAAGCCATCAGTGGAACAGCTCAAGACCTGTTTAGATCGCACACATATGGAAGGAAGCTCTTACTGGTTCCCTTGTTCTGAATGAATTACATACGTGACTCCGGGTTACATAGACTTCTGGGATCAACATATTGAGAGTTTACACGATTTTGTAATGGTTGGCAAACCTTTAGTGAAATAGCCTCATTATGTTGAGATGATTGCTTCTTGACCAATATTGAAACATATTTCTGGTGGCGACAAGCGAAAGACATCTCCAGGGTGTTCACCGGTATGTATCTTTTGCATAATCTTCATAAAATTGAAATACTTGCTCTTGATTATCACATCAATTTCCTTTTTCAGGATGGTCGTACTGTGAGACCTCGAATTGAAGTAAACTTCTCAGAAGCAGAAACAGTTATTCACGGTGGAGAGGGCAGGAACAAGAATTGCAAGCTGTTTCCTAACACCATAAAGTTCCCAGTTGTTTCTTTGGTGAGTTGTCAATATTTTTCCGCCGTGACCCTTTCCTATCCGTGTTATTAGGATCGTAAAACCAATATTCGTTATTTGGTTACATAATTTTGCTCCATCAAGTATTGATGGTCTTCAATTCTCTGCTTCTGGGCAGACGGTTTCTGACTTGAGTGCTGAAGAAGAGAATGACGTGAGTACTTCTTCATATAATCAAATATGATGCTTCGTAGATAAAATGCTAATTGTTTGAGAATATATCCAGGAAGATGTCGCTATAGAAGTGGAGAGTGCTGATGCTCGTTCATCTTCGGATGGTAGAGATGAAGAAAATTCCCAGGGTTCAAAACCGAATGGAAGTAATGAGACTCTTGATGTTGACATGGGCAATTCTGATTCTTTGAATATTTCAGAGACCATCCAAGTAAGTATTTCCCTTGCATTTTATCCATAGAAGCATAAATTTTTTTATTTATGAACGAGAATCCATGTGCATATACGAAAAACTTTGCTGAAATATGTCACCAGAAAATTCAGAACTCAGTCTTTTAGCAAAAACGCCCTAAAATCTTCATATGAAGCCGTATTTTCACGGTCTGCATATGTATCTTCAAGACCGGAAAATTTCCTAACTTTAGCAAAGAAGCTTTTTAATTTTTGAGCATGTTTAGGACCTGAAAAAGGCTAAACAATAGACTTCCAGGAAACTTTCAGAACTTTTTCAGACTGTATGTTGTCCAATGTTTTGACCACATATCCTTGTTTGTTTATCCAATTGTTATGAAATTTGGGTATGTTGTATAGGACATCCATACTAATAATATGGTATATGACTCATCCTTAGATTCCTTGTAGATTGGTCCCAGTTCGTCGTCTTGTACAGGGCAGAGTAAAATCTTTTCAGATGAGCTTGTCACAAAACGTGTTTATATGAATTTCACGCTATATGTTCATGTCTTGAATTCATAATGATGAAATTTGATGATGTTGTACTGCTTGTATGCTATAGTTTATGATCTCATTTGGTTTCCATGTCCAAATTACTCTAACCTCATGTAATCTTCGTATTAGGCACCAAATACTGAAGTTGAGGATACTGAAATCAATAACGATAACTCGAGCAGCCCTGGAGTTATTGATGAAGAGACAACCATCCCTTCTTTTCAAGGCCATGAGAAAGTTGTCAGTGAAGTTATGAAAACCTCGATTGTTGCTACTTCAGTAGTAGAAGAAACCGAGCCACAAGTAGGGGAGACTGAAGGAATTGTTGCCATGACCGTAGAAGTTGCTCCAATAATTGAGAACCGTATAGTGGTGCATGAATATCCAAGTGCAGGAGTTTCTTTTGATCCTCCATTTGATGCATCATTCCCATATCATGAACTAGTTGGCGGATTCAGCGTTCCTATTGGATATGCAGGCTTGTACGAGAAGATATGGAGGAAGTTTGGTCACATCATTGTTACCAGAGACCCTGGATGCGCTTATGATTTAAAAATGCAAGTAAGTGTCATCTTGCGTGTTGTAAGTGATATATGCGCTAGGGCTAGAAATATTGTTACTCCAGATGTACTCTTCGATTGGGAGTTCAACTTGGAGAATTCTGAAAGACTTGGATTCAACGTGAAGTGGCTTCGTAAGAAAATGACTGCTATCAAGAAATCGTGTGAGAATAACATACCCTTTCCCAATGATGCCGTGATGGAGAAAGAAGACAAGATTGCTAAGCTGACGGAGCAACTGAACATGGAGAAAGCGGCTTTGCAAGTCTTGAAGGACGCAGAGGAGCGAAAATCTTTCTTTGCTGATTTTCTTTGATTTCCTTTTTCATAATCTCTTGAACTTCTGAACTTCTGAGAGATGTGATATTTTATTTTGGTTTTGATATTGATTGGATTTGGATCCGTAGATGATTGAGGATTTTCTTTTGGATTTGATAGAGATTTTCTTTAAGAAAAATGAACTGAATTTTGATAAATTGCTGAATTCAAATACTGAATGCAGGTATTGCAAACATTTTGGAGAAATTGAAATACAATGAAAGAAAATCCTAAATGCCAAATCCCAGACGTCATGAATGCTCAAACGCCCAATACCTCAAATGCCCAATAATTTCAAGCGTTAAACGCCTTAAGCCAATTCTCGTGGATCACTGGCAGGGTCCTGCCATCTGTGTTGATCAACCTGTAGTATCTTTGTTAGTATCCTCCGGATCAGAGTAGCATATTTGAACATTGGTAATATTGGCGCATGAAGAGGAATAAGACTTGCGTGAGTACGGAACCTTTTGACAAAGGTGTATGCACTTTCTCCAGGTTTCTGTGTAAGCTCCATCAAGGATTTAACTTCCTCCAGATGCTCAAATGGAGGGGTATCTTCTATTTCTTCCTAATCAGAGTCTCCTTCAACAGTAGGGTGTGGTGAAGGCGATAGAGCCATCTTTCCAGCATGAATCCAAGTTCGTCCGAGGATCATGTCATATCCTGGATCTTCCCAGATTATGTAAAACTTGGTCTCAGTACAGACCGAGCTTTCCTTAATCTTGAGGGTGGTATAGCCATATGCGTCTCTGGGCTTCCCCTCGTGATCCCTGACTGTCATAGGAGCATGAGTAGCTTCTTGTCGAGTAATGCCAGTGGCTCTGAGAGTTTTCAAAGGAATGATGTTTATGGAAGTTCCAACATCAACGAATGCTCTCTTGATTTCATTTCCTTGAATATGCACTTTGGTGAGCAGTCCCCAGTCATACATTTCTTTGTTAGTGGCTGGGGGTTCAGGAGGTACTTCTGGAATTGGTAGACGTTTCCCAGATACTATATGGTTCAAAGCCATGAACATGTCTCCCCTTTGCGCCTTCGAAAGATAAAGCAATTCGCAGACATGCTCGATCAATGACTGAACTGCTTCTTTGACCGGTTGTTTGGAGATGGAGAAAGTCCTGACTGGGAGAGGGTCTTTGTGTACTCCTTCAGTCCCCAAGTTAATCTCTCCTAATTCAACCTTTTCCCTGAATATGTGATTCAAAACTCTGCAGTCACTTGTGGGATGATTGACGAACCTGTGGAAGCGGCAGTAACGAGGACTTTTCATGTCTTCTTTAGTTGGCTCTTTCTTGACATATGAAAACTTGATTGCACCATCTTGGATCCAGAAATCCAGGAGTTCGATCGCCTCTCCAATGAAAAGGTAAAGTCAGGTGCTCTTGATCAGGAACTCCTACGCGTTTGTCAGGGGTTTGTGCATCTTGCTTATCATTCCTTTGTGCTTTTGAAGGAGCTGAGGTATGTTTGCGTGGCGGTTCGGCTTTCTGTTTGCTCCCTTATGCAACAACGTTTTTGGAAGGCTGGAGGTTGTACTTCTTGTTGATCAGACGTTTGCTACCCCGAGTATCTCGCGGCTCTTCAGTTTTTGTAGCTTTTGTTCTTTCCAGTAAAGCGGGTGCAGTAGTTTCCGATCTCTTCGCCGCTTCATGTAGTTCTGAGAAGGTCTGGAAACGAAGATTTTTCAATAAATCTCTGTATACCGGGATCATGCAGTTGATACACAAGTCTACAAGTTGTTGCTCCGTGACGTTTGGATCATGACAGTCCAAGGCTTGAACCCTTAATCTTTTCACGTAGTCATTGGGATGCTCATTGCTTCTCTGAAACATTCTTCCAAGATCAGAGAGAGTAATTTTCTCTGACAAAAGAAGTACTTTCTGTAAAAGGCGTTAATCATTTCTCCCCAATTGTTGATAGTTCCTGGTGCGATGTTGTTGTACCAGGTGTATACCTTGCCTTTCAAAGACTTTGAAAATTCCTTGAGGCGAACAACATGGTTATGTTCGTGTTTACCCAATGCTTCGAGAAATCGAGAGACATGCTCTCGAGAATTTCATGTTCCATCATACAAAGTGAAGGCCAGAGAGGTATAACCTTTCGTAATAGGGATCCTTTGCGTAGAAGCAGGGTATGGAGGTTGGTGACGATGGAAATTTGGCGTGGTGCTTTTCCCACGGTTCTCCATAAAGCGTTCCAGCTCTTCATGAGTGATGAAACCAGCAGGTTCTTTTGATGTCAATTTCTCCGCAACTTTTTGGGCTTCATCATCATTAACTATATGGACTGGAACAACCTCTGCATCGACAGTTGAAGATGCTTCTTTGCCTTTTCCTTTCTCATGAGTTTTTTCTGACATCTTGTCAGTGAGAGTCTTGAGATAATTGAATAGCTCATTTTGTGTTGCATCCATGTCAGTTTGATTCTTTGCAAGAGTCTCTTGCACCTTGATGAGATCAGCCATGGTAGGTGGTTTTCCCTGACTTCCTCAGGGTGTCGGCCGAACAGGGGATGATCTTCCATGTTAGAGTGAAGAGGAATAACATCACCACCGTCAGTGTTATAGGCGGGAATGGTTTTCGGGATATCTTCATTGTTATCGTTGCTAGTGCTAGCGTCATTTGTGTTCGAACCTGTAACTAACCCAGACCTAAGACCAGCCATCTTTGTGAATTTAGATTGCAATCGAGAGATTAATCTCCCACTGTGGTCGCCAATATGTAGATGGGGAAAAACGATTTGCTGGTTTTTAAGGGATTGAGGAGATGACCGTGCGGAGGAAACTCCTTGAACCGAGCAAATGGTCAACCTCTCACAGATGCACTGCAAGAAGGGAGTGCTTTATGTTTGATAGATCAATTTATAGGACTCCGGCCTAAACCAAGACAATGGTCCTTCCAGAGTCAATTCGGTCACAAGAGACGATGGGTCGATCTGTAGGAGGGAAGCTGAGAAATGTGTGGGATCAATGATGATCAAAGATTGTAGGTGTATTGTGTATTCTGCATAAAGAAAATAAGATAAATTTCTGATTGATCGAACACTAGGTTCTTAATATTTTGTTTGTCTGCTTTGACCAGAGATTTTTCTTGTTTTTTAATCATGATTTCAAAGACTTATTTATATTGCTAGAATTGTAAACACCTTGATCCCATGAAGTGTGACAGTTGCTGAAGTCAAAGAGTGGGGAAGTGGGAAACCAGTTGCTCATCATGCGGAGACTTGGTTAATTTTCCACCCACTACTTTGCTAACTCCTCCAAATAATTGCACGACTTGCTCGAATTATCATCGTGTATATGAACACACATTCCATAGACCGCCAGAACAAAACCCTAGTTAATATCCCCCATGTGACACGATTGACATCTCGTAATTGTGGTGTCAGTTGCTGAATTTATGGGACGATGAGTCCTTGTATTGTTGAGTCAAACGTAATTTGCAAATGTACTGAGACTCATGAATTGAACATGTCTGCTGAAACAAAGGTATATTGTCAAATAAATGTTGATAACTTAAGGTGAGCAAATGTTGCTGAATTGTTGAATATTGATAGTTGAACCAATATCCCTTAGTCTGAGCAAATATTGCTCGTCTGAGCAAATGTTGCTCATTTGATGAAATGTTGGTGGCAGGACCAAATAAAATATTAATTTAATATACTGACAGCTAGGCCGAGCATTATAATAAGAGTGCTGATCATGGGATCGACGTAAAATTATTGGTGTTTGAATCTGCTCAGAATTAATGTTTTACAGAGCTCTGGATCCGAAACCCTAATTTTGATCAATTGATGATTTATGGAAAATCAACCACAGAGTGAAGGAGGGACCGACTACATGGGATGACAAGTCGACCATGTAATTCCCGGATGCTCAAATGAGCAAAATACCAAAGTCTCCTGAAGACCAGTTGGTGAAAGAATGATTAAATGCTAGTTTAATCACTTATTAAAATAATGCTCGTGTGAGCGTTAGGTGGTAAAACCTGATTATGGAGAGATGAGGGACCGACCAAGGGGCCATGGGACCGTCTCTTGGTGATCGTGAAACCAGCTGATAGTCGTTTGAGCAAACTCCAAGTTGTTTGAAAAGAGTTTGGACCCAATATGAGCAATTGAGCAAATTAGGTCAAAATTATTAAAACATGCGGGACTGGCTATTTGCAAGCCCTAGGTCCGGACTTGGTAGGTCAAGGAGACATGCCCACGCCACCATAATGTCCGTGTCTCAGTCCTGAGAGTTTCGATATTTTCTGATGCGCGTTTGAGCAACATTTTGAGAAAATATGAAGGATTCAGGGTTTTGCTGAAACTAGGGAATCTTCATGAGATGATGAAAAATAATTAATAAAATAGGGGATTGTAAGGTGTGGGACCAGCTGTGGCTAGGGCATGACCGATCGTCTAGCAAGCTCGTATCCGCAACACCTTTCCCAATTTTATGTAATTTTAACTATTTTTCTTGATGTGAAGGAAATACCATGAAACTGAGGAATTTCATGAGGTTATGGAATTTCCATGAGATTATGGAAATAATAATAATAAATTAGAGAGTCATGAAGTGTGGGACCGGCTATGTCCAAGGCATGGCCGGCCGGCAAATGAGCACGGTCCCATGACACTTTCACTAATTTTATATTATTTTCATGATTTTAGGGATATATCATGAAATCAAGGAGTTTGCCGAAACTAGGGAGTTTCCTTGAAGTGAAGGAGTTTCCATGAGATGAGGGAAACAAATAATATTAAAATAATAAGACATGGGAATGTGGGACCAGCCACGACTAGGGTATGGTCGGCCGGCCAATGAACCCGGTCCCGTGAGTTTTCTCCCTAATTTTGCATAATTTTCATGAGTTGAGGGAAATATCATGAAATCAGGAAATTTTCATGGGATGAGAGAAATAACAAAATAATATGGAACAATGAGGTGTGGGACCAGCCACGACTAAGACATGGCCGGCCGATTAGTGGGCCCGGTCTCACGACACCTTTCCTAATTTTTATTATTTCTTTGATACGAGGAAACAACATGAGATTAAGGAGTTTCCTCGAGACGAAGGAGATTTGTTCAAATGAAGAGATTTTCATGAGATCAGGGAAAAATAATAAAACATGATAAAATATAGAATTGGGCGTGGGACTGGCAATGACATGACCGGCCGGCTGGTGAACCCAGTCACCCGGCGCCTTTGCCAATATTTTATTATTATTTTTTTGGGAAAATTAACAAAGTGTCCAGCTTCCTACCATATATTTAATAAACCGGCCAAAAAATTTAAATCTTTTATAAAGTGGCCTTTCTGTTAGATATAACACCTGGTCCCACCAAAATGGTCCACCAAGCTGACTTAGTCAATCATGGGGATTAAAATTACCACTACATCCTCACCCTTATGTTATCGATTCTTCTTTTCATTCATTTCTTCTTGTTTATGTTTGTCTCTCGCTGTCTCTCAATTCTTCTCTTCGAACTCAAGTGATTGATGAAAAATAGAAGTGACCTCACAAGCAGTCAATACCGAAGATGTAATTATTAGTGAAGAAGAAGAAGAATGGTTTATTAGTGATATTTGACAATTTTGAAGTTTTTAGGGTTTTGCTGGATGCAGCAGCGAAGCTGAAGTACAAATCGAAGATGAAGTTGAAATCGGGGATGAAGAAATCAAAATCCAGGTAAGAATTTTAGAACCCACACGTTAATTAACTTAGTATTTAATGAAAACACATGTTTGGATGGTGAAATCAATTGATTTCGATTGTTTGAATTATAGGGTTTTGGGCTCTTTCCTTTTTTTTTTTGTTTAATCAATTGACTTAATTTGCAGTTGTGATTGAATCATCGATGTAGAGAAGAACAAAGAGGAAGAAATACTGGTGGATTTGAATTATTTGAACTCAAGAAGAGAAAAATGCAGGATCGTGTTCGAAGATAAGAAGAAGCTGTGAATGTTGATTTCCATGGGTTTGATGAACTAGGAAGTTAGGGTTTGTCGAGATGATGTGAAATGGAATATATATAAGACATGAAAGAAATTGGGGAGAATGACAAAATCAGGGTTTGAAGTGCAGTTCAAGTAGTTGTTGAGTATCTGTGACAGATTTGAAGCAATGGGTTTGTTCTTGAATTCAAATTGACAAGTATTAAGATATTTTGATGTTCTGCTGCTTTAGTTTATGATGAGCAGGTGTTGGTAGTCACTGGCAAGGATGTAAAATGGATAGTTGTTAACCAAGCAATAACCAGGTTATGAAAAGTTGCTTGAGTTGAGCTCAAGTTGTGAGTAGTTTTGAGCTGAGATGATAACTCATGTGGTGTTGTTGTTTTTTAGAAAGGAAGAAGAGTTGTTGTGGTTGATTGGCTAAGAAGATGATGTTGCTGCTGAAATGAAATTGCAGGTGCAGTTGCAATTGGTGGTTGTTACAGGGAGAAAATGAGAAGTGGCTGCATCTGTTGGCTCATGTTGTGATCATGAAGTTGTTGCAGGGGTTCTAAGTTCAACAAAATGCAAGGATTAATGGGTTTGATTTGTTTCTCTTGTTGCTTACAGGAAGATGAAACTGAGATGACATTAGTGTTATAACTAGGTTCGATGTCAGTTAAGATGAGAAGGAGAGTAAGAGGATGGCTTTGTTTGAATGAGTCTTGGCTGAAGAGAAATCAAGTAGTTCTGGTGGTGTTGGAATTGTAGTATATGAGTTTGTGGTGCTATTGAAGGTTGATGTGGTTTTAGTGGAGCTTATAGGTGTCGGTGTAGCTGAAATGAAATTGCAATGGGTTGCAGGTCCAAGATAACAAAACAATGTGTTGTTGTGCTGCAGAGAAGCTACAGAAATAACTTAGATATATGCTAGGACTGTGCACGGGTGAAGAGTATAATGGCTTGAATATGGCTCAGGCGAGTTGGCTCACCAATCCAGACTGACTCACCGAGGGTTAAACTGTCTTTTACTAAGGAGGTTAACTGACACGCGTGTATTTAACGACTGTTAACAGTTTTTTGAAAAAAACGGATGGAAAAGGTCAATCTTGGCCACTTTATATAAACATTCAAAAAAACGGACATTTTGTGAAATACATTACAAAAACATGGCCACTTTATTAAAAAGCCCTATTTTTTTTCATCTTATTTTGCATAGGTTCATCGTTCCTTCGTGTTTTGGAATGCTCGTTTGTGCATTCAGGTGCTCGTTTGTGCACTATTGCCGAATACACTTGCACCATTTTAGTCGAGGCTTACTCGATAGCTGCTCAGATGCCGTATGTTGAATATTTATCACTAACCCGTGGAATTCTGCTGGGAAGAACCGCGAATTGAAGTGACGAAATATTATGAAGAATCGTAGGATATTTCTGAATATTCAGTTAACGATTAGAAATAATTAATTGATAGCTCTATACTAGCAGGCATGCTGTCTAGGAGCATTAATTATCTGAGAATTGAGAGATATGAGCTTTTTGAAGCGTCATATTTCTTTTATATAGTCAGGGAAAACATTGTTGCGTCCTGAAGACGTTGTTTCTCTATACTAGCAGGCAAGCTATCTAGGAGCCGTCCAATCTTTCGATTCTATATAGAAGTAATTACTGAAATTGCTCAGTATTCATGAGATACGTCGTTGCCTCAGCTGAGAGACTGCACATCCGTATATACTCTGAGAGACAGTATTATCAGTCATAGATTCATGCGGCATGAGATTTCATGCTTCGATGAGAGACATGAGTCTCAATACTCATCTGATTGCTGGATCAGAAGCATTACAATTATGGTTTTACGAATTTAACCCTTGTTGAAAATCCACCATCTACACCTTGATCCTATGCTCAGCCACCTTCGCCCTACATATTTCTTGCTCTAATCCAATGCATGGTCAATCCTTATGCTTCAATCATCAAGGCCAACTCCTTAAGATCACTCTAGTTATTCATGCGTCATATGCTTCACTTAGCCAATTTGCTTGACAATAGCAATGTCAGTCTTGCATTACTAGCTTGTTTGCATTACTCAAGATTTGGCCCTGCCTTGAACTAATGCATAGACCAATTGTTGGCCTATTCTACCTTCTTCCATCATCCTTGAGTTTGGGCCAACTCAATTCCATGTATATGCCTTAATGCCAACATCGCATGTTGCATCTTGTTACTTTAGCCTTGCCTTGCTTTTCCCCCAATGAAACTTCATTGTGTCGTCCAATAAGCTTCATTACTTGGACAATGTCCTTATAGTACAGCGTCATCTTTGCACTTCACTGTCCCTGCAGGTTTTTGACATTCTTAGCATTTGACAGTATATGCAGTATCGCTCAATCATTATCGGACACAGACTTGGCCTGCAATACTGTGACGCGCAATCATTGTGCGCCACTTGCCTGATTGGTCATACTAATGTACCTTGATAACACCAATATACTTTCTAAGATTTTCGAAGGTTTCTCTGTCTAGTGGTTTTGTAAGAATATCAGCTAGCTGTCGTTCAGAAGGAACATACTCTAGTTTTATAACCTCATTCTCATATAATTCTCGAATAAAATTATATCTAATATCTACGAGAATGTTCAACCGGATTTTCTGTTAGACGAATGACACTTGAGTTGTCGCAAAGAATACTCATAGTTGGGATATTTATTCCATAATCAATGAGCATTTGTTTCATCCACAGAAGTTATATACAACAAGTACCAGTAGCAATGTTTTATGCTTCACAGGTTAAGAGAGACTGAGAGTTCTGTTTCTTACTATGCCAAGCTACAAGATTTTGACCAACATAGGAGCAACCACCAGATGTACTTTTTCAATCTTCCACACATCCTGCCCAATCAAAGTTTGAGTAGGCAATAAGACTGTTCTTTGTATCCATTGAATATGATAAGCCATAGTCCATGGTTCCCTTGACATATCTGAGGATTCTTTTTACAACTTTTAGATGTGATTCTTTTGGATTTGCTTGGAATCTAGCACAACATCCTACAATGAAAGCAATATCTGGTCTTGTCGCAGTTAGATACAACAGACTTCCTATCATAGATCGATAAAGCTTCTGATCAACAGACTTTTCACTAGAATCAGACTAAAGTTTTCAGTGGTTGGCATTGGAGTTGCCATATGAGTTGCTTCCTTTAGATTAAATTTTTCGATCAAGTTTCTGGCATATTTTTCTTGGGATAGAAAAATATTGTCTCTTTGTTGCTGAATTTGTAAACCCAAGAAGTATGATAGATCTCCCACATTACTCATCTTGAATTCACCACTCATGAGATTTAGGAATTCTTCAATGCGTTTTTTGGAGGTGGATCCATAGATGATATCTACCGCATAATTTTTTGCAACAAGTACATTCTTTCCATTCCATTTAGTGAAAAATGTCTTATCATCACCACCTCTAGAGAATCCTTTTTGAAGTAAAAAGGATGTTAATTTATCATATCAAGCTCTTGGAGCATGTTTTAAACCGTACAGTGCCTTTTTGAGTTCAAGTACATGGTCAGGAAATGAGGGATCTTCCAATCATTTAGGATAAGCAATAAAGACTCCATCTTCCAAATCCCCATTAAGAAACGCATATTTAATATCCATTTGAAAAAGTTTAATCTTAAGATTGCAAGCAGAAGCAAGTAAAAGTCCAATTGAATAGAAACGAGCTACACGAGTAAAGGTTTCATCAAAATCAATACCTTTTATTTGCGAATATCCTTAAGAAACGATTCTGGCTTTGTTTCGAACAACAGTTCCATATTCCTCTGATTTGTTCTTGAAGATCCATTTTTTTCCGACTATTTTGATGCGTTCTGGTTTCGGAACACGTTCCCAAACACCTTACCTTTCAAACTGATTGAGTTCCTCATGCATTAAGTTTATCCAAGATGGATCATTAAGGGCTTCTTCTACATTTTTGGGCTCTATAGATGAAAAAAAGCATGTACAATGACAAACATTATAGAGTTCCCTTCGAGTCATAACTCTGGCATTGGCATCTCCGATGATATCATCTGCAGAATATTTAAGATGTACCCATTTTGCAGGTTTATGAGTTTCACTTTCAACATCGTAAGTGTATCGACAACACTCTCAGTGGCATCTTTATCATATATATCACAAGTAGTAGGAACAATTGCAGGTTCCTCCTCGTTTAACTTTTCTTTGTTAACAGTTTCTGAAGGAGGTAGTTCAGCTGCAATATGATTATCTTGACGAAAATAACTAATGTCATCAATAACCACATTAACTGATTCAATCATTACTTTGGTTCGAAGATTATATGCTCTCCAAGCACGACTATCAGACACATAACCAAGAAAATTTCCTTCATCACTTTTGGAATCAAATTTTCCTCTAGTTCTCTATCCTTAAGTATATAACATTTGTTTCCGAAAACACTCAAATAGATTAGATTTGGTTTTCTTCAATACCACAATTCATATGGGGTATTGAGAGTTTTCGATCAAAGGAATTGACGGGGGCCTGCACAAGCGGTGGAGCATGTGGTTTAATTTGATACAACGCGCAAAACCTTACCAGCCCTTGACATATGAACTAGACCGTCCTTAATGGTATAAGTAAACTCTATTTATGAGATAATATGTTGTGAGGACAACTTCCCCCCAGAATGTTATTGGTAAATTTTTGTTGTGAAACATTACTCTAGCCATTTATTGAATATTCATATTCTTTCTTCCAGAAACACCATTTGCCGGAGGTGTAATGGGACCATAGAATTGATGACATATTCCAAATTTATTGCAGTATTCATAGACTTTTGTATCTTTGAATTGTGTACCGCGGTCGCTTCTTACTTTCTTAAGTTTGCGACCCTGTTCATTTTGAATCCTATTCACAATAATCTTAAACGCTTCAAGAGTGTAATTTTTGTGTTTCAGAATAGCAACCCAAGTAAACCGAGTGTAGTCATCTACCATTACTAAAGCATATTTCTTACCACCAACATAGCTTGTTCGATAGGACCAAAAAGATCCATATGAATAAGATCGAGAGGAGCACGAGTAGCTATATCTCGAGAAGGTTTGTATGAAACTTTTTCTTGTTAAAATACGAAGGTACCAAAATACACCACAATCTTTTTATTTCAACCTATAAGTCCGATACCAAGTGTGGTCATCTATGCACAAAGTCGAGACAATACGAAAACTTGATATTCACTTGATAATAGTTACGGTCCGAAACCGATTTACTATAAGATAAATATCAAGTGATTTGGAATTAACGTACAAGTGCAATATACTTTAATTATAGTAAAACAACTATAATTAGGAAAAGTAAAGTAAATGGCACAGTCACATACATGGGTTCGGATCGGTACACCAGTCACTAGGATCGGTTCCACCTAAACATAAACATGGTACCTACTTGTGATCAGTCACACCAGTCACCAGGATCGGTCATACCAATTACAGGGATCGGTCACTCAACCACTTATGATCGGTCATACCAATCACTAGAATCGGTCACACCAATTACAAGGATCGATCATACCATCTCATGGTGATTACTTAGGATCTGTTATACCAGTTACCAGGACTGGTCATACAAAATCATAAGTCTAGGTATTGTGATCGGTTATACCAAGATACATAACCTAAGTTAGGATCGGTTCTACCAACTCACACATATTGGTCATCCAAAGAGTATGCAATGAGTATTCGGACCAATAAACCTATTGATTTCTCTTTCGATTCATGAAACAAGTTCATGAACGTACTTCCTTTAAAAATATGTAATACATTATTTCCTAGGATAAAATCTTCACCATATACTCATACACATAATCATAAAACTATATATAAGATTATGTCGATGTCATATCTACGAAGTTCAAAAGATAAGTGTTATACTTCGTAGTTTAATTCCTTAATACTATGATCATACTATTATGATCATGTATCATCACAAGAGAATTATATACAATATGTACAACATATACAAGTTCGCATGTTATGTTTTCAATATAGCACAACTTGAAAGATACGTTAGGAATGAAACAAGTTCAAGTCAATATTATTAACCTCAAGTGGAAGAATGATGTCGTCGTTGTAGTCGTTACTTCTTCTCATTCTTCAGGTCTTCAGAGTAATACTTGTATGTATCAACATTGCTAGACTTTCTAGTCTAACCTAAACGAAGTTGACTCTAGTATCTAATCAAGCGACTCTGGATGAGTTTTGATACTAAAATATGACAACCAAACTTGACATACCAACGCTTGGTGAGTTCAACAGAGCTATGCTCTAATAGCTTGCTTACCCTTTTGACAAGCGCCACATACACCTTCTACTTTAGTATTTATTTTGGGAACACCTCTGACAAGTTCACGATTAATGAGCTTACCAAGCATTCGGTAGTTGATATGACCAAATAGTTCATGCCATAAATGAGTTGATTTTACTATGGTCAGGTTATAGTACAAATTAGATTGTATATCAAGAAGATAACACTTAATCATACTTCATCGTCCTCGAAAGATTATCTTTCCAAACTTATCTTCAATATCACATCCTACCATATTTAATATAACCTTGTGACCCTTATCACAAATTTGACTTGCTGAAAGAAGATTGGCTTTCATACCTTTGACATATACGATGTCATGGATTTCAGGAATACCTGGAAGTTTGATAGTTCCCTTCTTGCTGATAAGGCAGATCGTTCCATCTTCGGAAATTACAGATCCTCCTTTATAATCTTCTGTATTTATAAACCAAGAGAGATCCCCTGTCATATGTCTACTACAACCACTATCCAGGAACCATTGAAATGGTGAGGTAGTTTTGAGTGAAAACGCTTCTAGACATCTTTCAACAATTTCAGGATTTACATGCCCTTTCTCATAGACAATGTTAGGATGTTTTTTCTGAGATTTAGTAAAGTTTCTAATCATATCAAACAATTGTTTAGCATGTTTAATCAATTTGCTTGCATAACAAAAATTTTGATTAAAAACTTTACATGGTTTTTAAAGGTGTTCTATATAGCATTCCTTCTTATTTGGTTCTATATAACCAGTTGTCATATTTGAACTTTGATGAGACTCCTTTTTGTGAGGTTTCAAGGATTTTTTGACAAGTTCTTTATCAACCAAGATATTAGTAATATTTTCAGCCAATGACTGGTTTTGTTCAACTAGTTCTTCTAACATCTTAAGTAGCACGTAATATGTTTCTCCTACGCCAAATAAATTGCGTTGAAGAATATCAAATATTGATAGTACGCTAACTGAATCCGTCATTTAATTCAAATCTTATAGGTCGGATCGCACCAAACATAGATTGTTAGATCTTTTCGTGTTTGCCTGCTCAGATATCAATTGAAAAGATGATGGTACCCAAATACAACACAATCTTTTTATTTCAACCTATAAGTATGATATCATAAGTGATCATCTATGGAAAAATTCGAGACAATACAACTTAAAGATATTTACTTGATAATAGTTACGGTCTGAAACCGATTTACTATAAGATCAATATCAAGTGATTAGGATTAACGCACAAGTGTAATTACTTTTAATTATAATAAAAATAATTATAACTGCGAAATGTAAAAGTAAATGACACACACAATATTTTGTTTTCGAGGAAAGCGCAAATGCATAAAAACCCTAGGACCTAGTCGAGTTTTGAATACTCTCGTAATTAAGCCAATATATAAAGAACATAAGACAACTTCGTATAGTTGAGACCAAGTAAACTACCCCTAGTTACATAGTTTCGTCGGTATCCCTGCGTCTTCGACTTTTTGGTCACGTACGTGAATCTCAAGACAGAAATCACTATATCAATTTGCTTTAGCAAGTAAAGTCTTTATGTATTCGACTCCTTTTGATCGTATTCCAAACAGTAAAGGAACAAATCTTTTTGGTAACCACTCTATTCAATCTTTAAGAAAAGATATGTTGATTCGTCGACAAAGGCTCTTATATTTAATCTAATAAACTCCTTTGTCCGGTTAGATCAATCTGAATCTTAATTACTGAAATAATCAATTTTCAGATTTGCAATCAAACAATATAGAACTCAAAGAGAAACTATAAAGTGATGTCGATCTTATCAACTAGATAATCACAAGTCTATCAAAGATAAACAAGATATAGTTGGATCCCAGCCGATCAAGAAGTGTTCACAAACTCAGAAGATACGAAAACTAATTAGATAAAATCTTCTTTGTCTTCAAATCTTCAATTTCCTTCTTAAAACCTGCACAGCACAAACTTGAATCCTCTTGTGATCAATCACGCACAGAACGGAGTCTGTTAACAATGGATTATCACAAGAAGTTTTTAGATATAACAACAGTTCTAAAGATCTCGTCGATACTTTGATCTAGTGTATGTGGCCCTTATGTCAAAAGAGAAGGCTCTCAAGAATAATCAAACTAGGTGCAATCAAAGTACTCGTAGAGCTTCTTGATCCCCACAAAAGTCTTTAAACAAGCGGTTGTAAGATATTTCTCCTAATTAGGGTACTTTCTTCTCCGGATAGACGGCTCCACCAGAAAAAACACGAATGAAGTTTTCCTAGCTCTTAAGATAGTTTGCAAGATATGTAAACTCAAGTATGTATAGAACAAGGTTGTTTGGACAATAAGGAAATTCCAAAACCGAAAATATTCTTAACATATGCAATAAAGTACCTACGATTTTCCTATTTCCAATAAATGGCAAACAATATTTCCGAAATCTCTCTTAGAAAATTTCTATTATTAGTTTACCACATTAACTAATAATCATTTTCTAGAGTATACACTTTAATTACTGGTAATTAAAACATATAAAATCGAAAATCATAATTAAATGTTTTTCAATATTTCGGTTTGAGATCACCTTGAGCATCAAGGATTATCTTTGAACAATTAATGATAAGAGCACATGTTCAAATAATGTTGACATCTAGAAGTTTCCTATCTTAGAAAACTCTAATGCCAAGTTCACACACAACATAAAGAAATATGTGAATATTAGAAACTCGGTTTGCTCTTGGGACCGGTTCTACCATGACTCCCAAACTAAGTTAGGATCGGTTATACCATGAATCCCAATATAGGTTATGACTGGTTATACCATGCTTCCTAACACTAGTTAGCATCGGTTATACCATGTCACTCAATACAGGCTATGACCGGTTATACCTTATCTCCCAATACTAGTTAGGATTGGTTATACCTTGTCATACAATGTAGGCTATGACCGGTTATACCTCGTTTCTTAACATAAGTTAATAATGGTTCTACCTTTCCATCTTTCATTGGTCATCCAAATAATCTTCAATGAAAACCGGACCAACACATTTACGATTTCCCTTTCGATTATGAAACAAGTTCATACATCTACTTCCTTAAACCAATGCAATAATACATAGTTTCCTAGGATGAAATCACACCTATATCCCACGCATAATCAAATAACTATATACATAAATTATGTTGATGTCGTATTTACGAAGACCAAAAGATAATCGTTATACTTCGTAATTTAATATAATTCATTGATACTCTGATCATAAAGCTATGACCTAGTCTAGTCACTAGAGTTTTATAAATATGTCTTCGCATGTTATCTTTTCAATATAAAGCGACTTGAAAAATACGTTAGGAATGGAAACAAGTCAAGTCAGTATTACTAACCTCAAGTGGAAGGATGATGCCTTCGTTGTAGTCGTTACTTCTTCACATTCTTCAGGTCTTCCGATTAATACTTGTAAGTCTCAATATTCCTAGACTTTCTAGTCTAACCTAAACGAAGTTGACTCTAGTAATTAATCAAGCAACTCTATATGAGTTTTGATACTAAAATATGACAACCAAACTTGACATACCAATGCTTGGTGGGTTCAACCGAGCTATGCTCTAACAAATACTGAATATTGCCAGAAGTGGCAGGGACGGTTCTGAACCTTGTTGGCCTAGCCAACACATTGCTAGTTGAAGAAATTAAGATATTGATAGATGGAGCAATTGATGGTCAACGCAAATATTGCTAGTCAGAGAAAATACTGCTTGATCAATGAACAATTGGCAATAGGACCAAATAAAATATTAATTAAATAATACTGGTAGCTGGACCTAATATTTTATATGATTAATTAAAATAGGGAATTTTGACAAAGTACATCCTATGGGATTAGTATTTCCTAAAATACACCCGTTTTTTTTTCTAAAATTCTAAAATACACCCACTTTCACGTTTTCCGTTAAGGTCCACCATCATTGGATCTGACCGTTCATCAACGAAGTTTAATCAACGGTCGAGATGTAAAAGTAATAGCGAAATTCTAATTTTATTTTTTGTGTAATAAAAGAAGTGGAGAGAAACGAAGGTTTCATTTCTTCCCTCCCTTTCTCGTTCTGTTCTTTCTTTTCCCCCCTTATTGTCTCTACAAATCTGTAGAGAAACATCATATTTTCACAAAGAAGTTTATAGATCGAAGCAACATAAGAATCTATGAAGAAGTGTGACGCTATGAAGATATTAAAAGAGAAGAACAAGATGAAAAAGAGGTTTTTCAAATCCTAATTTCGTATTTTATTTTTGTGTGATTTTGATGACTCATATGCGATTTGATGAGCTAATTTGATGAACCCATATGATTTCTTGTTTTCATTGATGTTTCCAAAATTAGGGTTTGTAAACCCTAATTTCTTATCTGATTTTTCATTGTTTCTGCCGATTTTGAAACTATTTCTGCAATTTTGAGTGAGGAATTGATTAGGGTTTCTCAATTAGGGTTTTCTTGATGTTTTCAAACCCTAATTTCTTATCTGATTTTCATTTTTTGTGAAGTCTCGAAATTGTTTTTGTATTTTTGAATGAGGAATTGATTAGGGTTTTCTGTTGTTCTTTATATATCTGATCACTGGATTGATTTCTGTTGTATTTTATGCAGTCGGTATGTTTGTTTTAGGGACATAAGTGTTCATTTGGTGGATACAGAGCTCCCGTTATTTTTCAGCAACATTTACAGAGAACAGAGACTTAATTCATCTGAAGTTATTTGAGAAATGGTGCATACTAGGTTATATCGCTTGGTAATGGGGTTAATCTTATATGGATGAATGGTGATCTAAACATGCCAGAATACTTGACGGGATGATGGAGATTTTAATAGGTTTTGGAAGGAAACTGAACCTAATGGTAAGGGTTTCATTGAACTTTAAGTTACTGTAATTAACCCTGAAGATGAATATGATGCAGATAAGATGAAGCAGGTAGTGGTCAAACCAAAGAAGAAATATCTTGATTCTGTAAATGTGGTTGTTAGGAGATCACGTAGACTTGCAAAAAGGAGGATGTTAGATGAAAAAATGGGTAATGAACAAGTGGAATATGTGCATGTGTTATAAGGTCACCTAGACTTACAGATAAAAGGAGGATGTTAGATGAACATATGGGTGTTGAACAACTGAGAGCTAAACAAGTGTCAAGACAATTGAGTTATATGTACTTGTTGAGTCAGGTTGAAAGTACTAATGTCAATTCAGGTTTGAGTCAGGTCAGTGTTGGTGATAACTTGTGGAATGGAGGTTGTAGCAGTCAACCATCACTAGTAGTTGAAGATGAAGGTAAGGAAACCTTTAATGGGGATTATTGGTTAAGTGTTGTGAATGATGACCATGTAGATGAATGTACAATGCTTCATATTGATTATGTTATTCAAATAGATAATGTAAGTGTTGATAATTCTCACCCTGTGGAGAAAATGGAACCTCTTGTGTTGTTTGATAGTGATGAAGATAATGACAGAGATAATGTTGTTGATTTTGGTAAAATGTATCAAGGGGAAGAAGATGTAGTGATGAAGAACATGATGAAGAGGGTGATGAAGTTGAAGATAAACATGTTCAACAACAACCTGATTGGTTTGAACCATTCAAATCTCACTACAAAAACTACTTTGATAAAGATTGTTAGAGCATTGCTCGGTCGAACTCGCATGCGTTGCTATATCAAGAATGTTTGTCAATATTAGTGATCAAAACTACATGTCTTGATTTCTAGTTTACTTATGACTAAGTCTCGGTCTAGGATAGTCAAGTGTAGTTGAAGCTCCAGACTCCATGGCGATCATCTTACGAAGACAAAGAACTACTCAAGGAACCGGTAGAACTTCATCCGACTAAAAGGTATGTGGAGACTTGAACTTATCTATCACTCAAAAGTCTATTCTATCTCCTACTCTTGAGACAAATTCGTATAAGTATGATAGTTTTCATACATACACATTTGATATTTCGAGCCGAGTTTACTTGCCTATCTTTTTCACTAAATATGTGTTGGTAAGCTTTCTCTTTAACCATTTTCATCTTTACCCGTGACGAAAGTCATGATGACGTTTCAATCTTGAAAATAGCTTTGATGACCATAGTCGTGAATAAAGATTGTGATAACATTATAGAAGAATGTTTCAATGATTAAAATGTAGAGTTGAGATTACCATCTCTGGATATAAGCATATACAGTGTGTTCGCACATTAGTGTATAAATCCATGTGCCGGAAGCCAAGTGCATGCATATGTGTGCATGTGGTATTGGTGAAGGAGACAGGTTGAGTACGCGTACCCACGGAAGTTTTCATACCGAAAATTTCTGTTGGAGTTTGTAAGTTTGCAAACTAGTAAACCAGTCACCTTAGGTACGCGTACCCGTACGTGTACTCACGGAAGTTTTCGAACCGAAAATCTCTGTTGAGTTTGTAAACTCAAACCCGGTAGCTAAGTGATCGTTGTCGTAGGCGTCAAAAATAAATTACTTTCTCACTACTCAAAATATATTATAAAGAAAGGGCAAGAAAGGATCGTTCCCACAGAGAGGACTAGGTTGTCAATATGTTTCCGTTTCTTATATAAAGCAAGGGGGATTTTTCTGATTTTTAATTAAAGTAAATTATACTAAAAACAAATAAAGCAAAGCAAACAAATATAGAAGTAAAGATATTGGTTAAGGATTTCGCTTTCATTCACAAACATGTTCTTGTCTTAATAACTAGAATTGATATTTAATCTCTCATTATCAAAAGCCCTAAAATACCTTGTCGAAAGGATATCCCGCAATTTCCTGATTTCATCACACATACATGTAAAACGACGCAAGTATGAATTCTACCAAAAGAATAACCCGACGCCTTGCGCTAATCAAGTTCAATTCCCATGGAGCATTAAGATTCATGAAATTAGGCTAATCAATGCAATTGAAATACATTGCGCAAACAATTCGAACAAAGGCCATGGTTCACATATGAATACAAGGATGTATCACTACAACCTAGAATCATATTTATGCTACTTGTGTTCAAGGATTATCGCTTGATGATTAACCCTAAACTAGCAATAGATGTGATTACAAGTTATACCAATTTGCAACTTGACAAAACAAACAATCAATCATGTTGTAATACGTCAATCATACAACTATATTTTCAGAGAATCATGAACGACAAATACGAGACAAAACTACTATATTAAACTCAAAATCATGTTATGTGAAATCCAACTATTCCATAACCAATAATAAAATTAAGTACTCATGCTCAAGGAATTCATAACAAGAAGAAAAAGAAAAGGTTTCATGTTTCTAAACCCTAGAACACTAGTAGAAGAAGCGATCCTAGAATAGACTAGAGTTTTTCTTTTTATAGCTCTTCTCCCAAAAGGATACTCTTTCCAATATTAGGTTAAGTCTTCTCAAAGTCCATCTCCAAGTGGTACACCAGGCCCATGAGTTAAAACATCTCTTCTGAAAATTATGGGTCCAAAACTGGTCGTCGGATTGCTGACGTCATCATCGGACTCCGGTCACCATTGCCGGAATTTGGTCACCGGAAAACTGATTCTGGAAAGCTGAACTTGTCTCAGGATGCTGAAACTGTCACAAGGGAATCATATACTTCCAGCAGTTCAAACATTCACAAGAAGAACCATTTAAGCCAATTCCTTGTTCTTGCGAAAACACACCCAAAAGCGCGACTTCAAACTCATATATCCCGCAGCCAACTCTCGCTGCGTTTCTGCACAGTTTATGCAGTTCTGGAATTTTCCTGCAGGCATACACTTCAGTTCAGACATTCCCTGGCAGTTTCTTGTCTCTGAATCCAATTCAAACAGCAACAGCTCCATCCATATCTCCATTACTCTCGGCTCAAAACATAGCCGCAACTCAGTACCACCACTTGAATCGCATCTGCAATACTACTATCCTTGGCTTGACCATCTCTGAATTCAATTCAAACAACAACACCAAAATGAACCCATCTCTGCAATCAGCTTCAACAACTGCTCAACTCAAACCTTCCAATCTGCAGCTTCTTTGAACAGAACCATCAACATTTCATGTTCACCTGCAATATATGTTCCACTACAACCGTAATTCTCTCCATGTTCTTCATATCTCTCTGAATTTATAACCTGCAGATTCAATGGCTTGCAATCCCTGTGAACCAGCGCCACCATCTTTTTGTCCTGTCCTTGATTCTTCTAAAGCAGCAACAGCATCTTGACTGCAATCACTCAAGCCATAACCCTGCATCTCAAGTTCAACTTCTTGCCATACTCTCCCAGCATCATAACCATTATCTGATTTCATATCGACCACCAACTTGCAGCTCAATTTACTCGTTCCAGTTCATTCATTGTACACCACACATTCCATGTCTTGCTAGCTCGAGCCACTTATGACTATTCACAACACCATTACCCCTATTCCAGTTGATCCTGCGGCTGCAACCAAACTGCACCATCTGTAGATTTATCAAACCACACACTGACTCCTAGCCCTCAACTTACCACTGATTCATACCAACTCAGACTCCACATACACACCTGCAATTGCTCAACTGATTCCTGAAACTCAACCTAACTCCATTCCTGGCTTCGAACACTCCCAAATGAAATCAAACCTCATTACATGGACTTCCTCCATCCACTTATTGTGCACCACCTAAATCAGCTACATTTCTTCATCACCAGTTTTGTCATTTACAGCCTCAATCTCCATTTCAGTTCATTCCCTGAGTACAAACCAACAACACCAACATCATACTACCAGAATTGCACCTACTTCATCTCAACTGCAGTTTTAGATCCAACAACTTCCTTGAATCAGTACCAGAACCCAAATTCATACCAAACCCCATCAGCTTACTGTTGAGACAGCACCACCATTCCCAGTCTTCTTGGTTGAACATCGACCATCATCTCTGCTAGTAATTACCCATTTCTCAATCCATTTCATCATCTCTGCCATAGCCACACACCTAACCTTCTTTGCACATTTAGTCAAAACCCATTCTCATTCTTCAACAGCAGCTTCAAACATCAGTAGAACCCATCTGTATCTTCCTGCACAGATTATCTCACCCATGACTGAGCTCAGTTGCATCAACATCTTCTATCATCATAAGTAACTCCATTAAATCCTTCCATTTCTTACAGATCAAAACTACCTGAGATTCCACCTAAACCATCACAGATCCAAGGCAATCTCACACCAAACCCTTATTGCCAATTTCGTCACAGATTCGTGATTTCTTCATCTTCAAATCTTCTCTGTAATTAGATGCAATTTCTTCATGTTCTTCACTGATTCCTTGTTCATCGAACCCTAATTCAGCCATGAACCCATCTTTGCTACTACTCGATTTCTTTTCTATCGAATCTATCTTCTATTAACATCAGCAGCAACTCATTATCTCACCAATATCTGAGTCTTCTCGAGCATAAATCCAACCAGTATTCACTGAAATCACCAGCAGCTCAAATCTTCCATCTGATTTCGACAACTCCTACACAAATTCCATCTCAATCATTTTATCAGATCCCCTTTCTCACAATTTCGGCCACAGGGAATGAATTGGGGAAGAAAAGCAAATGAGAACCCTGATTTTCTCCCTCTCGATCTTATTAGGACAGAAAGAGTGGGACGGTTGTTTACACCCCAATATGGAAGTCCCCCTGATAGTTAAACGCCTGCCTTTAGTGCTTTCTATGAGAACTCTAGTTGGTCGCCCCTTATCCGCGGACGAGCTCCCAACAATATTTGCTTGCAATGACGCTTTTGCTCTTCTTTGAATTCTTCCACCAACAACACCCGTCTCTTACTTCTCATATCCACTTCTTCACTTCAATTTCTTTTCATCACTAAAGTTGTCATGATTTTCAGACAATGAATTTGCATCACTAAAGCCTACATACTTTTCCGATAGAGATGAAGAAATAAAAGCAAATAATGAGAAATAATCCGCCTCCAACACTTTTGTCATGTTTCCTCTTCTTTTGTTCCAAATGACTCCAAAGTACCTAAACACTCAAAAGCAAACATAAGATATATAATTTACAAGAAAACTAAGCAAATAAAGCATAAACAATAGATAAATATTAAGGTGTTTTATACACCTATAAAATCCCCCCAAACTTAGACTTTGCTAGTCCTCGAGCAAATCAAACAAAATAATTCTAAAACATCCATACAACTCCATCTCGTCGA